>NC_048548.1:4984828-5314571 GCF_902806685.2 Maniola hyperantus | reverse complement strand
TTTGAGGAAGAATGGTCAAACTAAGAATACGATAGTTTTTCAGTCATATTGTGACATTTTGGGATTATTTTGATTTAGTATAATAGCCACGTGGACAAACTACAAGCGTAGCTCTCTCCAATGCCCGCTGAATGAGCTTTCTTATAGTTTGGAGCTTGTCTACGTGATTAAATCAGAAATGAGGAGATCCATAGGAGCACCACAAGAACCGACATTGCTCAGCGGCTTACGAAACTGAAGGAACAATGAGCAGGGCACATAGTTCGAAAAACTGATAGACGTTGGGGTCCCAAGCTGCTAGAATGGTGACCTCGCATCAGAAAACGCAGCGTTGGAAGACCTTCCACACAACATCAAACTAGTCGCAAGGAGCCACTGGATTCAGGCGGCGCAAGACCGTGTCGTGTGGACTTCCACACGATCCCATCAAAAGACCTATGTCCAGCAGTGAACGTCTTTTGGTTGATAATGATGATGATTATAATAATATTATACTAGCGAGTTATATTACGAGTATGTAAGTCAACAGGGTCTCTAGACGGCCTATAAAAGCTCCAAACTTTTCTCTGAGGTAACTTAAAAATTCTAGCACCAAAAGACTCCGATACGGCAGTCGCATGTAGGTGGTTAAGGCGTACTAATGGACCTGATTATCCTTAGCGAAATGAAACTATCTCTGGAGGGCAGCCCACGCCGCCGCGCCAAATGGCCGTTAAATCCTTAAGCCTTTTTAAAATCTTGTAAGTCTCATTTATTTAGAATACTTTAAGCTTAATTGTTTTTAAGAAAGCTGTAACACAGAAAACTATCTGTAGTATTTTTAGGATTCCGCACCCGAAATGTGCCTGCGGGAGCCTATTACTAAGCCTCTACTGTCTGTCTGTCAGGTTCGAAGTTCGCCGGGGCAGCTAGTAGAAGATATAAATGAGGCCAACTGACAGTACGTAGTTACCTAGGTAGGTACCTATCTACATTCTTACAAATGAAAAAACTCTGATTCGGACGGAAAAAATAGGTAAACGTCGAATTGAAAACCTCCTCCTTTTTTAGTCATTTAGCTATTCGCTAGGGAAGTAAACTTGTTTCAAAAACTCGGTCACCTGCATATCCAATGAACTGAAAGTGGAATAGACAAAGCAAGTATTTTTAAATACTCTCGCGCGATCACTTCGATTCGATCGAAAGAACCCACAGAAATAACAGCGAGACTAGAATGATGAAGCTAAAAAGGTTTTTGTTACTCAAAGTTTTAGGACATTTCGTTCAAAAGACCACTTCTTTATACATATTGAACACGGAGTATAAAATTCTCAGCTTTTTGGATTTGAATAACCACATTTGACAGGTGTTTTACAAAGGCAGCGTCCTAGAGAGAGTTTCAGCAGTACTTTTTAGGGTTTTGTACCTGTAAGACCCTATAACTAAGCCTCCGTCCGTCCGTCCGTTCATGTGTCTGTCAGCGGGCTGTATCTCGCGAATTGAGATTAAGCCCTCGCCCGCGCCTTGAGGTAGAGAGTTGAAATTTTCACAGAATGTGTAATTTCTATTGAAATTTTTATTTTTTATTGTTAACAAATAATTAAAAAAACATTTATATGTATGAATACCAAAAGATACCCGTGACTTCATCCGCGTGGAATGGTTTTAGAAAGTTTTTAGAAATGGGATTAAAAGTAGCCTGTGTCTCTGTGATGATAGCTATTTTTGGATGTTTCGTCAAAATTGGTTATACGGATGGACCTTTGAAAAAGCCCGTGGGATTTTAATTTTCGGGATTAAAAGGAGCCTATGTCTTATATCTTTACTAGCTTATGCTTGCGACTTCGTCCGCGTAGACTACAAAAATTTTAAACCCCTATTTCACCCCTTATGGCTTGAATTTCCAAAAATCCTTTCTTAGCGGATACCTACGTCATAATAGCTATCTGCATGCCAAATTTCAGCCCGATCCGTCCAGTAGTTTGAGCTGTGCGTTAATAGATCAGTCTGCAGTCAGTCAATCCTTTTATATATTTAGATACTTACCAAACGTTAAAATTGATTAAATGGATGTACCGTGACAAGGTCACAATCAGACAGACAGACGCACATATCAGTTTGTATGCATAATGGTATACAATGAGTTTACTTAATTCAAAATTGTATTTTAAACGTAAAAGTCTCGCAACGTTTCCGCAAAGGTCAAATATTTTTTTTATCTGATATTTTGTAAGGTGCTTTTACAGATAGTCTGTATCTGGCCAGCGCCATCGTTACAAACCAAATTAAAATCAAACTACAACACACCCGCACATCATCCGCGCTAGCCCGCACCGGGTTAGCGCGGGGGTTGTGTGGGTGCGTGGGGCGTTCCCTCCCCGATTGCCATTTCGACCTGTCGCGTACTAGACTCCATACAGCCTGCACTTTGAATCTTTTATCGCGGAAAGCCGACTCACGTCGGATGATAGTCAGACAGTTTCCTGACTAACGCACACATTCGCAAGTTGTCGTAGCAGGTTTGTTGAGCGAGCTTTGTAAATAAATAATATTCTGTGTATCGCTACACTGAGAGCTCATCCTTGATTTTTAAGTCAACTGTCATCCCTCGCACGCTTTTCGACAGGTTGAGACGCCAATCGAGGTATGAGGCAGGGGGACGCCCCGCACACTCGCACGTCACCCGCGCTTTCCCGCACCGGGTAAGCGCGGGGACTGTGCGGGTGTGTATTCCCACCCCGATTGCCATCTCGAGCTGTCATTGCACCTGACCTGACCTGTCCGGATTGGCAGACTTCACACATCTTTGAGATATATGTACTCATAGCTATTATATTCTGTGCTCATAAGTATTCTGTGACTTACCTAATAGACAACTCTAAGGCATACAGGTTTCCTCACGACTATTTCCTTCACGTTAAAGCAAGTGATATTTAATCGCTTAGATTGCTGTATAGAAGCAGGCGTTACTTTGCGGAAATCCATGATATACAATGAACCAAAAGCTTTATTTGATATAACCATGCACAAACAGCCACCTTCCTGCTTTTTCCTGCAGCAGTGGGAGGGCGGGTGGTGCATGTCGCATGCTGCATGTTGCACCATACAGGTTCGACCTGTTTCAGCGGACTATAGCAAATTAAGCTTTTGGTTCATCGCTTAGATTGCGTTTAAATACAGCTTATTTGTGTTTACCTAGACCCTGACCAAACAAGTGATTGCAAGCAAATCCATTATCACGTCCAAAAAACATTAAAATATAGTACGAGACAAGTTGAAACGGCAATCGGGTTGGGGACGCCCCGCATACCCGCAAAGCTTCAGCGTTAGCCCGGTGCGGGCGACCGCGAGTGACGTGCGGGTGTGCGGGGCGTCCCCCCGCCTCATACCCCGATTGCCATTTCGACCTGTCGCGAAATATACGTATGACGAAGTCGACGAAATGCAAACAACAGTTTGCGCTTCTTAATTGTTTTCCTCGCTAACTGGATGGGAACGAGAAAAAAGTTTTCATTGTACCCTCGCTCGTTTATTATAATTGAAGCAAACATTAATTATATGAACAGTTCAGTAGAGTTGCCTTGCTGCGTGGCCGAACCTCTAAACACGAACGATAGCTCAGTCTCAAAGTGTAACAAGTCTGAAATTCAATGAGTTTGAGAAAAATATGTGAAATTATTCCTTTTGTGTTAATCCGATACTAGCCAATTCCCGGCGTGTGAGAAGAAGAACCAGCAAGAAACTCAGCGGTAGTTCTATTCAAATGATCATGAATGAGTCATAAGTCACTTACACATTTTACATGGTAATTCCGATGCAAGACAGAGTACAACAACAGATCCTACATCACAACATTTAGTAACTGTTTTGTGTAACGGCGCGGCGGCTCAAGCTTAGATAAGAAAATATTTTTACACTAGATGATGCCCACGGCTTCGTCCGCGTGGTTTTTAAAAATCCCTCGGGAACTCTTTAATTTTTCGGGATTAAAAGTAGCCTATGGCCTTCACCGGGATGCAAGCTATCGCTGTACTAAATTTCGTCAAAATCGGTTGTACGGACGGGCCGTGAAAGTCTAGCAGACAGACAGACAGACAGACGGACGGACAGACAGACAGACACACTTTCGCATTTATAATATTAAGTATGGATTTCAGAATACTGTTAAAACAAAAGCTTATATTTTTAATCGTTATAAATCTGGTGAAATAAAAGGTCTCCTTAGGAGGAAAATAATAAAATGCCTCAAACGTAGAATTTAATAAAGCAAGTAAGTACGTACCTACTCTTAAAGTGCTTTCACGAATTTCATAATTGTGCTCCGAAGAGCTCTTTGCTCAGCTTCAGGTCAAGAAAGGTCATTCTTATTAGATATTTTGTTGCAAGTTAAATTTATCAAGACAAAAATTAAATAATGTTCCAGCAGCAACCAGATAAGATATATTTGATCTCTGGTGGATTAATACACGAGAAAAATAAAAGCCCTCTAATTATTTTCACATTAAGCAGATTTTCGTTTTTCGTAAAGAACAAACTTAGAGGTAAAGAAAACTAATTGAGGTAAAAGTTATTTTGGGTAAGAGGATTGATTCTAACTTTATAATTTTACAAGTTTTCTCAGTTATTAGAGGGCTCATTACAATTTCATTAACCCTTTAGGTACCTACCTAACATATTTCAAACATGTCACACCAAATACCCAACGTAGGTTATTGAAATAGCAAAGAGATTTGTTTAACAAATCACTGTTCTGTTGTACTGTATCAATTTTTCTTCTTCTGTTTCAATACATAAGTAGTATCTAAATGCTCATAGCTTTTAGTCCATCGAAAGATTACAAATTCTAATTAACTCATGATCTCAAAACTTTAATTTCAATGTTCCCTTCGCCAGCTCACTACAGAACACGAGTCTCATCTCAGAGAGAAGGGGTTTGGCCATAGTCTACCATGCTGGCCATGTGCGGATTGGTAGACTTCACACACCTTCACGATGGAGTGGATTCCCACACACATTAGGGAGAACTCTCAGGCATGCAGGTTTCCTCACGATGTTTTCCTTCACCGTTAAAGCAAGTAATATTTAATTACTTAAAACGCACATAACTCCGAAAAGTTAGAGGTGAGTGCCCGGGATCGAACCCCCGATCTCTGATTAGAAGGCGGACGTCCTAGCCACTAGGCTATCACAGCTCTTCTTATTCTAGTCAAAGCTAAAACCAAGCGAAATTTTAGAGAAAAGTTTATTGGAGTAATGATAATAAGTATCGAGAGACACTTACATTTTTATTGGAGCAATAAAAGAGCCTACTGAGCGGCGACGCGCCTTAACGTGTCGTATACCCCTGACTCTAATTTAGAATAATACAAAAATAAACCGTATTTTTATCTTCAAGAAACCGAAAAGGCATTAAGAGATCTGCCTCATAAATCTTTATGGGTGTCTTTAAATTGTTATCGACGAATAAATAAAACTAATTGACCAAAATACAGAAATTGCCTGCAACTATATTCTATGCTGCAACCTCACCATTATTGGATTGAATCAAAATCTTTGGTTTCTGTTATCTGGAAGCCATTTTTAGGGTTCCGTAGTGGTTCCAACGGCCACCATGTAAGTAAATTTAAAAATTTAAAGTACGTAATCTTATACGACGATGGTACAGATAAAAAAAAATTAAAGTACATAATCTTGTACGACGATGGTACGGATTATGGAACCCTTCGTGTGCGAGTCCAGCTCGCACTTGACAGACACTTGATTAGTTATATCTGGAAACCATTGCGATCATATTGGAATACCTACTTACCTAATGACGCCACAAACCTCCAAACTCTTGTTCAAACCCCCAATTCAATACGAGCGTAGGTACCTGTAGAGTTTCAAGATTTATTAGTAGGTCTATCTATAACAAAAACACATCCAAGCTAAAATTGCACGATCCTTTCGATTCCTAAATTTTCCACTTCTACTTCAATAAAAACGGCCGAAAACGAGTCGAATTCGCATACGAAGAGTTCCGTGCCATCGTAGGTACAAGAAATAACACTTTTTTTTATGTAACTACAAGTTCACAGTTTTCGGATTTTTCCCTTTACTTGTGCTTTATAACATTGCTACCTGCCAAATTTCATGAACGTAGGTCAATGGGAAGTATCTAACCTATCGGTTTTGACGGACCCGGATATCTGTGCTGATGACACAGTGGTGTCCTTAATCTATGAAATAATAAAAATATTCATAATAGTTTACATGGTTATAAAATGGCTCTTTCGGTTATAATAACTAAAACACCCATAAATTCCTACTGCGGACAGGAAATAGAAAGGGTGAGCGGAAGCTCAGATGTATGGAAATCTGCACCCGCAAAGGTTTCATTTAAAACGAATTATATCTTCGCTAGTCCCCAGTGACGACTCTAACGAAAATAATAATTGAGTAATTTTAATAGGAAAACTTTTTGACGGGCTGAAAAGGGTTATGAGTTTAGCAGTCTATCTTCTGTTTACTTCTGTTTATATAGGTACCATTGCAGACTTTTTGATTGTCAATTCTTGAATTTGTATCATAAGGATGTATAGGTCCCGCAAATTTCTATCGCGCTGGAACAATGTCTCACTAACATCGAAATGAAGTCATTTTGACGTCAGCTGAAATAAAAATATACCATCAGCTCCAAACTTCTGATGCCGAACTCGCATCGGGAAGGACAGTGTTGGCAGACTGCTACTAGGTGGCCAGTCGACATCAAACTAGTCGCAAGAAGCCACTGCGTCCAGATGATGAAAAACCGCGGTGGTATATCCCTACAAGAGACTTAATGTCCAGCAGTGGATGTCTATCGGTTCACGACGACTATACTTAGGAGAATTTCTACAACAGCTGTTTTAAACCGATTTATATTTTAAAACATTGTAGTATCACAAAAAGTAATTATTGCTTGGTTACATTTCAAATATCATAGCGAATACTTCATTTTGAAAGCGTTGTTTTTAGTCTACAGCGCAATTCCAATGATTAAAAAAACTCACTTTGTTTTAACAAAAAAGATTAAAACACGAGTAGGTGTGCTGCAGACGTACCTCTGAGGTTTATATCGTGATTTCGTAAGCAATGCAATATTTTCACGTGACGTATCCCAGGGGGTATTAGCGGTGGAATAATGTATTTGACACGTGCGGAAATAATGTTTTTATCAACTGTTATGCGATTTGCGCTGTTAAGGTTGTTGTTGTTTTACCTACTATCCGACACACCTAGTCTCACATTTCACCAAAGGTTGCCTGGTGGAGATTGCTTCAAGTAGTAAGGCCGCCTGTGCATACAATTGCTTTTGGTTTAAAGTTTTTTCTTTTTTCTTTGTTTTTCCTTATTTGTGTGGCATAAAGTTTTTCTATCTATGATTTTTACATATTGACAACACTGTATTTCGTTATGTAAACCAATTTTGAAGCTTCCGTTGCCCTTAGTACCCTTCTAACTAGACAATTCGAAAGCGTACTACTGACGCTTCTCTTATTTATCCACTTCATACCACCCTTCAAAAATCGTCGGTCCAATGGGCTGGATGCCTTTACATACCCCTTCAATAGATGTTGCCAATGTCCTACATCAAAAATAAATTATTTCTTACTTCTCAGTAATAATTAACTAGGGGGGGTCTTCCAAAATACGTAAAATGCACGGCCTGTGTTAGTTTTATGTGTGATAACCATTTTAAATTATCCATTAAACTAACAAAGCAGTTCAATAATTAATGATTGTGACGACACTTTCCAGCATTTCATAGAAGCTCGCATACTAAGCGTGCGTTTTGATATTGGATAAAAGTTAATGATTTGACTAGTTGTCAAATACCGTATTACAGACAGTAAACTGCCTAGGTATAGATAGAAAAAACAGTTTTTATTAAGTATAATTCATCACAACTACTTACAGGATTATTTTTACCCGACCTCTTTTCACGTCTCATTCTTTTTCTGCAGTCTGAAAATGTACTTCTCATAGTTACTCGTAAGTCGTAGTATGCATTTCACATACTGCACGAGACTCATAGAATGCAACGTCTATTTTTCTTTGCACCTCTTGAAGAGCGTGAAGTGTGCTCTCAGTGTTGACATCGTTAGTTGTTAGTGAAAAAGGAACGCGTGACTGTGTACGCAAAATAAATTCATTTCCTTGAAATGATACTTGCTTATTTATATGAAAACTAGATGATGCCCGCGACTTCGTCCGCGTGGATTTTGGTTTTTAATAATCCCGTGGAAACTCTTTGATTTTTCGGGATAAAAAGTAGCCTATATCCTTCCCCGTGATGAAAGCTATCGCTGTACCAAATTTAGTCAAAATCGGTTGAACGGATGGGCCGTGAAAGGCTAGCAGACAGACAGACAGACACACTTTCGCATTTATAATATTAAGTATGGATTCTAATAATTTCTGGTGAAAAGTGAAAAAGAAAAGTGGTAGGTATACTAAGCAATACGGGCCGTATTTTGTTACCTTCCTTTTTTGTCTATTTCTGTTTTTACTCTTTATTTATACCTACTAACAAAAATAAGGAGTGTAAATACATACACCGAATTTTTTATTACTACCTACACTTAAATTAAATTCAATATTCTTTGAGAAGATGATCTAGTTTAAAATTTTTATATAGGTACTTAATTGGAGTTAAATACTTAAATATTGTTTTAACTTTGATAAAAATCATTCCACTAAAACACAAGATAGAGTTTGACTCAGTTTTAATTCGGTTAAAGTGGCAGGCAAAGGCTGGCTTAGAAATTAAGTATAATTTTATAATTTTACTCATTTTACCGGCATTGAATACAGAACCTTTGTTACTCGGAGCGTCGCGTCGTGAAAAGCTGTGATACCTAAAGCAATCTAAAATCTAGATTCTAGTTTCATCGTCGCTTTGTCTGGGACTCACTCGTTCAACTTGCACAGCGCTCAAACTTTGTTAAATAGGTAGAGTAAATATTTCCAGTAATATAAAAAAGTTTAGTACCGACCAACAGAAGTTTATGAAGATAAAATACATGAATATAAATTTTTTCTCTTAAAATGCAAAATCATTCGTATTTTCCTTCAGAGAATAAATACTGGGGTACCTACCCGTGCGACGAGATAGCGACGCGAATATAAAATTGAAAGGCCAGTAAAGGCTTTTTCCTGACATAAAATGCATTAAAAATATTACAAAAAATTCAAATAAAAACTTTGAAATAACCTTTACTACATATTTTTAATATGTTTGCAATATTCTAGGATTTGAAATTCTGAAAAACACATTTCTAAAGTCACTTTTTAATTCCGTGGAATGTAGACGAAACTGGCTTTACTCCCTTATTTAGTCGGGGTAAGTCCTACTAAAATTATTTAGAAAGTCCCACTAGTTTAGAACCCATCCGGGAAAAGTCGTGTTCGACTGACTGTTAGAGCCCCCCAGATACAAATCTCTATGGCGTCCAACCACGTCCAACGCTGATTTTCAGTGGTCACTTAGAACCCATAAATTTTACATTCTAAGTTCTTGACAATGTTTTTCTTTCATTGAATATAAGTGTAGGTAGTAGGTAGGTATGGAGCTTTGAAAAGGGATGAAGTAAGCACAACTTATATTATGTATATTAACTAAATTATTTAGATTACACTCACTCGAAGGATCGAGCTACATCATAGGTAATGAGCAAATTTTGGCAATAACTCCCATAGCCGACGGCTACGAGTCACCAAGTAAGTTGTGGCAAACACTGTTAAATGTTTAGTAGTGCAAGGAATTATTCTGAATTCTCGTTAGTATGATTTCAAACTGTACTTGGTGTGAAAATTCATCTTATTTTTAGGGTTCCGTACCACAAAAGGAAAAACGGAACCCTTATTGGATCATTATGTTGTCTGTCTGTCTGTCTGTTTGTCTGTCTGTCTATCCGTCTGTCTGTCTGTCTGTCAAGAAACCTACAGGGTACTTCCTGTTGACCTAGAATCATGAAATTTGGCAGGTAGGTAGGTCTTATAGCAGACATTAGGGGAAAATCTGAAAACCGTGAATTTGTGGTTACATCACACAAAAAAAATTAAATTGTGGTCATGAACTAATAATTAGTATTTTCAATTATTAAAGTAAGATAACTATATCAAGTGGGTATCATATGAAAGGGCTTCACCTGTGGATTCTAACAGATTTTTATTTACTTTTATGAATCATAGTTTTTGATTTTACGTGCAAAATGTCGAAAAAACGCGACTGTACTACGGAACCCTCTCGGTGCGCGAGCCTGACTCGCACTTGGCCGATTTTTATGTATTCTTAGATTGTAGGCGGTAGTCGCCTATAAAAGCGAGGTGCGCCCAAGTATGAGGCTCATTTCGCTGCTGATTTTTGTGCTGTAATCAACGTGGTCTGGTTTGAATTATGTTTTTCTTTATTTCCGACTTTTACTTTTTGTGTCTTACGTGTTAAATTTTGTTCCAATCATTAAAAGTTTGATAATTGTAAAAGTATTTGGTTTTGTGTTAATAAATTGTGTTTTTTAATTGAATTTTGCTTCTGTACCTAAATTCAGAACTGGGATTCCTATTCAATAGCCCACTATAGTTAAAATCTAGTCACTGACAATCAGTTTGCTTAAATTGGAACAAAATTCTAACCTTGAAATTTTTGTTGTTGTTCTTGTACAATGTCGGATCGCGGGTATCGTAACCGCGATCGTAGCCGTGATGTGCCGTGATCAACATCGAAGTTCTCGAAGCAGACCACGTGGATGTGAAACAGCAGGGCCTAGATGTAGGTCGCGAGATCACGCACTTAGTCGTGTTTTTATCCAAACGTTGCACTCAATACTGAATCAATACTCCGCGATCGAGAAAAACGTGTCGAGACTTGACGAAAATAGTTTAACCTCTGTAGTAACTAAACGCGAGTGTAATATTAATCGTCTCGGTAACACTGTGACCGTTCAAACAGAATGCAACACTCCCGTTTCTGCACCTTGTTCCGAACAAGATGAAGTTACTGCAATTAAATCTTTAGAATCAAGTACCTATACCTTTGGCTTTATGGCTAAGCACGTATTGGCCACGTGGACGTATCCAGTTTAAATATTTTTGCCCCAATTTTTATTTAAAAAAAAAGGAAGTTTTATCAGTGTAAAAAATTTATGCCTACCCTACGTGTTTTGTGAATTAATAATGCAGTCGTCTAAATCTGGTAATCGATCTAAGCATAAAAGTAATTCACGTAAATTGCATAATGAACAAAGGCGTGCTAGTCGGTGTCGTACAATCACCGATTCCCCAACGCCGGCGGCCCCGCCGCGGCGAACTGTTCCTAGGCTGCCGCTTTCTCAGCAGCAAGCTCAGATGCCGCAGCGCTGCTATACCGCAGGTCTGGGGAGACCTCTCTAAACCGCGTGGGCTCCATGGTTTCTAACGCAAATTGTGCGGTGTCGGTAATGACGGACAAAATAGTGAGTGCAATAATTAGTGAAATTAACCAGGTGAGATCTAACCATGTCTTTATTTTTGGTCTCGGTTTTTAATGATGTTAATGCATGGTGTAAAAAAAAAAAAAAAAAAAAGTTGATCATGTTCGTAACTTCAACCGATGGCATAGCCGCGGGGTAGTCTCGTGTATTGGAACTTGTACAAAAGGTTTTTGTTATGATCAGTCTTAGATCAATTTTAAAACGGAATTTATTCCGCTGTGCCCACGAAAGATTGATATTGAGATTAAGAACACATCTACATAATGTGTCGGTCCATTAGTCACTTCATGAAGTATCTCACCAAGATACCCGCAATCTAAATTCGCAGTTTAAGACTAGAAAGCGTAGTCTTAGTCATAGTACTTTCCAATCACGCTGTTTTCTGTGTGAAAATTAGGATCACAGAGTGTACCTACTGTACGAAAAGTTTAAACTTATCGAAAATCTAGAACATCGGTTTGATGCAATTCAGTGTTCTTTTTGTAAAAAGAGTAACCGTAATGTAGCTGAGATGAGTTTTTGCTGAACAATTATTATTTTTGCCACGAGTTAAAAATAAAATTGAGCATCCTGACATAAGATTAGAAATCAATCTTCATGTGGTGTTAGATCGTTGTATGAATAGGTAGACCTGTCTTAATAAGGACAGATGTACTAAACCAACTGGGAAATACTTATATTCGAACATAGTGCTCACATTTATCTTTCTTTTCTCGAATGTTCCGACGCAATGCTGCGCGCTTGGCTGCGGGCTTTGGAATTCCGCATGAGAGCGCACTGCCATGCTCTGGCGCTGGCGTTGCTGCGCCGTGCCGCGCCGCTGCCGCGCCTTTCTGCGCTCTTGGCGAGCAAGACGGCGCACTGGAGTTGCTGCGCCGTGCCGCGCCGCTGCCGCGCCTATCTGTGCTTTTGGCGAGCGAGACGGCGCACTGGTGTTGCTGCGCCGTGCCGCGCCGTTGCTGTGCATTTCTGCGCTCTTGGCGAGCGAGACGGCGCGCTGGCGTTACTGCGCCGTGCTGCGCCGCTGCCGCGACTTTCTGGGCTCTGCACGAGCGTGACGGTGCGCTGGCGTTGCTGCGCCGTGCCGCGCCGTTGCTGCGCATTTCTGCGCTCTTGGCGAGCGAGACGGCGCGCTGGCGTTGCTGCACCGTGCTGCGCCGCTGCCGCGCCTTTCTGCGCTCTGCACGAGTGTGACGGTGCGCTGGCGTTGCTGCGCCGTGGCGCGCAGCTGCCGCGTATCTCTGCGCTCTGCACGAGCTTGACGGTGCGCTGGCGTTGCTGCGCCGTGTCGCGCAGCTGCCGCGCCTCTCTGCGCTCTGCACGAGCGTGACGGCGCGCTGGTGGTACTGCGCTGCGTCCGCCGCTGCGGGCTATGGTGCCTCTTGCGAGCATGGCGGCTCACTGGTATTTTGGCATGATACCGCGCGTGCCGTGGGGCTTGCATAAGCGCTGCCGAGCCCTTGTACGAGCTGATTGGTGAGAATGTTCTTTTTAAAGTTAGTGTCCATGATTTCGATAGGTATGTGTAATGTGTTGTAGTAAATCACGTTACCTACGCATACCGTCTTGGACTTAAAGGTGTTTCGTATAATATGCGAGTCAGTGACGCACTGTAGTGCGTTCGTAAATTATGTAACGTGGGTAGATTCAACTCTTTTAGAAAATCTGATAATTCCCGTTACCGATTGTTTCCGATTTTGCCATTTTGATTGGATTCATTTGTTAGGGTCAGGCGGGGCTGAGTCTTAAAGACAAGGCCATTACCTAAAGTCCTTACCCCTTGAGTACATTAAACAAATCTGGCAATCTAAGATCTTGCTGGGTACTTTAGGCGCTACGTTGAGGAGTATGCTATCCAGACAGCCTGCCTTGCACGTCTGTCGGAAAAAGAGGTTCCTTTTCATTGAGGCCAGAGCAGGAAAAGGTACCTCAGAACATCACTCGGCGACTCACCACTGTGTCCAAGGTAGCAAGGTATCTTGACAGATTTGCCAAACAGAGGTGCACACTGACTTCAGCAGCATCGGCTATGGCCCGGCGCTGAGGTGGATCCACAACGACGGCAAGAAGCGTGTGGTCGCCTGTTTTAGCAAGGTTTACCCAGGGTGCAGTGAGTAGGTAGTACTCCTACGTGCTGGAAGCGTTGGCAGTCAACACCTCCGCCACCATTTGGTTTGTCTTCAGTTTAAGGGTGTGACCGACTACAACGCTTTCACAGCCACCGAGCGCTGCTGCTGCCGCTGCTGCGCGTTACCCGTAAGTGGATTTATTTCCATGACTTCATCTTCGCCTTTGAGTACTAAAAGCGCACGATGATGTGTTGTGGCGACTATCTTAGCTGCAACCCTTTAAGTCAACGGCATCACCAAGCCGAGCAACTGGGTTTAGATGGTGCAGGTCGCAGATCAAGACACGCTCGTCGAGTATCTGTAAGTGGGACAGCTAGACTCTCATCGGTATGTGTACTAAAGTGTTACGCTCTATTACCGCTACTCACCAGTAGGAGCGGAAGCGTGGTTTTCGTGATACCGTCTTAGTCTGCTGCAAGTCTTCGTCGAAAAGACTCTGGACCTGACCCTGAAGTACTTCTGGTTTCTTGGGCTACGTGAGTTCGTAGTCAAGCGTGTGGTTTACTGCCTGGTTTGTATATCAAACAAGCAGGTCTCCAGAGTTCCTCACCAGCACACAATGTGGTTGCTGAAACTGTACGGCTTGATCGAGTGGCATGGCGTGAAATGTGACGCTCCAGGGCAAGTAAGCTGCTGAGGTGAAATCAGTCCCGGCAGGATGCCTATGCTAACCAGAATCGTCGTCCACCTCGCGTGTTGAAGGCTGGAGGCATGGTGTTGGTGATCAAGTATTCCCAGTCAACGGGGAAGTTTGACTCTGGCATGTGAGGTCCATGCAAGGTCCTGAATCGGCCGCTACGAGCTGGAGCTGCTGAGTGGGTCGTATGGCAAGACCGCTCAGGTGGCGGCGGAGGGCATGGTGCCCTGGCAAGGAGTGGTGCCCGGATGCGTGTGGTGCCTTCTTCGAATGTAAGTTCAGCTTGTTGACTACTTTGTGGTGGTGAAGATGAAAGTCGTGATTTTGTTAATCATAGCCCCAAAACTCTCACCCTCCTTACTAAAAAGGCCTTGCTTGCTCCCTTACGTACTTATCTACTGACGGACTGATCCACGACATCTATTTTTGTGCTATGACTAAACAAATCACGGTAATGCTTTACTCCTCAAGGGAAGTTCAACGATGGCTGGTTGAGATGCACTTTCATAGACTGTTGCCCGAGCCCGGTGGTCTGATGATGGTCATCTCAAGTTCCTGCTCCATAGACCGTTGCCCGAGTCTGGTGGTCTGAGACCGTTGCCCGAGTCTGGTGGTCTGATGAAGTTCATCTCAAGTTCCTGCTCCATAGACCGTTGCCCGAGTCTGGTGGTCTGAGACCGTTGCCCGAGTCTGGTGGTCTGATGAAGGTCATCTCAAGTTCCTGCTCCATAGACCGTTGCCCGAGTCTGACGGTCTGAGACCGTTCCCCGAGTCTGGCGGTCTGAAGATAACGAGAAGAAGCGCGCGCTAGGTTTGAGACGTCTCATAGGTTGATAGGTGTCACCTCCTCTGGGTGATAGGGACACCCCATAAAACAAAATGATTTATCTACATGTCTAGCTAATGCTAAGTCGCATTTCGAATTGCTTACCCATTGTGTTAACATTTGTAGCTATGGAGTTGTGCTATATCGAAACTAATTTCAGGTGATGACTATGAAGTAGTAGGCCCAGGTGCTGGTCCCCCCTTCCGCACCTGAGTTTGCCCCGGCACCTCCAGCGGTAGAGGCAGAGGCATCGCTCCATTCGGCGAGCTCCTCACCGGTCTCCCCTCGCGCACCGCACGCCGACAGCGTTGCGGCACCAGCTGCAAGTCTCCGCAGAGAAGATCTCACGACCTTTTCTGGCTATGACGGCGGACGAGGACGCCGCATAGTCAGGAGAGGCCGTCTTAGATTGTAGGCGGTAGTCGCCTATAAAAGCGAGGTGCGCCCAAGTATGAGGCTCATTTCGCTGCTGATTTTTGTGCTGTAATCAACGTGGTCTGGTTTGAATTATGTTTTTCTTTATTTCCGACTTTTACTTTTTGTGTCTTACGTGTTAAATTTTGTTCCAATCATTAAAAGTTTGATAATTGTAAAAGTATTTGGTTTTGTGTTAATAAATTGTGTTTTTTAATTGAATTTTGCTTCTGTACCTAAATGTATTGTATGTACGAATCGTACTTACTTACCTATAAGCTGTTGCGTTAGCTATAGAGAGATGGGACCAGTAAGGCATGTAAGCAGGTGTTAGGACTTTGCGGATATCCGTGTGGATTGCAACTACAATTATTATGCATTGTAGACTCAACATCGCTAGAGTTTCGGAGTTGGACTGAAATGTATACTTAGTGTATCTTGGAAGATCTACTTAGTGTTTCATGGTGGTAGTGCGTATGGGATTTGTTTGTGAGTTTGCTTTACTTACATGTGTAGTAGTGGATTGTACGATGTACCTAGGTATATGCTATTATATCGGCCTCCAAGGAGGAAAAGTTTATATCGTCATGACCAACTCAGCGCCAGCTCACTACAGAGCATGGGTCTCCTATCAGTATGAGAAAGGTTTGGCCAAAGTGCACCATGCCGGCAAGTGCAAATTAGCAGGCTTCACACACCTTCGAAAACATTATGGAGAACTCTCATGCATACAAGTTCACGATTATTTCCTTCAAGTGAATTAAGTAAAAAGTGAGTGCTATTTCATTGTTTAAAACTCGCATAACTCCGAAAAATTAGAGGTCCCGGAATCGAACCCTCGATCTTCCGACTAAAAGGCGTCTCCGTCGTCCACAAGTAGGTATATCATAATATATAATATAGTGGCTGACTACTTCTTCTAACTGAATCTTTGCAGAAACATTCAGATACTTAAGAAAAGCTCCTACTTACAAGAATGTAGCGTTAAAGAATTTACCGCAATTTATCAAAAACTTGATACACAAATAAACAAAAAGCGTGAGCCGAAAATTCCTAACACGCAAAGCTTTGTGTTCAAAATTTCAACACGAAGGTTCTACTTGAGTTTATAAATTAGTGAGGCCGAAAAGGTCACAGCATCGCACGGAGTTAGTTCAATGTATAATTTTCATATAAACTAAAGCCACAGGTTCTACCCGGAAATGAGTTTCGACGCTGGCTTTTGTCCTTTATGTCCTTGATGCCTGTCGTTTGCCAGTTACTGGCTTTCTTGGATCTATTTTGTAACTGTATATATATCAAGCCTGCAAATATAACTGCACAATACAAAGAGATACAATATTTCCGCTAAATAAATAAAATAAAATTCAATTTGGCTAGAAAAGGCACCTATGACGTTTTCTATTTGACGTTTTTGAACGTTTAAAAACGTCGAATTAAGGTACGCGACAGGTCGAGATGGCAATCGGAGTTTGTGGCCCAACTCACCCGAGCTCGAATGCACCGGGTTAGCGCGGGGGCTGTGCGGGTGCGCGGGGCGTTCATATGAATACATTATTTAATACATATTGCGGTCAGTAAAATAGAAAGAATGGTGGAGCTCTGATTTACGGCAGCATAGTTTCAAAAGGGCTTAGTTTAATACGAATTTATCTTTGCACGTCCCAAGTGACTCGTAAAATGAAACGAGGAGGTTTTAATTATAAACTGAGTAATTGGGTTTTCTCATATTCATGGCAATTTTTTTATGAATAATAAGCTGACCACACATTATGAGACAAGCCGTATTCCGCACACGCATAGAAGACGTCCTTAGAACACGCTGGTTGCATGGATACAGTGGTTGGTATTTTATTCACACAAAATAATTACAATATGGAATTGATTTAATTTATGTGCATTAATTACACGTCAAATGCAAACGAGAGCATTATTAATTAAATAATTCATATCCATATTTTATTGTGTAATAAATTAATCTTTGATAAAAACTCAAACATCGATGTATCATAAGCATCGATGCTGTAATCCTTTACTATATCCACTACAATTTACAAAACAGCTCAATGTTGAACGTATTCTAATTCCTGATCTCTTAGTAATCTTTTCCTAATCTACTAGTCATCTCGGTAGGAATAGCATTCGGAACCAGTGGTAAATTAAATTAGTTGACGATTCAAAAGTAGGTACTTGTAAAAGTTTACTCGAATCAGTAGGTACCCTTATTATAAATGCGAAAGTGTTTGTTTGTTGGTTTGTTGGTTTATTAGTTTGTTGGTTTGTCCTTCAATTGCAACGTTTGCCCTGCAACGGATTGACATGATTTTTTGCATGGGTATAGATAAAGACCTGGAGAGTGACATAGGCTACTTTTTATCCCGGAAAATCAAAGAGTTACCACGGGAATTTTAAAAAACCTAATTTCACGCGGACAAAGTCGCGGGCATCAGCTAGTAAAAATATATTCTATTCTATTCTTTTCTAACCTGGTTCTTTAACTCATTGGTATCCTAAAGGAGTCATATCTAAAAAAAACCGGCCAAGTGCGAGTCAGGCTCGCGCAATGAAGGTTCCGTACTACAGTCGTATTTTTTCGACATTTTGCACGATAATTCAAAAACTATGATGCATAAAAATAAATAAGAATCTGTTTTAGAATGTACAGGTAAAGACCTTTCATATGATACGTCCCACTTGATATAGTCACTCACTTCGAAAGTTGAAAATACTAATTATTAGTTCATGACCACAATTTAATTTTTTTTGTGTGATCTAACCCTAAATTCACGGTTTTCAGATTTTTCCCCAAATGTCAGCTATAAGATCTACCTACCTGCCAAATTTCATGATTCTAGGTCAACGGGAAGTACCCTGTAGGTTTCTTGACAGACAGACGGACAGACAGACAGATAGACAACAAAGTGATCCTATAAGGGTTCCGTTTTTCCTTTTGAGGTACGGAACCCTAAAAAGGTAGTACGTAACTGGTAGCTTAAATAAAAGCAAGTCTGCGACTTTGGCAGTCAACTTGAATACTTAAAGACTGGAGAATAGCATGCCAAAGACCGGGTAAAATGGAGAAAAAAATAGAACTATTTGGCTTGAAAATTAAAAGCATGGTTACCTTGGGATCATTCTATATGATATAAAAATACTATAACATGCTGATAGATTAAAATAAAGAAACATCGATTACGTAATAACTTTGAAGAAGATACAAAAACATGCAACATGTTTTTAAATATTCACGTGAGCCGTGGAGGTGCTTAAATTTTCAAGAGCGAGCGGTTACCTTCGCTGAAATATCACGGGGCCGTAATTCAGTTACTTTTCGAGGGCAGAGCTCTATAGATAAAGCGCTGGGTCTGTGTTTAAGTTGTGTAAATATACATGCTGGACCTAGTCATAACGTAATGCTAAAAGGCCACCTAGTACCTACCTATACATAATATAAAAAGCTCTAAGTACTTTATAGAATATTTTAAGGCTAGAGGATGCCCGCGACTTCATCCGCGTGGATTTAGGTTTCTAAAATCCCGTGGGAACTCTTTGAATTTCCGGGATAAAAAGTAATCTTATGTCCGTCCTCGCGATAAAAGCTAACTCTGTACCAAATTTCATCAAAATCGATTAAGGTTTTTGCCGTGAAAAGCTAGCAGACAGACAGACAGTCACACTTTCCCATTTATAATATTAGTATGGAAGTATGAATGTTTACAAAAGATGTGTACCCAGTTGTGAACGAAGAAGCTAACCTGGCAGGCTTATGGTCTTTTCAAAGATTGGTCCAATACTAATGTCTGAGAAATTTGCATTAAAAAGTAAAAGACATTTTCTTGTTAAATGTACTTATATATTACTTTTAACAAATAATTCTAAAATTGTGAGAAATATTAATTCTCAATACTAACAAAGAGAATAATTTTTACAAATTGTTATCCATACAAAATTTTCAAGACAGCAGCTGGTCTCTATTTGTTACTAGTTTGTTGGAATTCTCAATATTATTATCTCTTAAGGTCAAAGACTTTCTTCGAAGAAACGAAAATAAAATAAAAAAATATTGTTTAACAGGAGCTTAAGAGTCAGGAAAATCCTCTCCCGACTGCACAATTTATTTCTTTACTTATTTGTATACTTTCAAGCATTGCAGCATTCTAAATAGCTGGCAATCAGAGCACAATTGAGTGAGCTTCGCCGTATTTGCAGTGTTTTAGAGCTCAATAAGTCACGAAATCAAGGTGCAATTTGATATCTCTTGACTGTCGATACAATACATTCAAATTTCAAATCTGCATTTACTGAATTGCGTTTTATAAAAGTAAGAAACACTTTCCTAGACATTGCAATTTATGTGACCAATAACCAATTATATAATAATTCAGATCGGATGAGGATCGCTGTAAGGGTTCCTTTTTTCCTTTTGAGGTACGGAACCCTACAAAAATAGTTATCAAGGAACACCGATGGTTCCACATTTTATTAGAATGAAAATATTTCCGTAAAGTAAGAACACAACATCGTATCTGTGCAGTGTATAAATGACGAAGGCGATTGTCACAGCCGTGGTATGATATCGGTGCACGGAAATTGAGAGCGTGCTCGGAAGTGCAGGATTTATGAGTGCCGCGGTAAATGGCCGTGTGTTGAATTTTTATGAAGTAATATTTTACAAACAAGTACAAGTTGGACTGTAAAAGAATAATATACTTAGTATACAAACAGCGTATTGTGCTTGATGGTTCATTTAGGGCCTGTTTTACAACTGCCAGATAAACTTTATGTAACGAATAAATTTGACGTTGTGACGCTGCAAACTGCACGTCGCGCGTGGTTTGGAACGCGCAAGGCGCGCTGGGTTGGGAGGTAAAGTGGCACCAAATTATTATCTCGGTTCACTAACGGTTCCTGCTGGTCTTCACCGCTGGCGCCATCGACATAATTCAGGCATGCAGAACTAATCCTGTCATGTTACAAAGGATGGCATTATTCTAGCGTTGAAAAGCGTTGCGTTTCCATGCTGGGGGACAGGATCCAACCATTGCATTGCCTTGATTGACTACCTAGATTGACTTAACTAGTTTCTTTTTTTATAGACCTTGTATTATACAAAAATAATAATTAACTGTTATTATCGTCAGGGGTCGTTGACTGTAGAAGCAGTAAACACTTAATATATTATTATGCATTTCCCTCAGTTTCTATTCTACTCAGCGTCAACGAGCGAATAAGTCACTCAAAGTTTCAGGCAAACACTATTAACTGTTTAGTAGCGTAAGAAACGACCTTACTTGGACCTTAGCATAAACGAGTTTGCACTTAATCAAAATTCGGGTCTGGCTCAAAATGGATATGGGTAGAATGTAACGGTTTGTTGTACCCATAAATCAGTTGACGCCTTGGGAGTGTTATACGTGGACTGTAACTAAAATTTTATGTGTAGCTTTTAGGTTAGTATATTATGATGATATATTAGAATATTCCAGATGATATACTAGAATACCTTATGCTTTCTTCCTGTTTACGCATCACATAGATGATGGATGGACAACATAGTAGAAACGTGAGACGTGCTGGTGCGGCTGTCCGTCGGATCACTCCAGGCATCCGAATTAACTAGGTTGGCAGGCTGCTTAGATTTCCGAAGGCTTCCGGGATGATTCAGTTTATAATGATGATCGCACATTACATCTGATACTCGCCTTGCAATTATTTCACGCATTCTTTGCGGCACGGGCCGTGCAATTTGCAGACATCGCACCGCAAAAGATCGCAAGAATGAGAAGCACAAATTACTGGGCTATTTTTAGTGACATATTTTTATTTTCACAAATAATGTAAGAAATATTATCGACATTTCAGAAACTTTTTTCTTGTTAAAAAAATGTTTGTAAAAAAATTTTATTCGTCCGATTAACGTTATAATGAAATAATTGACGTAATATTAATAATAATTGGCGTGAAAATTGAATCATTACAAATTTTATGAGACCATTCGCGCAAAATTTTTAATCGTAAATCTTCGAACGTAAGTACAGCATAAATATTTTCATTTGCAAGTACGAAATGATTTACGAACGTTTCGGACCGTCATAAAATACCGGCAACCGATTCCTGATTTTAATTTCTTGGGTAAACTTGCGCAATATTTTTCAGAGAAGGTCGACGTGAAGCGAAATTTGCATATTCAACAGTGAAATTTGCGTCGCAAACAATGCCCTATTACGGAACAATAGAAATGTCTTGACGTTGTTTATAGTGTAAGATACATTCGCAAGATTGTTATAGCTGGTTATCAGTGTAGATACCTATAGTCCGCGACAGGTTGAAATGGCAATCGGGGTATGAAGCAGGACGACGACGACGACGACGACGACGACGACGACGACGACGACGACGACGAAGACGACTTAGACGACGACGACGACGACGACGACGACGACGATGACGACGACGACGATGCCGACGACGACGACGAAGACGACGACAACGACGACGACGAAGACGACGACAACGACGACGACGAAGACGACGACGACGACAACCCACACACCCGCACATTATCCGCACTCGCCCGCACCGGGTTGGCACAAAGGTTGTGCGGGTGTGCGGGGCGTTCCCTTCCCATCATTGCCATTTCAACCTGTTGCGTACTTATACATGCTCAAGCGGCGATAGCGAGGATTAATCCCGTGCACGCACCTCTAACTTTTCAGAGTTATGTGCGTTTTAAGAAATTAAATATCACTTTAACGGTGATGTTAAACATCGTGAGGTTCATTTTATGTTATTTCAGCAACTTTCTAAAAAGTTTCAAATGGTATTGTGAAATGGTGATGATAAAAGAGTTTCCAGCTGAGTTTATTGTGGGCTTCTTTTCAGATCAGGACGCGTTTCGAACCATCGTAGTTTTTAGTTTATGTAATTAATTATCGCCGTCACCCACCATACTTATATTAATGGCTTTGACGTATTTGGCTTTAAAAATTGTACATTGTACACATTGAAAATAATTAAAGGCTTTGATTTGATTTGATTTGATGTATGTAATCGAGGTATATAAAATGTTACAACTGTCTCTGAGACTGCATGTAGAGTGTGGGAAAACAGCGTACACGTCACAACCGAGATTCAGACGTCATTAGAGGATATAAACGACGACGTTATGACACCGTTCCGACGACGACACCAGCCAGCTGCTCACATGCAAAAGATTGCTTGAAAACTTGTTAAGTAAGGGATGATTTATGCCAACACGTGGCAGGCGCGGACGAGAGGACGTTTATGCTTCACCATGCCGTGTCCGTATACGAACGCCACACGGTAAAGCATGAACTGCTTCATATAAAATGTTCGTGACGTTTTGAATCTGTGCCTCGTCCGCGCCTCGTGCGTGGCACGGCTCGTGCCCACCACGTGTTGGCATAAATCATCCCTAATGCCGCAGAGAATACAGATGTTACACACGTGTACACGATACGATTTCGTGTAGAAACCGACAAGTGGAGTCTTAATAAAAACTTCCATACCTACCCCTTCCAAATTAGCCCGCTTCCATCTTAGACTGCATCACCACTTACAAACAGGTAAGGTTGAAGTCATAGGCTAACTTGTAATGCACTTAAAAACTAAAAAATCATACTCTCCTTGGTCGGTCGTAGGCTTAAATGTATGATGTATTTTCTTTCCGGGGGAAAAAGGTGATTTCTTTATAAACTTATCTATCTTGGGTAACATGCATATTTTTCTTATTTCCAAGAGTAGATTTCACAATATCGTCTAATATATGTGTAAAGTGTGGCATACAAACAAACTTTACAAATCGGCGACTTTAAAATGAAACCTTTTCTCTTTTTCTCGCAGGGAAGTCGGAATATTTGAAACCACGCCAGGATATGACTAGTCTAATATACTAGCCTAGTACGTTCAGACCTCGCCGAGTATGAACCTCGAGTTTATAAGACCTCGCTCCAGTGATTTTGCATCGCTATACAGCAAAAATGAACATACTTACTCTTATTTTATTACGCACTCTGTACTTTGACTCAATTTTGATGTTTGCAGCGCACCATCCCTCTTTTATTCTTCATCCGAATTCCATTACATGCTATACCTCATATAGTACCTAGGTATATTATACTTACAGCTACTTCAGTCCTTAATAGACGTGAGGATTGTAAATTTTTTGTGACTAGGTAGAGATCGCATAAGAATTCAGTGAATTTATCTTTTCCCATGGGACTAAGATTTATATTACGGCATCTAATTTTATGTAGTGTAAAGCTACCTTGTTATCAAATTTAAAAAAACTATATGTACAAAGATTGATTATGTACCTAATATTTCTGAGCCTGCCAATAACTCTCTCTCACTCTTGATTTTAAGTTTTACAGTAATATAAAGAGTAACGATTTAAGAAAAATGTGATAGGTATTATAATATTATTATTGCAAATAGGTCCTATATTATTGAACTGGATGACAAGCTCAAACGCATCTTGCAAGAATTCTATTTTCGAGCCATTTGAATGCAGCAGCGACCAACATGCAGGTGACGTTTATTACTTTTTAACGTTCTCGCGGTACATATTTGGACAAACTCAAAATAATATACTTTTGGAACAGATTTGTTATTGTATATTTTCACTTATGTACTAGGAAACTACTATTTCACGATTTATTAACTTATCACTTGCTTATCACGTAGTATCGTCACCTAAAATATCACTTGGCGATATTGTAGTGGTCGTGCGATCCATGATAGATTACCTTTTTCCAGACTTTGTTATTATAACTATATTTTATAGGTCTAAGGCCTACTTGCACAAGGATTAAACAAGCCCCCATTTTACCTCCTTAGGGGTTGAATTTTCAAAAATCTTTTCTCAGCGGATGACTACCTATAATATTATGATAATAGCTATCTGCATGCCAAATTTCAGCCCGATCCGTCCAGTAGTTTGAGCTGTGCGTTGATAGATCAGTCAGGTTTCTTTTAGTATCATCCCAAGAAAATCTCTAGGATCACTTTAATTTTGACATTTGTGGAGAAGCACTTATTATAAAGATGGTACTTACTCTGTACCTACTCCTATTCACATATTAACCACTCTTTAAAATGTACACAGCACATTGCTATGGACCGCGCGATTTTCATCTCGTAAAGTAACCGGAATATGATCCCGTGATATTTCGGCTGCGGTGTCTGCTCTTGAAACTTTAAACACCACCTCAATTTTGCAGTATGGAAATTTTCCTGACACTCGCAAAACAAAATTTAGTACCTACCTACTTTGGTGAC
Organism: Maniola hyperantus; assembly: GCF_902806685.2. Lineage (NCBI taxonomy): Eukaryota > Metazoa > Arthropoda > Insecta > Lepidoptera > Nymphalidae > Maniola > Maniola hyperantus. Next base: position 5,289,794 of record NC_048548.1, on the reverse strand, counting down.
GCCACACACTTTACATTTTTTGTTTATGACTTGGTTTATGTGAGAGATATAGATCTGTCTCATTTTAACTCTGTCTTAAGTCTAAGTTAAGTCAAAGTGCGCTCTATAGATCTCAGCCTAAGTCTTGGTATTGCTAAAATTAGGCGGTCTTGGTCTTGGTCTTGCAAAAATGCTAGAACAAGACTAAGACTGCAAGACCAAGACCGATTTTGGACAACACTAAAGTACAGTCATAATTGTATACGTAGAGTTCAGAAAATTAGAACAAACTTTGACATAAAATTTACTGAAATATAGCATTTTGTACCCACTATTATAAAGATTAAAAGCCCACAAAACTAGATTTACCGCAAATATGGAACAAAATTAAGTTCGGATTATGAGAAACCTGATTTACGAACACTCCAATGCGCATGGATTAAATATTTCATGAAAATAACTTAAATGTAGGCACTTATTTACATAGCTTTGAGTTGTAAAATTTTACAGTAGGTATTACTTCAACAGCGGGTAAGCATAATCTACTTATAACAGTAAATGCTTTAAGCTCAAAGCTTAGGATAATATACCTACATGAATAAAATAAGGGCTATAACATACTCACGTGACGCCTGTCGCCTTGAACCAAATCGTAGTAGTAGTAATAGTCATCTACATCAAAACATCATGCAACACTACGAGTGCATAACTTCAAGAAAATAATAAGTACCTACAACATAATATTGTAACCTCCGAATTCTAAGGGCGAGATATTCTATAGAGCGCACTTTGACTTTGCTCAGACACGTCCGAGTAAAAACGAGACAAATTTATGTGAGAGATATACATCTGTCTCGTAGTAACTCTGTCTTAAGTCTAAGCAAAGTCAGAGTGCGCTCTATAGATCTCAGCCTAAGTCTAATGCAACAGAGGTACTTGCCTGCCCAACTAAACTGCTATTATTGTGATTACCAAGTAGGTATAGACTTTGTCATCGAACTCTTTTGCCAACTCCTCAAACCTTACGCTGCAGGTGTATTGCAGTCCTGTTGAGAATGTGCAGCTCCGATTTTCATAATCGGATGAGTTCTTTGACGAGCGGGTTTCCTCGCTCTTAAGCCATTAGACACTTCCATCTTCGAGTTAAAACTCTTGAGAACCCATTTTGACCAGCCGCGGCCGGTGAAAACAAGCCTAGCGGCGGTTACGCACTGATCCGATCCAAGTTCGTGAAAATACGTTCCTTTTTGTTTTGTATGGTAGCTTATGACATATTATGTCGTAGATAATCGCTGGTATTCTCACGGATGACGGATAGAACTCGGATGACGGAAGTGCAGTGCGTAATCGCCGTAAGGCGGCTACCAGGGGCAACCCAGGTACGTTAATAAGATTTTTGGTGATGCTTCTTACCAACAGCTTGACAAAGCTGCCCTGCAATTTTATTATAGGTAACTAGCTGATGCCAGCAACTCCGTCCTCGTGAATTTAGGTTTTTAAAAATCCCGAGGAAACTCTCATTTTCCGGGATAAAAAGTAGCTTATGTCATTTATAGCTCCAGGAATTCAACTATAGGTACTCATGCAAAAAATCGGTCTGTTGCTTCGAAAACAAACACACATTTGCATTATTAATATGGGTAGTTATTTCTCGTTGACCAATGTTAAATACTTCTGTAAAATTGATCCTCATTTGCATGAATTTAACTTTATCTTTGAATTAAATGCGTACCGTTGAACAGCCGTTTAAATAATGAATCCGTTCTCTCTTCATTTGCTTTGTGCTCGCTCCAGTATTTGTTTGAGAGTTTATACAGATGGACTATATTACGGTAATTAGGACACTATTTACGGTAGTTAGAAAACTACTTTATTCTTGTCGATTACAGACAAAATGGATAGGTACGTAAGCACAGGCAAAACTGTTTAAAACGACATCATTTATAATGACACCAGCTTTGGCTTTATCCGCGACAGGTCAATATGGAAATAGGGAAGGGGACGCCCCGCACCCCCGCACAGCCCCCGCGCTTACCCGGTACAGGCGAGCACAGGTGACGTGTGGGTGTGCGAGGCGACCCCCGCCTCATACCCCGATTGCGATCTCGACCTGTCGCGGTTAAAAATAATCTTCAACTTATGTCACTTCTTATTAACAACAATAATATAATGTTTTAAGAGTTTTTGTATAGGTGATATAATCCATTATATTATTTTATTCCTGAGGTTATCTAACCGTTGAAACATCAGCAAAAATATTAGTTACTACAATTTACATTAGGGTCTTGATTCTAGAAGCTTTTCAAATGGGTAGACGAAAAAGATAACTTTTCGTGGATTTCAATCACATCAGTGAAATGCAGCCGTAAATTGGGCAGTTCCACTTGACCGATATTGAGAAATGGCCGCCGCTGCAATATTGATGGCCATCTGGGCCGCCGCTGATCCCCTCATCTCACGGTTGACGCGTTTATATGTCAGATTTAAGCATTTTGCGAGCGACGATCCCTAATGTGATATCGATCAGATTGATTACAAGGAAAGATTGGAAGAAGAAAGTTTCATTTTTAGGGTTCCGTACCTCAAAAGGAAATAAGGAACCCTTATAGGATCACTTCGTTGTCTGTCTGTCGTGATTTCTTGACAGACAAGACAGACAGACGGACAGACAGACAACGAAGAAGAACGAAACCTAAAACCCCTTTTTTCCATTTGAGGTACCATGTATAAGGTATAACACATTTATCTGCTAACTAGCTGATGCCCGCGACTTCGTCCGCGTGGATTTACGTTTTGCACAATCCCGCGGGAACTCTTTGATTTTCCGGGATAAAAAGTAGCCTATGTATTAATCCAGGGTATAATCTATCTTCATTCCAAATTTCAACCAAATCCGTCCAGTAGTTTTTGCATGATTTAGTAACAAACATCCAAACATCCACACTTTCACATTTATAATATTATTATTGTTAACTTTTTTTATATAATCACAAAATCACGGTTGACGCGTTTTTACATCAGATTTAAGTATTTTGCGAGCAAAGATCCGTAATGTGATATCGTCCAGAGTGATCATAAGGTAAGGTTGGAAATTATTTCTTTTGGAATACGTTTGTAATGAATACTAGCGACCACCTGTGCGTTTGCTCCCATGGGAATTTCGAAAAAGCCGGCCTTATTGCTTTCTACATTTTTAAGGGAACCTCTGTGATTAGTTTTCAAGGTTTGGGCTGGGCGTTGCTTGGCGAGTAGCTATTTCATCGCCGTTGGTTATTAATATCCAAATGATAATCAAATTTCGTTTCTATGGAGCGAGCTTCGAATAAACTCCTGAAAGATGGTTCTTTAAGTTTTTTAACAATTTAGAGAGAACATGTTTTATCTCTTGGAGAAGCCTATGTCCAGCTGTGGACGCAAACAGGCTGATGGATTGGATTGGATTGGATGTTTTGGATAAGGTTGAAGAAATATTCGATTGTGAGCGCGGTTAGGGTTTAAAAACCCAAGAATAAGTAGTTGTAACTAAAACTGGAAATACGTAGGTATTTTCATAATAATTTAGATTTCCCTTTTCGTCCCTCCTTCTTCTCAATCGTTCACTCTTGACAGAGTGGTCGTGGCTATGAATTCTTCACTGCTGCTCGTGCGATCTCCCTCCAGCGACTTCTATTGGTGGCATTATGTGCACACACGGAGACAGGTGTGCTTGTTGCAGAGCGGATTAAATCCGTCCACCTAGTTGGGGAACGCCCACGTGGACGTGTGCCCTCCACTCGACCTTGTACCACGAGGTGTTCGATGGTACCACTCTTCCTAGTAATGTGCCCAAAGAACTTGAGGATTCGCACTACTTTGTACTAGTGACGAAAGCCTCTGATTTATTATCAGTCCCTAAAGAATTAAAAATAAGTCTCAATCCAAGTGTGTCTATCTGTGTATCCTCGTATAATTTTTTGAGATCTTTTAAGACCTCACCTATAATTATAACTCTGTAGAAATTCATGCGGGTCAGCTAGTTTTAAAGATCAAATCAAGAAAGCGGGGCAGGATTCGTTCGTAATACCGGCCCGGGTGATTTCATAATCGCGTACAGAAGTAATATAATTTCGGAGCCACACTAATGAACGTACCTACATTTTGTTTTATCCACCGTCGCCGAAACGGAAAACGTGATGTAAAATCAACACTACGTTTTGCCGCGGCCGGCCGCCGCAGGGACTTCGACCTCGCTTCAAATTAGCACCAATTAATGTTTCTTCTTTTTAGTGTTCCGTACCCGAAGGATACCAACGAGACCCTATTACTTAGCCTCTGCTGTACGTCCGTCTATCTGTCTGACAGCGGGCTGTATCTCGTGAACCGTGAACCGATACAGTGTTGAAATTTTCACAGAATGTGTATTTCTATTGATGCTACAACCACAAAATAATAGTAAAAATTTCAAAATGGCTGCTATAAAAATTTAAAGAAAATTAAAAAGTGTTGTGTCTTGTACGATGGTATGGAACCCGTCGTGTGCGAATCCAACTGGCACAGCCTGACCGATTTCTTATGCACCTATATACATTTAGCCACCACAACCACACCTTTAGCTGCTAAATTTAAGCTCCCTTCATTAAAAATTCATTTTCCAACAAATTTTGTTATTCTGTTTATAATAATATTATGGACTAAGTATTTCTTTTTTTTGTACTATTGTAAAAGAATTTAACTAATATATTTTTATTGAATGGTCTATTTTGACAAATAATAATAATTATTGATAGATATCCATAATCCATATCCATATCGACATAGAAAGTAATAATTCTTATTACATCAAGAATTAGTAGGTACCTACTTAAAATTTCTTTGTAGATATCAGATTGATTGGGTATTGAAAGCCGATATAAGAAGATAAGATAAAAATGAGAAAGCCAATTAAAAGAGTAATGTAAATACATACCTAGAGATAAATCTCAACAGGCTGTGTATTATGAAATTGGCTAATATTCTGTACAATTTATCACCGAGACAACGCTAGTAATTAGTCACGTAAGATTTAGCTGTATTTGCTACAAGATAATATATTTGTACTAATAAGTAAAGCCTGCGTGATACGAGTTCTCTGAGAACAAGAACTAAATTAGTAGGGGAAACACCGTATCTATTTATTTTATACTAGCTGATGCCCGCGACTTCGTCCGCGTGGATTTACATTTTTGATTTTCCGGGATACAAAGTAGCCTATGTGTTAATCCAGGGTATAATCTATCTCCATTTCAAATTTCATCCAAATCCGTTCAGCCGTTTTTGCGTGATTGAGTAACAAACATAATACTTCAGTCTAGTGTTGACGTCACTAAAATGGCGACCACGCGCATTAGCAATTTGCGGGACTTATAGAAGAAAACCTGTTACGCAAATGGTTCTAAATAAATTTCAGAAAAAAACGAACTCAACCAAAATCAATCTAAATTCGAAACAAAATAGGAAACCGAACACTTGTTTTTCTTTTTTGTTATATAAAATTTACTTTGAAATTTGTCTTGGTTGAAACAACTTGAAACCTGTTTGTTGGTGTACGGTAGGGGAATTGGAATATTCACACAGTAGATGGAAATTTATTGAGTGCAGGATTTAAAGTTAACTTTTATTGGCAATCACAGGTTTGTGTTGAGTTTTCTTCCACTTGTATATTTCTATTTTATTTCTAGAGAATGTAGTTACTAGTTTTCACAAAAAGGCGTAGTTACATGAAATTAAATTTTAGAGGAGGAGCAAAAGCTGTTGAAACTCTACTGCGATTGATACCGTTTTGATCGAAATCACAAACTTTAGACGTAATTGTAGCATAGCATAGGCGGTTTTGGCTTGAAAATTAGTTCAAGTTTGTATTTAGTAATTGAAATACAAACTAAGAGCTCTGGCATTCTGGCGTAATTGTAGAACGTTTTGTTTGGAAATGAGTTCATATTTGTATTCAATATATAGGCAAAAAATATCCATCATCATCATCATCATCATCAGCCTGTGGACGTCCACTGTTGGACATAGGCCTTCCCTAAAGAGCGCCACCACACCCGGTCCCAGCGTCCGGCTTTTCCGGCTAAAATATCCGGTTTGAAAAAAAAGTATTTTAATAGATTGGATTGGAAAAGGACATTGGATATTACGAAAGTATATTACGCTACGCTATAAAAACTATATTACGCTGTTTTGTTCGCTAGCTCCTCAATTAGCGAGCAAAATAGTGTAATTAGTTTATTAAATGTTTAGCTGTTACCTGGCGACTACGTTAACTAGAGAAATTTTCGCTGAATATTTTAATAATTTTATCTAAACATAAAGCTTAAATATAAATATCTATTAATAAATAAAAAATATATTTTACTCTAAACTTGCAAACATAAACTAAATATATTAAGTAGGTACCTAATAAAACACACTAATAAGGTACTCTTTCACCATCTTGCGCTTCAAAAGCTTTTAGGTTAAAAGGATTAAAGTTTGTACAAGCGAGAGATTTTATTTAACATTTTCGAAGCATATTAAGAGAGAACAGACAAAATAAAGTAATATTTAGAAAATATAAATAATGAAGCCTGTGGACCAAATAACAAGAAAAATCCATACTAATATTATAAATGCGAAAGTGTATCTGTCTGTCTGTCTGTCTGCTAGCTTTTCACGGCCCAACCGTTCAACCGATTTTGATGAAATTTGGTACAGATATAGCTTGTATCCCGGGGAAGGACATAGACTACTTTTTATCCCGAAAAATTAAAGAGCTCCCACGGGATTTTAAAAAACCTAAATCCACGCGGACGAAGTCGCGGGCATCATATAATTTATCAGACACAACTGGAATTAAAATCGAACCTTCTGTTTCCAAGCGACTAAGATCCTTAGGTCAAAGAAGTTTTAGTCACTTCAGCGAATAGGCCGCGTTGGTGTGGAAACGAAATATACGAATATTGTCGTGAAATTCTCAAAAAATATATTCGGCGCAAACGTGGGTATGAACTGTGATGAATGAAATTTTAAAACGTTTTAAAGACGGATTTTTGGGCTATGCGATAGAGAGCATATTATTGTAGCATGCTCGAGCAGTTTTGAGTATCCTCGAGCAACTTTCTGTTCGTTCTGGATTGATTCTCAGTCGTGTAAAAAAAGATAAAATATTTTTGGATGCCGCTAAAATTGTCTAAATATTATACCATCTGCACTCGAGAGCTGCCGCGAGTATTCACGCGAAAACATGAGAATACCAATGTATAAATAGAATACTATTCTCATGTTTTCGTGTGAATAATGTATTGAAGAGATAAAATATTTGTAATTTTGAATGTCCCCTACATTAGGTGGGTAGATAATCTCCGGAACTAATGATTCGATTGTGAAAATTCTTACACTGATAGATAGCTACTTTATCCATGAGTGCTTTATGGAAAAAGTTGCAGAAGAAAGCTAGTCGTTACAAAATATACATACACAAGAGTGTACTTTGTAACGGTTAAAGAAGCGAATTGAAATCCGAAAGACCATATCAGAACCGTTGGACTATTATTCTTCTTATGTTTCCGAACTGAGGTCATGACTGGCAGTACACATTGTTCGAACATACACCGCTCGATATAGATAGGGATCTTCTTATTTTTTAAGTCGTCGGATAATTTTGCTGAAAGCAGTCCATCCGAATTGGATTCGGCGTTCCACTTCTCTCTACTGGACTGAATCTACGTGCTGATATTATGCTAAGTTGATGTCAGATGAACGCCAGAAGGATGTACTCGTAATTTAAATTTTTTATACTTATGTTTTCGATTGTTTTACTTTGTGTGTGTGTATGTGCAATAAAGTACTTATAAGGTTGATAAAAAGTTAAAAATAAATAAATGTTTATTATACTTACCTTATTTTATTCTAACTTTGCTAAATGAATAAGTATTATTATGACGTGGTAACTAGTGCTTTAACCTGTAGGTTAGAGACAGTCTTGATAAATAGGTCAACTTAAGATGAAAATAGTTCTTAAGGTCGAGTGCCATCGATCCACCATTTTGATTAAACCAACTTGACGTAGGTACTTACTACTTATGTGAAAGTCGCTGGCATCAGCTTGTATGAGTTGTAGTACCTACTACAAATATTAATTAAAAGTGTGTAAAAAGCAAGTTGATAGATTTTCTTACATTGTTCCAAAGTTAAAGGCTAAGCTAATATAAAGCGTGTTAAAATAAAGTTGATTAAGTGTGTATATTTACTTACTTACAGTTTATTAAAAGAAAATGGCATTAAGTTACTCGACGACAAAGTGTCTTAACGAAGTAGAGTTCCTTAATTAGCAAAGGGCAATTGCCGGTAGTTTATATTTTTATAGGAAGTGAAAAGAAAACATATTAATTGGCACAAATTAAAGCGAGGACGAAGCTTCCTCGGCCAAACGAAGTGTTTATTTTACGTCGCACATTTTCCGCCCAGGCGATGCGCGACGCCAACGGTCGGTAGATGAAACACAACACGTTCATTAGCCCTGGCATGGTGTTGCCATCATTTCGGATTTTATCGGATTAGGACTTGTTTTGACATGTGCATAACTGTTCTGGGAGGATTTTCAGAGTTGTTGGCTTTAGTCTTTAAGCTTGGCCAATGGCGTTGATGCTGACGTCTTGCCTTTTCCTTTAATATTCTTTAAAAAGTATTAAAAAAATATTTTTAAAATAACAACTTTAAATTTTAGTACTTCTATACACATTTAAATACTATGCTGAAGATTGATTTGCAAGACCTATAGTCACGAGGTTTGACAGTTTTAAAATTTAAATACCTTAGTTTGTATGCTCTTTTCTTATTACATTGAAAAAAAAAATACTAAGTATAATCAGAATCAGTGTACCGATACTAAATATGTGGCTGCATCCTGCAACGATTGGCTTCAATTTTTTTTTATTACTACACAATACCTACATAATATTTTTAAATAATTAATTTAAAACAAAATAATGAATTTTGTATGAAAATATTGACTGACCCCAAAAATGATTTTGTTTTTATACAACATCTTAATTCGTCCATCTGTTTAAGAGAATTAAAGAGAGCAATTTTAGGGATTGGGAATTTTGGGAAGCACCCATTGACTTTTTAAATTTTACGAAAATAAATTACAATTTGAAACTAATTCTCATTGATTAAAAATCAACATAATATATTTTCCATTATTATAAGGGAATACCTCCTCAAACTTGATTAAAAATTGCAGATTTACAGCACTATGCACGTATATTATGTGTATTTACTTTATTTAATTAGTACCTACACCCCTTCCGCTTTCTTTAATTTTTATAATATACTTCCTCTACCCTAAGGTTGCTTGGAAGAGATCGCTATTTTAGCGACAAGGCCGCCTATTGTACTTGCAAACATTTTTGTTATATTTGTATTGTTTTGGTTTTGGTGTACAATCCATACTAATATTATAAACGCGAAAATGTGTCTGTCTGTCTGTCTGCTAGCTTTTCACGGCTCAACCGTTCAACCGATTTTGACGAAATTTGGTACAGAGGTAGCTTGCAACCCCGGGGAAGGACATAGGCTACTTTTTATCCCGGAAAATTTAAGAGTTCCCACAGGATTTTTAAAAACCTAAATCCACGCGTACGAAGTCGCGAGCATCAGCTAGTAAAGAATATTTTACTTTACATTACTTTATGCGTGTCCTGCGAAAGCTATTTTTAACATGGCAATCCTAGTTAGCGGAAATTATATTACCCTGGTACTTGATTATGAAATCACCAAGCCTGGTATTACGATGTTTCACGCTGTCTTGAATTTGTTTGTTAATAGGATTTTACGATGTGTACCTAAATTAGTAAACTTTTGAAGTTAAATAACCACCGTACAAATAAATAAGTTTATTACTAGGTATGTGGTACTTTGATTCGAAAAAGAACGGTACTATGACATTATTTTGAAAGTGATAATAAAAAACTTGGAGAAGACTCGCCCAACACTGATAAATAAAACCAACGATAAATAAAGGCTAACCAAGTAGAGACTAAGTATTCAAAAATGCCGTTCCCCTTATCTCTAAGGACTGCAACGCGTATAATCTATATCCATTATCCATACGTCCATTGTAAATGCGAAAGTGTGTCTGTCTGTCTGCTAGCTTTTCACGGCACATCCGTTCAACCGATTTTAATGAAATTTGGTACAGAGATAGATAGCTTGCATCCAGGGGAAGGACATAGGCTACTATTTATCCCAGAAAATCAAAGAGTTCCTACTGGATTTTAAGAACCTAAATCCGCCCGGACGAAGTCGTGGACATCATCTAGTATTATGTAATTAGATAGTGATAGAGGACTTTACAAAAAGCGTGGACGAAGTCGTGGACATCATCTAGTATTATGTAATTAGTTAGTGATAAAGAACTTTACAAAAAATCTACGACGAAATAGAAGCAGTTTCTTTACAGTTAAATGGACTACTACTTCTACTGACATAATCAATTGAAATCGATAATAGTACCTAATTATCGCTTAAGAGCTGGCACGCACCAAGGTAAATTTTCCGTACGTTTTTTTGCAAAATCTGTGAACTATAGAACTAGGTACATAGAAGCTACATAAATTCAAAACGGATTTTACAACGCACCGCAACTGCCGCGACTCACAGTGCGCGCGCTCTCTTAGTCATAGCCATAACCGTGTGCGTAGCCATAGAGTAGGATGTAAGGGTATAGGGTATGCGTGGCCTCAGTGCTCACACTTCACAAGCCACGGTGCAAGTTGCCCCACCAAGTCATTCCAGTTTAATGACGTCATGATAACGATACAGTACTACATTTTATCCAGTATCGTCATCGGCTCGTTAGCTTAGCGGTTAGAGCACCCATTTAATATTATTAATAGAGGAGGTCGGGGGTTCAATTCCCTCACGAGCTGACTTTTTTTATATGACTTTATTTTACTATTTTTTCTTTTATAATCAAATTTATATTATCTATTTATCGCTATTATCTTATCTTTATCAATATTTTAAATCCCTCATGAGCTGTATTTCTTTATCATTTATTCATTTCTATTAAACTACATCATCATCATCATGATCAACCCATCACCGGCTCACTACAGAGCGCGGGTCTCCTCTCAGAGTGAGAAGGGCTTTGGCCATAGTCTACCACGCTGGCCATGTGCGGATTGGTAGACTTCACACACCTTTGAGAACATTATGGAGAACTCTCAGGCATGCAGGTTTCCTCACGATGTTTTCCTTCACCGTTAACGGAAGTGATATTAATTAATTAATTAAAACGCACATAACTCCGAAAAGTTAGAGGTGCGTGCCCGGGATCGAACCCCCGACCTCCGATTAGAAGGCGGACGTCCTAACCACTAGTCTACAGCTTCCTATTAAACTTAAGTTTACATAATTCTCATGGATATAATTTCCGGTCAGTAGGTACCTTGTGTATTGAACTAACCTTAGCAATCGCCATCGGAACTTCCGAATTTGGACTGAATCTGGACTGTATATTGGGCAATAATTCATACCGTTCAGTTGTTTTAGAGTAAGGGTCTAGACAGACACAGCAGAGCGAAGCAACAAGCCAAGACGCGTGACGCAGCGTGGTAGAATATAAAGGTTGTACACACTATGATGCCAAGAGAGCGCGCCTCATGATGAGCTGCAGGTGAACTACCTTTCATAATATACACACAGTAGCACGACATACCGGGCTTCGCACCTCTTGTAGATACTCATATCACTGAGCACATCACCGCATGGCTCTTAAAGCGAGCCTCACAGCACATGACTAGGTGTTCGCAGTGAGTATGAAGTTATCATACAGTTTTTTAAATACAACTTTAAAGGTAGAATTAACGGTACACAGCTGCCATGTTTACAGTGACATGCGAAACTTAGTGCCGCAAGATTGTAGCCGTGTCCGTTTGTATTTTTTTGACACGCGCTGCACATGTGCAATTAGTAAAATTAGTTTTGCGCGTGCGTCCTTATCTCTGACATGTGACTTTGCTACAAGTTTGAAATTAGCGCGCGCAACTGCGCATAACGCTCCATACATTTCTATACTTGAGCAGTGTACAATGCAAGTGCCGCCCCCCAAGCATTGTGTGTCGCGGTCATGCGTCATGATCACATCATAGCTCTACTTTTAGAGTCCATATTAAGCAATCATTCCATCACGCCTTGTGTATGCCCATGACTTTACAGTAAAGCTAACAATCCACAGAAGCAGAACACTATTACAATACTAAGGCACTCATTTTAATGAAACGCTTAAGCTCACCCTAATAAATAATAACAATCTCTCAAACTGTATTCACTTCATCATTTTATTTCAGTGGAGTGACGTAAAGGAGATCGCACATGCCTACAAGAGCCGTAAGAGCCGCAAGAAGTGCAAAATCCACCAGAGTCTAGACCGGTGCTTCAAGAACCGTGAGTCAAATTTTTCACAAGTAAGCAGCTATAGTTATTCGTACCTCATCATGATCAACCCATCGCCGGCTCAAAGTCAAAGTCAAAGTCAAATTATTTATTCAGAATAGGTAACATGTTACGCTTACTGATACTCAAAATTGTTGATTTGTAAGATGATAATAATATTATAGTGGTGATTATTAATTGCGTACTTAAAACTTAAACTACGAGGGTTCCAAACGCGCCCAAGTCTGAGAAGAGCCGACAACAAACTCAGCCGGCTCACTACATAGCACGGGTCTCCTCTCAGAGTGAAAAGGGTTTTGGCCATTGTCTACCACGCTGGCCAAGTGCGGATTGTCAGACAGTAAATATTCGTACCTACGGTGCCTAAGGTAATTAGAGTAACGTTATTTTTCTTGTCAAGTTAGCCTCAATCACAAGCCTATGATTAATACCCTCTCACCTGGTGGTAAGTGATGAATGGCATGACAGCTTTATTTAACCAATACTCAATAGGAAACCGATTATATCAAATCTAAATCTAAATCGGTGGCACAGCTTTGCCGCTCGATATCCGAAATTGTTTTATTTTTATTTTTATTCAGACAAGTTAGCCCTTGACTGCAATCTCACCTGGTGGTAAGTGATGATGCAGTCTAAGATTGAAGCGGGCTAACCTGGAAGGGGTGCGGCAGTTTTAATTAAGCCCATGCCTCTTAGTTATTATTGAAGTCAAACTTTCTTACGGCTTTTGCGGCATTTGACGCCCTCTGTGCCTCTTGCGTTGCGTTTCGTCGTTTACGGTCACCATAGTTCCCCCTAAATAATAACAATCTCTCAAACTGTACCCATTCAGTTCATCCGTTATTATTTCAATGGACTTGCTGTAAATCGTCGAGAAAATTGTTCCTCATTTGCGCAAAGTTACTGTTATCTTTGAATTTATATGCATACCGCTGAAGACCCGTTTAAATAATGAACCCGTTTCCTCTTCATTTGCTTTGCGGTCCGTATTCCTGTAGTTACTAGGAGCTTTTCACCAATTACTTTCCGTTAATAGAAAACTAAAGGACTTTGTACAATTAATATTATTGTCCATGTTATAGGCAGTGCCCTCTTTCCCACTGGGCACTCTGGTCACGTGCCCAGGGCCCACCAAATCACAAAACTATAAACGACCGACCGATATTTTATTACCGAAAAACGTATTTAATATTTATTTCTATAAAATCAAAGGTCAAAAAGGCCCTCTCAAACACAGGACCATAGAGATTGTTAACTAGTCAAGACTGACTTATATCCTCGCCTTCTTGTCTTTACCTACTCTGTCAAGATCATAGGGGGCCCCGTTATTCTAATGTGCCCAGGGCCTCCAACAGATTAAAGACGGCTCTGGTTATAGGTATGTTTGGATATATCACTATAATAAATTCATTGCGAAATTGAGTCCGTTTGTAGGTCTGTTGGTTTGCTAGCGTGTGACATAGGTATAGTTTGCGACAAGTCAAGAGATGGCAATCGGGAAGGGAATGCCCCGACCACACCCGCACAGCCCCCGCGCCAATCCGGTGCGGGCGAGCGCGGGTGACGTGGAGTCCCCCCGCCTCATACCCCGATCGCCATCTCAACCTGTCACGGACTATACCTCAATGTTGCTTTGTCAGAGGGCTACTTTTTACCCTGGAAAATCAAAGAGTTTCCACGGGATTTTTAAAAACCTAAACCAACGGGAACGAAGTCGCGGGCAACAAATATACCTAGTTAAAGAATAATTTTAACGCTTGGATCAAAATATTACTTCTTGTGATTAACTTTAAAGGGTTTACTTTTTAGAATTTTTTTTTGTGTCGGGGGTTTTTTTATACCTACTTCGAAGTTTACTTTGTTTCAATAACTAAGTACCATCCGTAATTGATTAGCCTATATAGGTAGGTCATACTTATGAATCATAATAATAGTATCTTGCCTACGAGAAGTAGTTTTGGATAAAATGCTTTCGTAAACGGTAGGTACGTAGGAAGTGAAAACTTTAAAGCACCCAATTTAAAAGTTGAAGCACGGCTACTTTAAAGAAAGCTTTCCATAAAGCTTTCTTTAAAATTGTTTCTCGCTGGTAGAAGATTGTTTAAAAATTATTGTTTGTTTGAAATGAGCAGCGGAGCATTCATGACAATTATTTTAATATGCCTAATAGTTTACTTTGTATATTTAAACACACTTTAACGGCCGTTACGCACTCATCCGATCCGAATTCATATAAATACGTTTCTTTTTGTTTTGTATGGGAGCTTATGACATATTATATTATAGTAGATAATCGCTGGTATTCTCACGGATGACGGATAGAACGGATGACAGAAGTGCATGTAACCAGAACGTTAGCAAAAACGAAGACAGGTGACGGTACCTACTGATGATTACTGAAAAGACATCACAAAAAAATACGCGAAAAGAATTTTTTTATCTACTGAATCTGAATTACTAAATCACTAAAACTACAAGATAAGGCAAATTTCCTCTTCCCCCCGGACCTCGATTGTGAGCAGACGTGTCCCTAGCCTCTGTAATTTCACACCGAAAATAAAATTCGATAGTAATAAATCGGTTCAGATTACTAGGAGTGCAACAGTAGTTGACGGTGAACAGTTTTAAACATCAAGACTCCGTGTGTGTGTGTGCCAACAATGGACAACTGACACGTAAGACTCTCACACATTCGTACCCGTATTGTTATAAACATTGGTATAAGGAGACCGAAAGTGTAGTACAGGCGTGGTAGTGTGCGTGCTGTACGTATGTGAGAAGTCCGTTCATAGTTCACAAGTCTGTGCGTCTATGCGACCCTAGTACTAATTACACAAAATTGACAATTTAATTTGGTAGTTTGATAGTGTTTCTTGTATTATTGAAATTCTGTGAACTTTGTTAGTTTTCTTAGATTATATGAATATAATCTTGATGCAAAACTGCTTGCTATATTATGCGATCCTGGTACTCGAGGTGAAATATTGACAAAGATTATAACAGCATAGATAGGACAGAGTGGACAGACCATTGATATATAAAAACATAGATAGGACTTGAATAAAATATAATATGACAATGAACAAGTCGTTATCAGATCCCAATATAGATGATATTTGTCAAAGGGATACTACACCGCCAAATTTTATGTCAATTCGACACAAAAGAAAACGGGATGAGGACATAACTTCAGAATTATGCATTTTTCGGGAAGAAATGAAAAATATGATTAAATCTCTGTTTTCGGTGCAAGAACAAGAATTAAAGAAAATAGCACCCACTCTTAAGGATATTCAAGTAACTAATCGTAATATTGAGAATACTATTGCATTTTTGACCAGTCAGAATGAGGAGTTTAAAGCAAAAATTGACAAATTGGAATCACAGGCTAAAGAAGATAGGAAATATATTAATATTCTAGAAGAAAAAATAGAGGACATACAAAGAACAAGTAGAAAAGCCAATTTTGAAATTAAAAATGTACCCAAAAAAGTTAACGAAACAAAAGAGGACCTTATAGAAATGGTCACCTGCTTGTCCAAATGTGTTGGCAGCAGCATAACAGCGAATGACATTAATGATATTTACAGAGTACGCGGGAAGAAAGATGGTACTAAGAACACACCAATAGTAGTTGAAATCTCATCTACTATACTAAAGGCCGAACTTTTAAAAAGGTGTAAAAGCTACAACGTTAAATACAATTCAAAACTATGTGCCAAAAACCTGGGACACCGTACTGCAGAAGACACTCCTATTTTTGTGTCGGATCATCTTACCCCTAAAGGGGCCCGTCTCTTTTTTCTGGCACGCGAACTCATAAAGACGAAGGCATACAGATTTTGCTGGACAGCCTACGGCAAAGTACTAATAAGAAAGGATGAAAATTCCCCAATTATCACAATAAAAAATGAAGCTCAAATTCCGTATCTTTTGCAAGGAACGTGACTATATAGGGGTCTCTTCAAGATTAAGCTTAATTTTAAAAGTCAATTTGTAAACAGTATGATTTATCTAACAATACTAACCTTAGCTCTAATTGTTCTATGTTCTACTAATACCTATTCTCAGTTTACACAAATATTATACTTATACATCTCACATACACCTACACATCATGATACACAACCACAGACCACCTTGAATTCTCTGAATTCTCTGTTTACACAACCTAACCCACATAGTACAATAAAAACATACCTGCAATACGTGAAATATAATAACACTGATATAATAATTTCTTCCAAAAAAATGTTATCAATGATTGCTGCATTCAGTCTTCCTTTATTATATTATGGATAGTACCTTAGAAACTCAAACGGATCTAGACAATTCAGAAATATCACAAGCAGTGCAATGTGATATTATAGACCTACCTAATCACATTTGCGTAAAGAACAAAGATTTTACGGTCATTACTCAAAACATTAGAAGCATCTACTCGAACTTTGATGATTTCCAGGTGACCTTGTCCCAGTTGAATTTTCAACCTGATGTTTTAATATTAACTGAATGCTGGCTCAGCCAAGAAAAACCTATACCACAACTTGCTAATTACACCTCTTATAAAACTACAATGCATTTAAACCAGAATGATGGAGTTATAGCCTATATTAAAAACACAATTAATGCTGTTGTTAAAGAAATTAGATTAGTACATGCATCATGCTTACAACTAACTTTAAAAAATAACAGTATTATTTTAGGCATCTATCGCTCACCATCTAACAACAATGCTGATTGTTTTATTGAATCTCTTAACTCATATTTAGATAAAATAAAAACCTATAATAACATAACTATAACTGGTGACATAAATATAAATATTATTTCAAAACCTTTAGAACATACATATGAACGTAATAATAGAATCAATTACCTTAATATGATTTCTCATCACGGATTACTTCCTGGACACTTATTACCAACTAGAGAAGATAATTGCCTGGACCATTTTCTTCTAAAGTTGGAAAAAACTAAACGAACCGCATTTATAGCTGTACTCGACACTACTATTACTGATCATTCTACGCTACTTCTACATTTAACAAACATCAATAATGAAACAAGATGCCCAAAAATCAAGACCATAACAAATTTTGATGAAGCACTAAAGAGTCTTGCGAGTAAAAATATCTCTCTACTACTTAATTGTGATGACCCAGAAATATTAATCGACCATTTAACAAATAAAATCAAAGATTCTCTTGATGAAAATACTAAAACTATACTTATTCCTAAATGTAAGCGAGTAATTAAACCCTGGATTACTCCAGGAATCTTGCGCTGCATAAGGCACAGAAATAAATTACAGAAAAATCTTCGTTCTGACCCTACTAATGAAACCTTGAAAAGCACGTACAAAAGATATCGCAATTTTTGTAATAATTTGATTAAAAAACTGAAACGCAACTTTGAGAAAGAACAATTAGCTAAATCGACAAAAAATTATAAAGCTCTTTGGAAGAATATTAAAAGTTTTACTCATCTGAATAACACCAAAAATAATAATACAGATCTGTTAAGTGTTAAGTCCTCTCCAATTGAGTCTGTTAATCAGGTTAATTCCTATTTTGCCAGTATTGGAAAAAGATTGGCTGAAAACATTATTCAAAATAATCCTCAACAGTTATCACCTAGGTTTGCTAGCTCGGCTTACTCCCACTTTTCATCTTTTGGCCTCCTTGACACAGATCCTAAAGAGGTTAATGCTGTACTTATGAATTTAAAAACTGGTAGTGCACCAGGTTGGGACAATATTTCAACGGAGTTCTTGAAATTGGCTAACAGCATCATTGCTCCTGTAATTGCGCATTTCGTTAATCTGTGCTTCTATAAAGGTATTTTCCCTGCGATCTTAAAAAAATCTATTATAACGCCTGTGCATAAGAGTGGTAACAGCGATGACGTCAACAATTATAGACCGATCTCGGTTTTACCAGCTATCTCAAAAATATTGGAAAAGTTAATTAACGTTAGACTTATTAATTATCTAGATCAACGTAATATTATATCTAACTCCCAATTTGGATTCAGACGAGGCAAATCTACAGAAGATGCTGTCACAGCTCTTAGCACTCTGATCGTAGACCAGTTAGATGGTAAAAATAAATGTCTCACGGTCTTTCTTGACCTAAAAAAAGCGTTTGACACCGTCTCTGTGCCCATTCTTATGCACAAACTAGAATCCATTGGTATAAGAGATAAGACCTTGTCTTTATTTTGGAGCTACCTAAGTGGGCGTACCCAGATGGTTAAGATAGATAAGTACATAAGTCAAGAGATAGACATTAGCTACGGTGTGCCACAGGGTAGTGTTCTGGGCCCAACCTTATTTATGATATATATCAATGAACTATGCAATATGAAGATACCGAATGGGAATGTTATCTCGTACGCAGATGACACTGCCATTGTATTCACCGGTAATTCTTGGGAAGATGTTCGTAATCATACCGAACAAGGGCTCATGAAAATTGCTAAGTGGCTTAACTTGAATCTCTTAACCCTAAATACAGAAAAAACAAATTATATGTGTTTTACCATATGTGAACGTTCCCAACCAGTCTCTAATTTTAAAATAAAGATCCATACATGTGCACAATTGGACAATAATGTAGACTGTAACTGTCCGGTTTTAAAAAAAGTTTCCACTATCAAATACCTTGGTGTGATGCTAGATTATCGTATGACGTGGTACTCACATATAGATTTAGTCTCAAATAGAATAAGGAAATTAATATGGATTTTTAAAAACCTTAGACATATAGCTTCCAAAAATATTTTGACCACTGTATATCTAACTCTTGTACAATCCATTATATCTTACTGCATAACTGTCTGGGGCGGAGCAGCCAAAACAAAGCTTCTGGAGCTAGAGAGAGCCCAACGCTCTCTTTTAAAAGTTATGCTCTTTAAACCTTATATGTTTTCTACTACTCAGCTCTACTCTGACTCGGGCTTACTTACGGTCAGAAAGCTATACGTTTTAAGCATAGTCTTAAGGAAGCACAAATCTTTACCTTTTTCACCTTCCAATAAAAGAAATAGATTTATTGTAGCAAAAACATCTCGAACCAGAACTGCTTTTGCTCGGAATCAATATTCCATACAATCAAGTTATCTATATAACGTGATTAACAGGAAGCTTAAAACATATCCACTAAAATACAACGCTTGCAAAGAAATTTTTAAAAAGTATCTATTATCACTAAACTATGATGAAGTGGAATCGCTTTTATTACGTACCATATAACAACTATTGTAGTACTTACTAGGTTTATTTGACTATTTTGTTTAATACTCACATAATATAAGCATAGACCACGCGCGCACACACACACACGCACACAACACACACGCACACACACACACACGCACACACACACACACACACACGCACACACACACACAAATACACACATACATATATCTATCTATACACTTACTAACTCACACACGTTTGCTTGATATCGCTGATGAAAATATTGTTAAGGAAGAGCGGTGTCTTCTGACACAGGAGTAGTTCGCCTACTCCTAAAAGAAGGCTCCAACCTCCTACAGCTACTGTAATCTCAAGTTATTTGAAATAAATTATTTGAATTTGAATTTGAAATTGGTTTATTGGCGTTGGATTGTGTTTAGGTAGTATGATATTAACACTAACAGCCGTACTCAGAGTCCCTTACTCGTTAAGTACTTCTCGACCTACTCGCACTTCTATAGTAATAAGTATAAACACTACACGGAGAAGCACTTATATTATGCTGAACACTTTTCATTGCCATAACACAAAGGTTGCCGACCTGTTATTGAAGCAACTTGATTTTAGCCATTTTGTGCGCAAATAGCACCAGAGAGCGTCATGTGAGCGTACTCGGAAGTAAAATAATATTATGTTAGGGTGTGCACGGTTAGTGATTAGTGATGATATTATTAGGTACATCTGTCATAGTGTCAACACGAAGACCATTTGGCACAGTGTCAATTTTATATCCCGGTACTCTCGGTGGGGGACTTCAAATCGGCACGAAAAATAACTTGATACAAACTTAAATAATTGGCAATTCGTATGGCACACCTCTTCCAGAGTTCCAGCGTACTAGTATCTCTATTTAAGTGGTTAATCTCATAGGAGTTAACAAACCACTATTATTTCTAACCGTCCGCGTCATCACAATAATTATAATAGCAGTTGTGAATGCTCCATCTGGTCGTAGGTAAATTTGTACTTTGGATGACGTCACATTAGTACAACGAGAATAGTTCAAGAGACAATAACGACTAACAGTTTAGAACTGTGTTTCCCAAATTGTGGAGCATCCCATTCCCATACCGGGCATTAGAAATAAAATATGTATAGATATTTTATACCTATAGCACAGCTTCTCGATGAGGGGTGCTCCACGAAAAGAGTCTTTTTATTCTCTCCTTTGTAGCGTTACCTACGTACCTCAAAAGGAAAACGAAACCCTTATATGATCACTTTGTTGTCTGTCTGTCTGTCTGTCTATCAAGAAACCTAGAGGGTACTTCCCGTTGACCTATGTAGAATCATGAAATTTGGCATACCTATAGGTAGGTCTCGTAGGGGAAAAATCCGAAAACCCTGAATTAGCGGTTTTACATCATAAAAATTAAAATGTGTTCATGAACAAATATTAGTATTTCAACTTTCAAAGTAGGATAACTATACCAAGTGGAGTATCACTGTAAAACAGTTTTTTACTTATTTTTATTCATAATAGTTTTTGATTTATCGTGCAAATGTCTGAATGATCCGAGTCCGTGAAAATGCGTTTTTTTTTTGTTTTGTATGGTAGCTTATGACATACCTAATATGTCGTAGATTTTTATTATATTCGCATTTTCACGGATTCGGATCGGATGACTGTGAAACCGCCGCCGTCACAGCACACTGGCGGATCACGGACTGTCACGTGCCGGTACTCATATATTGTGTGGGTAGAGCTTTATATGCGTAAAATGTAGGAAGCTCGTAGACCGGCTCGCCGCTTGTCGCGCCCTCTAGTGCAAATGTGTAAATGCACCTTGAATACCTATTTGACGAGTACAGACTACCTGCAGACGGCGCGGCGTGTTGCGGCGCTGCAACTGTGATTCTCGTATAATTTTATAATTTTCACTGGTTAAGTTGAAATACTGAGCTTGTGGATTCGTACTCTGTAATATTAAAACTTAATATGGAGATATTTTATACGGAGTTTTTCGCAGAGTAATTACTACATAGACAGTAGGTAGACTGCTGCAGTATTGCGGGAAGCAATCCTGTATATTTCATGCATGACTGAGATAATAACAGCTCGGCTGGCTTTGAAAGGTTTAAAGTTCTTTGTGCTCGTTCCAGTCTTTTACCGGTTGTAGTCTTGAAAACGTTGATTGTAACATTAACGGGAAGAATATTAATGATACCTACAGTACCTACATAAGAAAAACCAAAAAATATATTCTGTAGCACTAGAAAAACTAGGTATACTTTAGTTTTCCGTAATTTACAAAGGTTGTTGTAGCTTCTCTCTTAAATACGTAAGAGGCGTAGGTACTTATATTATACAGGACCAAAAGGTTACAATATTAAATCCATACTAATATTATAAATGCGAAAGTGTGTCTGTCTGTCTGCCTGCTATGCCTTTCACGGCCCATCCGTTCAACCGATTTTGGCAAAATTTGGTACAGATATAGCTTGCATCCCAGGAAAGGACAAGGGCTACTTTTTATCCCAGAAAATCAAAGAGTTTTCCACGCGATTTCTAAAAACCTAAATCCTACGGACTAAGTCGCGGGCATCATCTAGTATTAAATAATGTCGGGTTTATTGTAGTACCTATTGATTAATAATTAAATAATGTAGAAAAAGTTTTGTAATCATAGATAATATGTAACTACTTTCCTTGCTAACCGTACTTTCCAGATGACCGTTGACAGACAAATCAAGAAGCAAATAATAATAATTAATTGGAATAATAGTGAATCCATTGTCACTTTGTACACCTTATATTATTTTGTTTATAGCATGCTCACAAATTAAATTCCGTACGATTTTTAATTGACTTCCTGAAATGTTAACTTATCTTAAAATAACCACCAGAATTTACAGTTATTTTAACTTTAAAAGCTTCTTTCGTACCCAATTGTTTTTAGTGCTTCGCATCGTTAATATTCATTTATATTTTCAATTTAAATCGCTGACTGCGTTTACTTGCACTATAGACGTCGTTAATTTAAACATTTTAAACCACAAATACCGCTGCGTGGGTACTAACTACCCATTGGGTAGAAGTTCAATTTTATTGCTCGACTGCGGCGAAGCCCAAAGGTGGGTTATGTGTTTGACCTGTGTGTATTTATGTATGTAGGTATGTAAGTCCGTTCCTATGTCCGCTTGTAACCGCTCAACGGCTCAACCGATTGTGATTAATAATACGTAATTGGATTTGTCTTGATGGCGTAAGCGTCACTACGAAACTCAAATTCTTAATATACCTAATCAAAATGGCAGACTTTATGCACCAAGACCCTCAAGTAGAGTATCAAAATAAAGTGCTTTAAAAGGTTTTTTAGTTTTTTTAATTACGTAATTTTTTTAAAAATTGTGAACTTCTTTGCATAATAAGAGCGTTTGTTTACCAATTATTCATGATTATAACTTTTAAAAATCATAGCTAAAGAGTCAGTAGATAACTTATATTATTTTAAGCGCACAATTTTAAAACACCCCATAGACATATTATCAGAAGATAGGTACTTACTTTACAATTATTTTGTATTTGCATTTATATAGGGATTTGCCCTTATATTGACTGTCCTTAAATCGCAACAACATAAAAGTTTGTTACATCTGCAACAATGACATAAGAATATTATAAAGTGACAGAATGGAAATACAACAGGGGTGACTGGAAAGATTCCTAGAGTACAGCTCTGCGCGACACGCTCTCAAAATAACGCTCAGTCGCTGTTCTATATTTGAAGTGTCTCGCTGTCTGAATAATTTATGAGGCGAGTTCGTCTCTCAGTGAACTGCATTTCCGTACCAAAGCCTGGACGAAACAGTTCGTCGACAAGATAAAGGATGGAATTAACGAACAAACGGATGCACATTTCAGATCTGCTCAGAGTTTACTTTGCTCTCTCGAGTCTTATTACATGGAAAGCAAAAGCTGTTAACCTCTTGCAACGCTGTAAATGAGTTTCTTTGATGGTGATTTGATAGTTCTACTAAGTAGGAAACGGTTCAATTTTTCAGTTTAACACATAAAATGTTTAAAACTGAGTAAATTAAGTAGTTTCTGCTATCATAGAGTGAAATGAACCATGAGGTCAAGCGCCCCCTAACTGTAAGTTTGCACCAAAAACATCAAACATGTGAATGTTTGTCAGGTCGTCGTATAAGACGAATCTCATAACTTTTTTATTTTTTGTTACATAAATTGTTTTGTTCAATTTCAGTTCACACTGCAGAAAAGCGTGTAAATTCTTTGAAAGATTTCAAGAATTGCATGTCAAAGCTATGAATTATATATATTATATTTATGTAGGTAAATATTTCATCTGAGCAGACTCACGGTAATGATGTAATGATTACCAAAAACGAAAGTTTAGATCTACAGGTAGACATTTTTACTTCAATCAAAGTATAAATGGTAAAAGTCATTAAAATAACATTAATATTGGTATTAATTAGTTGAGCAATATAATTAACGTTGCCGTCATTAGATTTAAAATTAAAATAACACCAGTCTAATTCGATATATGGCCGAATTAACATGATCTAAATTCTCTTCTGTAAAATGATTCTGATTAAAACTAGCTTTAGAATCTTATACTAATATTATAAATGCGAAAGTGTTTTTGTTTGTTTGTTTATCTTTGAAATACGCCGCAGTGGATCTACGTAGTTTTTAGCATGGACAGAATTAAAAACCTGGAGGGTGACATAGGCTACTATTCATCCCGAAAAATTAAAGGGATTTTTGAATAAACTAACAAACGACGCGAACGAAGATCGACGCACAGCTCAAACCAAAAGATCTACAAACTAGACAACTTGCATGTAGATTTTCGGTATGACGTTGACTAAGAAAGGATTTTCAGAAATTCCACTAGAGCGAAGCCGGGGTGTTAGCTTATTCAATTATAAATTATGTTTGGAGCCCAACCGAAGAACGACTACCGTGCATTTGTAAAGGGCAGAATATGTAAGACAGTTTCTCTTCGACATACCGAGCATCGAGTTAATAACTTATTTAAACTTCCTCGCTGTGGCAGATACTAGATAGTAGATACAAAGAATTTTCGGCTAAAGTCTTTACGACTGAATCGTGTCGTTTCTAAAAATGTCGGTTGTAAACAGTGTTGGATCAATGAAACGTTCATATGACTTTCGTGCATTACTATCCCGCAGTCCAAGCAGAATCAGCGCGACAGAACTTCGTGAGGAAACCAACATGCTTGAGAACTCTTCGTAATGTTTTCAAAGGTATATTAATTTTGCCAATCCGCAGTTGGCCAACGTGGTGGACCCGAAGCCTTCTCATTTTGAGAGGAGACCTATACTCAGAGAGTATCAGTAAAGAGATTGACAATTTTTTTTTTTAAAGAATATTCGCCATGTTAAATGACTAATTCCCCTTTCCTCTCCAACTAAGCGTCAGGCTTGTGCTAGGAGTAGGTACGACAATAGTGCAACGGGCGGGGTTTGAACCGGCGACCTTTCGGTTTTCAGCCCACTCCTTTACCGGTTGAGCTATTGAGGCATAATTATGATGATCTTGTCCCATTCTTACTCAATCGTTTAAATTGTTGTCCGCGTCTGTCAATGTAGATAGATAACAGTAATTATAACGCTCGACAAGTTTCAGCTAATTACGTAGCGTGTCCAATCGCAGCAATGTTCGGGTGGCTTCACACTGACACGTTTGCGGTCATGTGCTAATTTTATTTACATTTTGGTTATTACAAAAAACTTCACGATCCCGTGCTCTGTACCGAATTTACACGGTAATTACCGACGACACGCGAGCCGTTAATTGTTTCGACACGCGAACTTGTATACTCCGAAAATTATGATGATAATATTGTAATAAGCTTATCATGGTAGTAACTTTATGGCTTCTACTTTATAGTCTTCTTTTACAATAGGCAAAGTTTATGTCTATTATTTTATTAGGGTTCCGTACCTCAAAAGGAAAAACGGAACCCTTATAGGATCACTTTGTTGTCTGTCTGTCTGTCTGTCTGTCAAGAAACCTACAGGGTTCTTCCCGTTGACCTAGAATTATGAAATTTGGCAGGTAGGTAGATCTAATAGCTGACATTTGGAGAAAAATCTGAAAATCGTGAATTTAGGGTTAAATCACACAAAAAAATTAAATTGTGTACTTTCGAAGTGAGTGACTATATCAAGTGGGGTATCATATGAAAGGTCTTCACCTGTACTTTCTAAAACAGATTTTTATTTATTTTTATGCATCACAGTTTTTGAATTATCGTGCAAAATGTCGAAAAAATACGACTGTAGTACGGAACCCTCATTGCACGAGCCTGACTCGTACTTGGCCGGTTTTTTATTCTATGGCATCGCTATTATGCGCAAATATGTAAAGTGATGGTCTGAGCTTGAATTATTATTCTAGAAGTTTTTTCTTTCGTGATGAACTGCTATAGGTATCGATTCTACAGACATAAAATAGATTACCTATATTATAATTTCATGATTTTAACATGGTAAATTATTTTTGTTATTAAAGCTAAATCCCATTTGTTGAGGTATCTAATTTTAAAAAAGTTAGTAGCTCACGTCATGAGCGAATCTGATGCAACTCTACTAAGTATAAAATAATATAAAAGAAATTTTATCTATTTGATAATAATTAATCTTTAGAACCACTACGTCTATGATGAGATGGTTCTGTGGATTAGTATCAAATATTAAGGTACCAACTTCAAGTAAACTTATAGTGAGCGCTAACAAGTTTCTAGAGGAATTCAATAACGTCTGAAAAGTAGGTATATCTCTTCTTTAATTCCCTTCTTGGAACTCGGAATGAATAGCACGTCCTTCTCTAAGAAATGTATTTATTGGTACTGGTATAGAACGAGCACATTTAACAGAGGGCCGACCTACCTGTATCGTTAATTATCTACTATAGTAATTACTGAAAGTCTAGAACGTCTTTTCTGAAGGATAGTAGAGATGAAGATGTAAATTTAACCGTGAGTAGGTTGTATAATTTTACAAGTAGCTACCTACACTTTTAAAACTATGTATTTCAGTAAACTGATTGTGCTTGAACGGCAAAGCGCCAAAATATAAAACAACGCTTTTATTTCCATCTATTCAATTATTTTTATGCCAATTTCAATTAACTTCGACCATGACAAATAAAACGAAACTGTGATTTCAATTGTTAATTTAACGTTTTAACGTTACTCTATGGTATAAATAATCTGAACGAATAATGCTATTAATATAATAATTTATTCCCCAAAATTTCCATTATTATTTTCCTTATTGCCACCAATTAATGTCATTTCAGGGAAAACTTAACCGAAACCGCTAAAAGGTTTCTTTTGCCGCGTCGCTCGGTCGCGTACTATACCTACTTTTTCTTTGTAAGGTTTTGTTAGTAACTGAGATTCACAAACTCACACGTACACGTACATAAGGTACGTCCTCATAACTTTTCATTCACAAATAACTGTGCATATCACACCGAAGTATTTCGTCACAGTTCCACTAAATAAGCGCAGTTGCCGGTGCCAAGTGTTCTCAGTTCCCACTGTGTCGAGTGCCGACGAAACTATTGAAATCCCAACTTTTGCAGCGAGGCGTTATATTTGCACACCCACTGACAGAGGCACTGTACTGAAAAATTTTCACGCTTTCATAACCCGTTGCAGAAGCAGGTTGGTGCGATAGTTTTGAACATCAGTACCCTTATTGTAAATGCGAAAGTGTGTTTGTTTGCTGGTTTGTTGGTTTGTTAGTTTGTCCGTCAATCACGTGGCAACGGTGCAACGGACTGACGTGATTTTATGCATGGGTGCTCGTATAGATATAAAGACCTGGAGAGTGATATAGGCTACTTTTTATACCGGTAATTAAAGAGTTCCCACGAGATTATTACATTTATTTTATTTTATACATTTTTTTTATTACATACATTTTAAACACCTAAATCCACGTGGATGAAGTCGATCAGCTAGTCGTAAATAAAAAAATATTTATTTGCTTAACCAACTACTATAACCCGACATAATTATCATGACAGCTCAAACCGCTGAGTCCTACAATCTTGAGATTTTACGTAACGTAAGGTTTTTTCAGAAATTCCAACTAAGTAAAACTGGAGTGGGTTAACAAGGTTTCTGGGAAGATAATATGACAATTATGAGAAGGGTGGTCTCTGTCTTAAATAAATGAATTCACTTTCGCTTCACCCGTGAATCCCATTTTTCTATTATAATAATAATAATTATTATTTCTTTTTGTTTTTGACATTTATTCTCTTACCGAAAAACAAAATTGGCGCTTGCATGAAAAGACAGACAATTAAAAAAAAAGGAATATAGCCAAATGTTTGAAATTTCTATCAGATAGGGAATTAAGAGGATTTACATTTGTTCTGAGCAAAGCAGCGGGCGATCTCTAGTAGTTTATGTATTTTAAAAAATCTTGTCTCACATACCTAACATTTTCCTGAGGAGATATTTTTTTACTATACATTTTCCTTGTACTAAATTGTGACGAATGTATTGGTACATCAACACACAGCTCAAACTACTGGACGGATTGGGCTGAAATTTGGTATGAAGATAGCTATTAGGACGTAGGCATCCGCTAAGAAAGGATTTTTGAAAATTCAATCCCTAAGGGGGTGAAATAGGGGTTTGAAATTTGTGTAGTATATAATAAAAGACATGAATTATGTACCCTATTAAATTTAACAAAAAAAACGCTAGGTAACGAAATACGAACAATTTAAAATACTTAATAGTAGCTACTTTAAGTATTTTCAAGGCTTCAATAATTTTATTATTATGTCTTGTTCTCTACTATAATGTAGGTAGTATGTTTATGTATGTTTTTTGATGCTAGACCTAAAACCTGTAAAAAAAATATAACTGAGAAAAATAAAATAATTATACAAAAGTATTAAATTATTATAGACAGAGGCAATTTTTGAGAGAGCCATTTAAAATTTATACTACCTATGCATGAAAATATAAAAAATCTGTATCGCGACTTAAAAATACACTTTGAATCTACGTCAAGCCTGCGCCTCGCAAAATAAACAATTTCTTCATGTTACCCTATAAAGCCTACAAGGAAAATTTTCTTATCTCAAAAAATACTTGAGCCACTTTCCCGAGAATGCTTGACTCGTAGCTCGCAGTGGATAATGCTGGAATGTAATACAATAATATCTATATTACATAATATTTGTCTCCTTATAGTAATCTATGTCTATACTTCTATACTTACATTATAGAAAACTCTCAGGCAGGAAAGGGAAAATTATTACTAACCAATTTTAGAGCATTTTGCTTAAGTCAAAAAGCACAATTTCTACAGTTTTATAAATTTGAATGAGAAATGGTTTTTTTAAGTTTTAAATAAGTAAGTACCTGTTGTTTTCATTACTTTAAAAGCTACAAATACCAGGGGCCCAGAAAGCAACAGAAATACAATAAGTACTTATGCATAAAAACACAGACTCAGGCGACAGACGACAGTGCTCTTGTTGATGCCTCAAAATCTCTTCATTTCTTTGTCTCACTGGCAAAGTATTCTTAGCGCCGCACCCCACTCACCATAACGATAACATAATCTATAACAATTAGGTATAGTACGCGGCAGAAAATATTGTACATCGACCTTTACAAAGAGATAGCAGTTTTATAGAGCGTTGTCTCTGTCGTTGAGACCAACTAAACGTCACATAGGTATGAGTGACAGAGACAACGCTCTACAAAGCCGAAATCTGATTCTAAAGGTCGATATACAATATTTCTTACCAGCTTGTACACTTTCTCTCTCAATTTAGAATTAACCTACTCTTGTTGTATAGTAAAATAAGATAACTTTGGGTTACTTACCAAGTTTCTCGATGTGACTAAAAATATAAAACAATATGTTGTCATAATCTAACATTATTTGTTAGAAACGTTACACTGAACATTGATTCAAAACAAAATCTAGATTTAACAAGAAATCTAATAGTTAAGTACAAAAAAAATCTGCGAAATGTTCAAAATTCCATTTTTAAAAGATTTCTTTTATTAATTTAAGATTTCTTTTCAATTTTTTAAAAGTACATAAAGATCTTTGATTTTGCCCCCTCGATAACGAGTACTTACTTACATTCTACAGTACAGTTTGATACAATTTTATCATAACTCTAGCCACCAAGATATATACCCTACCTAAACACTAGTTATTAATAAATATTCACAAGAAAAGCTATGTATAAGCTAGTTGTGAAACTCGGAAGGTGTAAGCTGAAAAATGCGTAGGCCCACCGGCCTCCGTAGCACCTAGCCATTCAGTCCGTAGCTGGCTCTCGTAGAGAGAGTCTGTGTCCTCGCTCCGTACAACTGTCGGGAATAAATCGACTTATAAAATGATCATATTATACACGTTATTGGCAGTGTTAAATGAAAGTGACTAATGAAGTTCGGGAAAAAATGAACAACAGTTTTATTAGTTCAAATTATGGATTTGTTCAGTATTGTGATTATGGGATGTGATTAATTACTAACAATTCGTAAGTACAAAGTTTGGATAAGATCATACTTCATTAATCATTTATAATATATTGGTTATATTGTTTATAACTAAAATATAAAACAGTAAAAGTTGACTTCTTACATAAACAACGGCGTTTTTTTAAAAACAAAATTTGCACATGCAAAATATGGAGCCAATACTGGCGGTGTTTCCCCTCGATTTTACGGCCGGAGACATGGGGTTATTCAAGGGGCGGATCAACAAATTGCTGAGAAGGCGACAACGCGTTCCTTTAGTGTTACAAATATTCATGAATCATGGCCGATGGTAATCATTTAACATCAAGTGACCCGTCTGCTCGTTTGCTCGCTATTGATATATTTTAAAAATCTTTTCTTAAAGTTTAAATAAACAATACTCTAAATAAATAAAAGGAAAAGCTGATTAACTGACTGTTCTATCAACGCACAGCTCAAACTACTGGATGGATCGGGCTGAATATTAGCATGCAGAATGCAGATAGCTATTATAATGTAGACACCCGCTAAGAAAGGATTTTTGAAAATTCAACCCCTAAGGGTGTAAAACGGGGATCAGGGATAGGGATTTTAAATTTGTGTAGTCCACGCGGACGAAGTCGCGGGAAGAAGCTAGTTTTTATATATTTTTGGCGACTGAAAATTCTATTTGGCAACTAAAAGCATCAGTGAAGAATTTACTTTTCCTATTTACTCTATAAAGAAAACGAAGATTTAACTATTAGGTGTTGTAGTACGATTAAACGCTGTTGTAAGTATTTATTTTCTATGTAATGTTCTAAGTTAAGAAGATACATCGAAGTTTAATTAGGCTATTATAAATCTGACATAATCGCATACTTAGTGACTAAAAGATCCCAAAAAATCAGAATTAATAATAAGTATTCATTTTCCAAAATATTGTGATTTAAGTATATTTTAATACTTTAGGAAATAGGTGATAATCTTTCATTGTCTTTACCAAGAGACACCCACAACTGGACATAGATGTCTTCCAAGGTTCACCACGCCTCACGATCTTATGCTGCTTGTATCCAGCAGCTCTCAGCGGCTCGCTTGATATCATCCATCCACATAGTAGTGGAGTCTTCCAATGCTGTACTTTATGGTGCGAGATCGCCATAGAAGCACCATGGGGCTCTAACGTTTATAAGTTCTTCGAACTATGTGCCCCGCCCTTTGCCACCTCAGCTTCGCAACACAATTATTGAGCTACGTCAAATCACTTCTTCGGTCTTCTACGCCGTAGAATTTCGTAGAAGTACCTACCTACTCCGAGCCCACCGTAGCTCATTCTCCCTGTCTCAATAGCTTTAAACTATTTTTATCGATGATTTTTATATCTATTTTTAATAGCTATTAATTTATATTTTTAATCTATTTGTACCTATCTAATTTTTGGAGTTTTCATCTATTTTGTCTAACAGCGATCATATTTCTGATCTGTTAATCAATATATCAGGCAAACACACATTGTTCGAAGACTATTTCAAGGTTTTGCGGTTCGTATTAGAACCGCTAAGCCCGCAAAAGGTGCCCGATGGCCCATTGGGCATGGCTCCAGCAAGAGTAGCTTAGACCGTAGGTAAGTTTTTTTTGTCAAGTGTGATCTGCGATCAGTCGACAGTCTATACCTTAGCAGATTTAAGGTACCAAAGTTTAGCTACTATAGAATACACTTTCATTAAACCTGTTAAACCAATAAATTTAATTTGACATTATTTTGCAGCTACAATCCAAATAACCAAAACCAGTATATTTTCAGATATTTGAAATACAAAATGTGACTGATTAAAATGTCAAGCTTCTGAAGCGGACTTATATTTGGAGCACGGACATCAAATAAATAAAGCGGGATATTTTAGTGTCCCCAAATTAGTCAAAAGCGTACAGGTAAATGGGGTAAAGTGAGTCAATAGCGCAACGTTACTACACAGCGGCATAGTAACAATGCTATATTTAATATAATACTATGCGTTGCATAGTAAGAAAACTATTGGAACAATACTTATAAGTAGGTACCTGTACCTTGCCAATGGTCACATATTATGAATGTTACTGATTTTATTTTAAAGAAAAGCTAGAAAGTAGATAATATGCATATCTATTTTAATTCGTTTTTTTATCTACATAGAATATTTCAGGAACCTACTTTTACATAGGTCCATATTCTATATCCTATTTCTAAATACATTATTGATACGCAGTCCTGTTCCAGCAAAACCAAGACGAATCTGCTAGTAGATACAGAATCTAGATTTTTTTTTTTAATCAAGTAAACTTTTACAAGTGCTTTTGAACCGTCGTCGATTAAATCTACCACTGGTTTGTTGGTTGGCAAGGAACTCAGCGGTTGCTCTTTTTCAAACTTTAATTTACAATATTATTTATACCATAGGACCTACCTATATCTACATAAGTAGGAATAAAATAACCCACTAAAATTATAATATACCCACAAATATTCCCGACTCCAAAGCATAAGTCTAAAATATCCACAGTTTTTGGGGCACAGAAATCAAGTTAATAAAGCACTATTTTAGGTACGAAGTCTAAAAGAGCTGGAAATAGGTCGCGACTTTATTATACGAATTTAATATCACGGCGTAGGCATGAAATGCGTCTTTTTTCAAATGATGAAAAATGTCTCAAACGCAAGATCTTGATATTACTTTAGCACTAGTTTTTTTCCATAACTTCTTTCGCGTGATACCAACTTTTTTTGACTATGACATAATATTTGTTCGCGGTAAAATGTGAATTATGTTCGTCTTAGGCCCTTTTCTGATTAGTCAGTGCAATAGCGGTGCGACATCAGCATTCAACATGCTCAGTATACGCGGTACCGCAAGCTTACCGAGCACCTAATGGAAATATAGGCAGCGCGCAGGAATATTTGGTTCACCGCGTCTCTGCATGCATGTCCAGACTCCAGTAGTGTGAAAGTGGAGGACGATTAATATTAGGAATGCTTTTTCATTTATATTTCACAACAATAAATATTAGGATCCGAAATGAGGAGATCCGCAGGAGAACCAAGGTCACTGACATAGCCCAAACTATTAGCAAGCTGAAGTGGCAGTGGGCAGGTCATGCCTGTCGTAGAGGCGATGGCCGTTGAAGCCGGAAAGTCCTTGAGTGGAGACCGCGTTTAAGAAAACGTAGTGTGGGTTGCCCTCTAGCACCATGGACCGACGATATAAAGAGGCTAACGGGAAGTGGCTGGATGAGGAAGGCTGAGGACCGGGTGTGGTGGCGCTCTTTAGGGAAGGCCTATGTCCAACAGCGGACGTCCACAGGCTGATGATGATGATGAATAATAAATATTTGGAACTTTTTATTAATGCGACTAGCTTATCCCCGCGACTTCGTCCGCGTGGACTACAAAACTTCAAACCTGTCAAAAACCACATCTCCATGGCTGCCATCATCATGAGGCATCCAGACTTATACAATGGATTGATTGTTATTTATATCTGGCGGGAATGGACTATGAGTCATATTTAATTGTTAACTATTTGAATCAACATATTTTGTGTCATGTTTAACATCTAGCTGATTTAATTGTTACGTTAATGATTTGTGACGTCACAGGAAGTATCATTTAGTTCAATCACTTTGCAATTTGTAAAATACTGGAAGTTAAATAATACCAACCTTTAAAATATGTCAGTTTTGCTGTCCTGTCAAATTAGTATAAAAAGCGTAGGTTTAATAAAAATGGCGGTCAATTGTGAGAATTAAGTCGAAGGCGCAAGCTATGCTTAAAAATACAGTGAAGTGAAATTGGAAACTGACTATTATTGAAGACCATCCCTATACTTCTGCAACATTTCAGAAGTGGGATACTAAGAAGAGAAGAGAGCAGAACATTGAAGAATGTCAAAGATTTTTTTTTTCTCTTCTGAAAACACCACGCCTCTGCTTAGAAAATTACGCCGCGGGCCTATATCGACGCAAACTCATCTTCAAGATGCGACCAGAGGACTTTTCTGTGTATTATAACATCAGAGGACTTGAAGTTGAAATAATATCTACGTGCAAAATTGCGGTCTACAATACCAATACCAGACGCCCTACTTACTTTATTGAGAGTACCTACTTATCGTCATCGGAAAATTGTGGAAGAATCTACTACTTCAGCGCGGGCTTCAAGATGTAGAAAAGGGGATTAAAGTTCAACTACGTCTTTGCCACGCGTGAACAAGAAGCGCTGCTGTAATCTACTGACGATGACGGATCAATCACGAGCCACGGGGTTGCTGATGTCAACAAATCCGGCATCGGGTGATCGGGGCGCAACGAGCCACGCCGCGCCGTGCGGGACGCAAGGGCAGCGACTCCTGTGTCGCCATAGCAACAAGTCGAGCATACCTACACTCGGTGAGTCGTATTACATCTAACCAACAAATTTTCTAAGCATAATATGCAAATTACTCTCATAATATTACATTAGTGCAGATAGAATCTTTGCATACCTACATTGATCCCGGAAGTTAATTTTTGTAAAATGAGTTAAAAATACCATAAGTATCTAAAGATTTCATCATGAGGAGAGGCTTTAGGTGCACTCACATAATATAATCACTTTATGTAATAATTTGTGTAAAATAATGTGCATGTGTGTGTAATTACAAAAAAATAGGTGTATACTTTTTGTGATCTCTCCGATGTAGGTCTGATTATCATTATCACTAGGCAGCCGATAAAATTAAATAACCTTTGTACACGTTACTAAGTACTCCAGTCACCGCAAATCCTGAGGAATAAATCGAATCACAAAATCTGACCACCGCATAGGTCCATGAGTCCCATGACTACCGCCTCATAGGGTGGCTCTGTGTGCTGATTAATACAATATTTAATGTTCTTATTCGTAACTAAAATAACTTATGCTATTCCATCTCTGGAGAGTTTATCTGCATTGAAGTATGTATGCTACTTTATAAACGTAGGTGATGTAGTAAGTAGATTCTGTTCCGGTTTCAAAACTAAAGGCTCATACATATAAATATTAATCTTGGTTTCCAAGTTGTTGGTCTGATTTGTTCGGATCGGCCGCAATCAGTTCACCACGAGACTTTAAATACGAGGACATGACGATGACATGAATTATTTAATCCTTACCCAACTTTAGTGACTGTGTGACCTAATCATGCTTACCTACTGGTAAATTATAACTACCTGACTATTCATAAGCACTTTTAAAAAGTTTACATGAATAAAAAAAACATTCTATTCTATTCTATTCTAATGACTTTCCAATATAATGTCTGTGTGACTTATCCAAGTTAAAAACTGTGTGAGAAACCCAATAAAACTAAGAAAACTACAATACGTCTAGCCAACTAATCTTAATGTAACAAAATTTATAAAATTAATTAAACACCTTGAAGACCAGAAAATAGAGCCAGATTAATGTTGGAAATTTAATTTTTGCTAGGAACTGTGTGTAGGTACTGAATTCTTTTTAGATAAGTAGTCATAGATACACTATTTCAAAGTCAAAACATTTATTCAAATTGGGTAACATTGTACACTTTTTGATCGTTAATTGTTGAATTTGTAAAACAATAATGTAATGGTGATCATTAATTACTTAAACTTGAAACTAAAGCTATGAGGGTTCTAAACGCGCCCAGACCTGAGAATAGCCGACAAAAACTCAGCAACTATTTTTTTAAATTTATATTTTGTTTATTTGACTAACCAACAACAATGACGACTCGAATTTATTGTTCCTACGTTAAAAATCAATCTTACGAAAAATTTTAAGAAAAATTCTCGACAAATTACAAACGTAAACTTAAAAAAAAAGAGCAATCTATATAGTGTGTAATAATTACCTACGGATCACTACTACCGGTTTCACTAACAGCAATACCACGATGTTACAAGTTGAGCTGCACATTTTTCTTACCTACCCACTATCTCAAATATTATGTAGGTTACCAGGTTTTGTGGCATTGAATTTAACAAAAATAATGCCCTGTACAGTGTACATTCTATAACTTTAATAAAAAATAAATAAGTTAAAACAAAATTCATACACAATAAAACTAGGTATTTATATAAAAGAGACTATCGTAACTAAAAGATAGATAGCGTACAGGTTAACCATTGGCTAGTACAGATGAAATTCAGTAGGTAATAGGATTATGCTTACAAGTTAATAAGTAATAGTAAGATAGGTTTACGAATTGCAGGAAGACAATAATGTTACAATGACAGCAGTGGGTCAGTTGCGGATAAACTGTATCAAATATTATTACAATCTCAATTATTGTGATAGGCCGATTTTTAGGTATTCTTGTTGCAACAATGCATGATAGCTGATGAGTGATGGTGAGCATCAACCAATTATAGGTGATTACGATCGTGAACTATTATTTTTCGAGCACGGTCGTCATGACTTCGAAGCATAAAATTACTAAACTGACAACGAAATATGTAGTTGAAAAAAAGACTGATGTGCAAAATAAAGCGGGCAGGGCTTAGTTCAAGACACAATTTAAATGTCATCAATAGATTAAATAAAATTCATTATAATAAAAATACACAGATGACAAAATATACATCTTCGACATCATCATCATCATCATCAATCGATAGACGTGGGGGTGTCCTGGGGTGCTGGAGTGGCGACCTTGCACCGGAGGGAGCCGCACTGGCAACGTTGAAATATACATATTATGAGCTAAATAATATCGATGTACCTACTTAAAACTAACAGTTATTAATTTTGAATCGAAAGGTAATATATCGCTAAATCAGCAGATGCTAATTATCATCAAACATGTAATGTCTGAGTGACTTCCCTAACGGGACGACTGTGTGACTTCCTTAACGATAAATCAGAGTGACTTCCCTATCTGAAAGACTGCGCGACTTTCTTAACGGAACGTCTGTGTGACATCCGTAACGAAACATCTGAGTGACATTCCTAACGGATAATCTGTATGACTTCCATAACGAAACATCTGAGTGACATCCCTATCTAAATGTCTGAGTGACTTCCCTAATGGAACATCTGTGTGAATTCCATAAAAAACATCTGAGTGACTTCTCAATATCTGTGTGACTTCCGTAACGAAACTTCTGAGTGACTTCCCTATCGAAATGTCTGAGTGACTTTCGAAAGTGACTTCCCCTAAAAATGTCATCGTCAAGAGTGAAATTAGATAAAAAACAATAGTAGGTAGAACTTATAGTTAAACGAAGCTCAACTCTACTTTAATTTAATTATACTACAGTCATTACATTAAGTATTACAGTAAATCTAGTAAGTATGATTAAAATACAGAAATCACGATTAAATTGAAATATTGGTCCATAAGTCCAAAATCCTAATTAATTAGTAATAAACTTTTATTATGAATAACTCATTAATTAAATAATAGTGTTATATAAAATTAGAAACTCCTTAAGTTTGATTTTATTATTTAATATGCAACTGAGACATGCCAGTAACATTACTCCTGTAATTTTATAAATTCAAAAAATCCCGATAAGTGACGAATGACATTCTTGCATTGTCAGAATTACTCCCCTACATGCTTTAGTCTGTATCAGTCCTGTTTCTTGTATCAATAATATTATGATTCTTGTTTGTAAGATGATTCTTATACTTTCTATCCTGACTGTTTTATTCTGTACCCGTGTTCTGTTCCTTATTCCTCATGGAAACTCATCATTGGACTAAAAATACATTTGAAGTATGATGTCTGTCACATCCCTAGAGCATATCTGTGAGATCTTCCTAAAGAAGGGACTGTAGTAAATCGTAAAGAAGACTGTTTGACCGACGCAAATGGTCTTGGTGACCTGCGCATCGAGTCTGTGTGACCTACCCAACGGGGCTGTGTGACCTGCGCAAATAGTCTGTGTGATATGTGCAACGTGTGACATACATATGTGTCGCCTACCCAAATGGTGTGTGTGCCTCTGTGTGTACGTGTGTGTGTGTGTGTGAATCACTCCAACATAGTCTCCGTGTGATCTCTATTCTCTCCAACACAATGACTTGGATATGGAATCTATTTGACCTTCCCATGATAAATTGTTCAAGATGAATTAAAAGTACCTACAGTAAACTCTGCTAAAACAAGACCATAAGAATATAAAATTCAATAATCGTCCCCTGCAGATTTAAAAGGGATAGAAATGAAATCTCGTCTAAGTATGCATACTGTTTTTCTTAAGTTTATAGGTGTCATGCCCATGTAAAGTTCTTCCTAATGCAGAACTCTAAGAACGTCGAACGTCAGTTACTTACCGAGTTATTAACTTGATAATAATATAATAACGACCTTGAAAAATAACTCGTGATATGCTACAATGTCAAACCTAGCTTTTCTTGTGCAGTAGATATCTAAACCAATTTTAACTTCTTAAGTGGGCTCAGTTCAGTGCTTTCTTCATACAAACGTAGGAGGGTAATTACTACATTATTTGATATGATATGCTCAAAACTAAGTATTACATCGGTTTGTCTTGCCATTATCTAGGTTTATTGATATATTAAACATTAAAAAAATATTGATTTGAAAGTTACGAGCCTCAAAAGATTCCTATTTTAATACTAAATTTATGACAACTTTGGGCGTAAATAAATAATTGGGGTATGAAAATTCTAAAGCAAATTAACACTAGACATAGTTTATTTATTCATTAGTTGAAATATTCTATTTTGCGAACATACATTTAGTATTTTTGTTTTCTCAAAATACTTTTCCTATACCCTTGATTTCAGTAAAAATCATCGTGCTTCTCACCTTTCTCATACAATGTCAAGTGAAAAGCATACAGGTTAGGTCGAGCGTACTGCGCCACCTTAATAAAATGGTCTCATGAGTCATGACGTCAGCTGTTATAAACTTATCTAGATAGACAAGTACCTACCTACAATTTTGGATTGCAGATACAACGAAATCGTTTACATTTCATCAATTTCAAACACCCACCTACTGGTAATCAAATGTTACCATTATGTATTACCTAAATAATATAGCAAAACATTTAAAGTAATGATTAAAAGAGGAACATTAATAACAATTTTGATTAGAAGTAGTTGATAACTTAATAAATCAACTGAATATTTTATATGGTATATGCTATTAATATGTAGGTACATATTTGTAATAAAATTAAGTATCAATCAAGTGAATACTGTTCGGTATTTCTCTTTTGTCAGGTGACTGATGGTGCGAAAGCGGGGATGTTATCTGAGTGCCGTGAGACACGGCCTTTCCAGGATGGCCGAATGTCAAAAACCACATCTCCATGGCTGCCATCATCATGAGGCATCCAGACTTATACAATGGATTGATTGTTATTTATATCTGGCGGGAATGGACTATGAGTCATATTTAATTGTTAACTATTTGAATCAACATATTTTGTGTCATGTTTAACATCTAGCTGATTTAATTGTTACGTTAATGATTTGTGACGTCACAGGAAGTATCATTTAGTTCAATCACTTTGCAATTTGTAAAATACTGGAAGTTAAATAATACCAACCTTTAAAATATGTCAGTTTTGCTGTCCTGTCAAATTAGTATAAAAAGCGTAGGTTTAATAAAAATGGCGGTCAATTGTGAGAATTAAGTCGAAGGCGCAAGCTATGCTTAAAAATACAGTGAAGTGAAATTGGAAACTGACTATTATTGAAGACCATCCCTATACTTCTGCAACAAACCACATTTTACCCCCTTTTTTGATTGAATTCTCAAAAATACTTTCGTAGCGGATGTGATGTCTACATCATAATAGTTATCTGCATGCATAATTTTTCAGCCCAATCTGTCCAGTAGTTTGAACTGAGCGTTGATAAATCAGTCAGTCAGCTTTACGTTTTATATACATAGATAAGCATTATCGCACAATTTAGGCAACCTATTATGTAATAATCGCTAGTGGTGGTATATTTTCCGAAGACCGATTACTTAGTTGCTTTTCATAACAAAAATGAGGTTAGTTGCCGTACAAATTACTGACACGAGAAGGTTAAGGTTAAAAGGTCAACTTGCCAGTACCCGCCGATAACTTTTCATAATAAACACTTTATACTTACTTAGGATATTTTACACATAAGATATTTTTCGATTTCGATGATCGATTGAACGCCATGCCTTTAGAACTTTTGGGGCGTAAAAATCAAATTATTAAAGCGGATATACGTGTATTTAAAGTACAAAGACTGAAATGCCAAAGGTTGAAAGGGTTCTTTCCAATTAAAAAGAATTTAAAGAGAAATTGAACGTATAAAAGATGCTATTTTTAGTGCCCATTGTCAAATATTCCTATCGACAAGTATCTACTTGCAAAATTCCAGAAATGAAATGTTATTTAAGTATTTCTACCATTGGCTTT
Organism: Maniola hyperantus; assembly: GCF_902806685.2. Classification (NCBI taxonomy): domain Eukaryota; kingdom Metazoa; phylum Arthropoda; class Insecta; order Lepidoptera; family Nymphalidae; genus Maniola; species Maniola hyperantus. The sequence continues at coordinate 5,249,192 of NC_048548.1, read as the reverse complement.
TACGCTAGACTTGTTATTAATGAAAAAAATGTTACCGTAAAATGGACAACTTCTAAGCGTAGGACTGGGAAAACGTGCCACTAAATTTGTAGGACTATGTGGCCATTTTATTGTACAAATATTAACTAAGCCACACACAAAAAATCAGCTGGTTATTCATAATTTTTATGACCTCGTTATTTGGACATATTCAGAGTGGAGGACCCTCCAGTCATACCATTTTATTTTGGAGGACAATTGTTCTTCCGAGTTTATTATCCAATTATCTCAATGTTCTAAAAAATACTTACTGTTATTCAGACAATTTCAACTACCCACCAAATCGACAAGTTAAGCACCTGCGCAGTACAATAGGTACCTACATGTATAGAGAATTTTCACAGAACAAAAGTTGGGCGTCTCGTGAAATGGAACCTACAGACGAAGAATCAGCTTGCTATTAATCAGAAAAAAATCCCTTGGCGGCTGCTGGACTATAAGGGGGTAAAACAGGGGTTTGAAATTTGTGTAGTCCACGTGGACGAAGTTGCGGAAACAAGCTAATATAGGTATATTTGCAAATTGAAGCTCCACTCTCCGTAGACATTTATTAAAACTCAAATAAAAAGATACACAACAGAACGAACGTGGGATTTCGTCTCTACGCATTATTTGCAATCACGACATAATTTCGTGCAAACAATAAATCCTTTGTGTTTTAATTGCGACATATACTTGTATTTAACTTCCATTATAATTTGCGGTGTGCTGTGCAAGGCTGATTTTTGAAAATGACATTAACTCTTTAAAATTTTAGATTGTTGGCTATTTGTCTGCAATCACTATTATGTTTCATCACTTTTTAGGGTTCCGTACCTCAAAAATAAAAACGGAACCCATATAGGGTCACTTTGTTGTCTGTCTGTATGTCTGTACGTTGGTCTGTCAAGAAACCTACAGGGTACTTCCCGTTGACCTAGAATCATGAAATTTGGCAGAAAGGTAGGTCTTATAGCAGGCATTAGGGTAAAATCTGAAAACCGTGAATTTGTGGTTAAAAAAATTAAAATGTGTTCATGAACAAATATTGCTAGTAAGATTGCTATTCCAAGTGGGGTATCATATACGTACTTGTAAAATAGATTTTTATTTATTTATAGGCATAAAAGTTTTTGATTTATCGTGCAAAATGTCGAAAAAATACGATTGTAGTACGGAACCTCAGTGCGCGAATCTGACTCGCACTTGGCCGGTTTTTGTGCATAAAAGTGATGAAACAAAAGTAACCATACGGAATAGTATCAAATTTTATAAACCTTAAAATACTATTATCATCATCATCATCATCCACCCATCGCCTCGCTGCGCGCCGGGCTGCTACTGAGTACAGGTCTCATCTCAGAATGAGAAGGATTTACGCCATAGTCCACCACGCTGGTCAAGTGCGAATTCATAGAATTTACACACTTTTGAAAACTGTATGGAGAACTCTTACACATGCAGGCTTTCTCACTATGTTTTCCTTTTTCGTTAAAGCTAGTGGTTAAGCTTAATACAGGTACATATAACTTCGAAAAGTTAGAGGTGCGTGCCTGAAATCGAATCTCAGACCCCCCGACTAGAAGGCTGACGTCTTTACCAATAGGCTGTCACCGTTTATTTAAAATACTTTGCGTACCATTAAAGTAGGTAGGTATTTCATTAATATTTGGTCTCTTTCTTAAATAACAATTCTAAATGAAAGAGTATCTAGGTAGGTATATTTCAAAGAATTACTTTAGATTTATTTATTTTTGTTTTAATTTATGTTTATGTTTATTTTATACTTACATCAATTTTAATTATTATTTTTAGTATACATAATATGAGTAAATGGGAATAAACGACTTTTTATTTTATTTTATTTTATTAAATATAAATGTAAAGTTAACAGATACAGATTTATAGTCAAAAAAAGTACCTTCATAAAAATATTTTGCTTGTAGCAAATATATAGGTACTTAGGTATAAAATATTTTGTTTTCAGCCTTACATTAAGGCTAAACTAATGTTTGTTCTACATCTCGCTCCACGTATCGCCGCAGGCAAAAGGCCCCTTTACAAAAACATACAACAAAAGTATCTTTACAATTCGAAGTAAGAAATAAAACGGTAAAATTTCAATCATTTGAGTTCTGCCCGTTAAATTTTCTCCTTCTGAATTGGAGAATCAAATTTTGTGCGTCTTGCCTTAAAACATGACACAATTAAGTAAATGCAAACAAGATTGTCTTAGCAATTGTGATTAAAATACATAGATTTGCATGACATTATGTCGTAATTACGCTTAAAGACAGAAAACTCGTTTAACGAATCATTATTTGAATTGTGCCCATTTAATTTTATCTGTTTAACTTGAGTTTAAGGAACAACTTGTGTGTCATGGAACTCGGTATCAGTCAGGCTTATTTGTGTGATCCGATGTAGAATATTATATCAATATAAAGTCAAAGTCAAATATTTTATTCAAAACTAGCTGAACCGCCCCGGCTTCGCTCGGGTGGAGTTTAGAAAATTGAGGGGGAGGTTGAATTAAATTTTTCTCTCCGTAAGAACCTTCCGCGTACTTCAAGGAATATTATAACAAGAATTAGCGAAATCGGTTCAGCGGTTCTCGAGATTTGCGATGACCAACACATTTGGTGATTCATTTTTATATTATAGATAAGTAATAAAATATACGTTTTGATTGGGTTCCAAACGCGCTAGGTCTGAGAAGAGCCCATAACAAACTCAGCCGGGTAAAACATAGTCTGTGTAGATTTAGAATAATAATTTCAAAAAGAGTGAATAAATAATGACACATTTTATTTATGTATAAATCTATCAATACTTATAGTAAAACTATGATTCCAACATCAATGTATATTATGGACGAATTTGTTACAATTTATCTTTTTTTACAGAACACTGATTGTGCAAGAATAACTTGCACTTGACCGGGTTTTTCCCTTCTCTATTGTCATTCATACGAACAGGTAGATTTAATAAATTACTGAACGGGATGGAACATGCTTTTAAATCTAAGCTGGATTTAATAAATTACGAAGCATTATGAAGTTACGTTGCCGCGTGTCCGTGTAACCCATTTAGAGAGAACAAGAAATATTTTATGTTAAAACAATGCACAATGTCGGTCTTGCTCTATTTTTTTATAACTAAGAAATTAAAAAATAAGGAAATTTAGGACTACCATAAAAAACCGGCCAAGTGCGCATCGGACTCGCGCACCGAGCAGCAAGCAGATTTTATTTACTTTTATGCATAAGAGTTTTTGACTTGTCGTACAAAATGACGAAAAAATACGACTGCAGTACCCTCGGTGCGGGAGTCTCTTGCACTTGGCCGGGTTTCTTAGGGTGGCCTAAATTTACTACGCGTTAGTTGTTACAGCATTGTTTTGTTTCCTAAAATGTAGAATTAGTAGTTAGCTTAGTGATAAATTGTAGTTGGTTGGTAGTAGGAATGCAGAGCAGCGACTAATTTGAATTCGCATAGCCACACTTCTATATCGAATTTTGCTTCGAAGTAGTTAAATACAATGTATCCGTTCCTAACCGCATTTCTAACCTTAGCAGTGCAATAAAAAATTAAAAGATCCCTACAACATAAATCAGCGGCTAAATTAATTTCAAAAAACCTTTACCTTTGTACACCGAAATCTAAAACCGAATAAAATCCCCGCTAAAACTCGTTAACGCTTCAGGTGAGTAATAAAAATTCTCACTTTTTTATCGTAAGTACCTCGCTTACGGTCGGGTTCATCCTTTAATTTTGCCCGCCTGGATTATTTTTTATACATTTTTTGCAGTTACGCGGTTCTTTGATGCGAAAATTTTAATTAACCATCTGAAAAGAGTACAGTGACAAAATTTAATTTTATGACCGGTTATCTTAGACTTGCGTTCATACGGATACCCTTTATTTTTTCTTCATTTCTAAAAGAAAAAAAATATACACAAAAAGGCAAATTCATTATTTAGTAGATGTAGAATCACAAATTTTAAAACTTGAACTCAAAAAGTTTTGTGATAGTGCCATGCAAAAATGTCAATTTTTCTCTTTTAGTTTCTTCACAAAACTATGTATATAGGTACTTAATTAACAATTTATAATGCATATAAACAGGTTGCAAAGTTGTAATTTACCGGCAGTAAGTTTTAAAGTAGGAAAGAAGTTAAGTAGCAATACAGAAAAGTGTAAAAGTTTTTCATAAATAATGAATTTTTAATTAGGTAGCCTTTTAATAACGCTGTGCGGCATTTTGCCTTTGATAAAGTACTCAACGGAGAACTTACAAGTTCGTTGCCGACCTGTTTTTGCTGCTCCCAAAATAGGCATTGTTTTGATTAAACTCGCAAAACTTTTTGAGTGGCAAACGTAAAGAGGCCAAGGTTCTCTTTAGCTTCATAATAATAATGTGAGTTTTTTAATTAAAAATTATTATTTGTTTTTTGGATTGTCCTTCAATCACTCTGCAACGGAGCAACGCATTGACGTGATTTGTTGCATTACCTACGTAAAGACCTGGAGAGTGTCAAACTGTTCAAAACAGTTGCAGTGCAAAAAAAACGTCATAATCGGTTCAGCGGCTGAGCCATGAAAAGTTTATGTTAATTTATTTCTGTGCATAAGTTTTTTAAGTTTTTCCGTCACTGCCTGGCACTGTTTATATTAAAAATTCAATGTTTTATTGTTATAAATGTCTACATCATTAGGTAGGTACCCATAATTATTATGAATGCGATATTGTTGGTAAGTCCGTCAGCCGCAACGGAGCAACGGATCGATGTTTTTTTTGCATGGATATAGTAGTTAAAGACCTTAAGTGTGACATATTATGCTACAAATAATTCTCAGAGGATTTTTACAAACCTAAACTCAAGTGGACGAAGCCACGGGCATCATTTAGTGCCTAACTTATAGTAACTAATTATAAGTCCCGCAAATTGCTATTGCGCTGGAACCATGTCTCATTAATATCGAAATAACGTCATTTTGACGTCATTTGACGTAGGTATATTTAAGTAAAAATACACCATCAGCTCGAAACTTTAGTCTAGTGCTGACGTCACTAAAATGGCTGCCACACGCATTAGCAATTTGCGGGACTTATATCCATATCACGTAGGTATAACTACACACATAAACAAGTCATCTGTTAATTAAACTTGGGAGTAACATGTTGAAGTTTAAATCGAAACACAACGTAGCATCCCTATTGTTCAAAAGTTCACATGGTTTCGCGTAATCAAAGTGATTGTTTGCAATACCGCCGAGTGAAGTTGTAACTGCGGCGATGAACTCTTAAGATAGCTTTCGGCGCAGGAAATTGCACGCAGATCTGCAGAATATTTCCCTTCACCGGCGAAGGAAATCATCGTGAGGAAACCTGCATATCTGACAGTTCTTCATAATATGTTAATAATGTTCTCAAAGGTGTGTGGAATTTGCCAATGCGTACTTAGCCACGCACACGGGCAGTCTGTGGCTTAATAAGTATTCTGAGAGGAGGAGACCTGTGCTCAGTTGTGGGCTGTCAATGGGTTTATCGTGATGATAATACGCAGATCTTCGAGTTACAGAAATTAGAAGATGGGTTTTGAGACTATATTTTTACTAGCTGACCCGCCGCGGATTCTTTCGAGTATAATTTTTGAAAAAAAAAATGATGGAAGTTCCAAAAATCCCGAAACACCCGCTTCTTCGTTTTTACAATATAAGAATTCAATTATTCTTGTCAACTCTACTCTTGTTGTTGACAACTCTATTCAACATAATATAGAACTAGTACTAAAGATACAGGTATATCTTTAGTAGTTTAGTTATCGCTTGAGAAAATGATAATAATTAGATTGTACCTACATATTATGCTACCATCTACGTATAATATTAGATAGGTATGTTGAAAATTAATTTGGTTGTTTTGAATCTTGCTCAGAACTTTACATGAGATAACGGAGAATGTGTTTATGTTTACTAAACGAATAATTAGATATTATTGTCAAGATAATGTGCTAAGTAGTTCCGTATAGACAGACGCGATCGTCCTTAAGCCCAAATATGGAGAGATTGCGTTTAAGTTACACGATTACACATAATAATTATTATTATAATATGTAGCCTAAATATATAAAAGGAAAAGGTGACTGACTGACTGATTTATCAACGCACAGCTCAAACCCCTGGACAGATCGGGCTGAAATTTGACATGCAGGTAGCTATTATGACGTAGGCAACTGCTAAAAATGGATTTTTGAAAATTTAACCCCTAAGGAGTTGAAATAGGGGTTTAAAATTTGTGTAGTCTACGCAGACGAAGTCGCCAGCATAAGCTAGTATTTTATAAAAGGAAATGGTGACTGACGGACTGACTGATCTATCAACACACAGCTCAAACCACTGGACGGATCGGGCTGAAATTTGTTTAGTCCACGCGGACGAAGTCGCGAGCATAAGCTAGTCGTGTACTAAATTTAAAACTTCGTTCTTTGCTAGCATAACTTAAAAGAATAAAATGTAATAAGAAGTCCTTCAGTGGAAACTAGCCCTATAAAGAGGTCATGTTGAACTGGATTTAAAATGTGTTAAATAAAATAATATCGCTTAGAAGTAAGCACCAAAATACGAGGATTTCGGAATAAAATGGGAAAGTTTGAGCATTAGAGTTTTTAAAATAGTCGAGGATATAGAGGCGGAGTGCATTTGCACTGTGATTCGAGCACGTATTTGCATGATACGAAGTTGACAATAGCAACACAGCTTTAAAATAAGTTTTCAAGTAGATTTTCAAATTGAATTATATTTTCGTACCTACACTGCAATTTACAAGCTGTGATAGCGTAGTGGTTAGGATGTCCGCCTCCCAATCGGTGGTCGGGGGTTTGACCCTCGGCACGCACCTCTATTTTTTAAGAGTTTTGTGTGTTTTAAGTAATACACATAAATTTTAATCATTTGCTTTAACGGTGGAGGAAACCTTCATGTCTGAGAGTTCACCATAATGTTTTCAAAGGTGTGTGAGGTCTGCCAATCCGCACTTGGCCAGCGTGGTAGACTATGGCCAAAACTCTTCTCACTTTGAGAGGAGACCTGTGCTCTTTAGTGAGCTGGGGATGGGTTGCTCATAATGATGACCTGCGAATACATATTAATATTATGAATGCGAAAGTGTCCTGTTACCTTTTCTCGACTCATCTGCTCAACCAATTTTAACGAAATTTAGTACAAAGTTAGCTTACATCCCGGAGATGGACATAGGCTTCTTTTTCTATGTCCATGTAAAAGATCGTGCCGTTGCACCGTGATTGAAGGACAAATCAACAAACAGACACTAGATGATGCCCGCGACTTCGTCCGCGTGGATTTATTTTAAAAATCCTGTGGGAACTCTTTGATTTTCCGGGATAAAAAGTAGCCTATGTCGTTCCCGGGTTGCAAGCATGCAATATCTGTATTAAATTTCGTCAAAATCGGTTGAACGAATGGACCGTGAAAGGCTAGCAGACAGACAGACACTTTCACATTTATAATATTATAGTATGGATGAGATGAATGGCGTCGGAATAAAACAGTAAGTACTGAATACTGATTTGTGAAAACACATTCTTCGCTAGAAATTACGTGATTTGCCAGATCTGTATCTAGGTCACGTAATTATTGGACGGAGAAACTCCGTGTTTGACGGTATCTTTACCTCAAGAAACGTTTAGGACACCCGCAAAGATTAGCCAAATTCAGAAAAGAAAATGTTTTCTAAAGAAAAGATGTTTAGCTACCACATTTAACACATCTTGTCTGACTGCAAAAAAAGAGAAATGCTTTTTAAATTTAAATATTTACCTAATTTTGTATAATGCTAACTCGCCATCCTCACATAAACTTCTACAGTTTCTAGAGGATGGTAATCAGTGTATTTTAAATGTACTCAATTGAAATTTCCGTGATAAATAAATTAAAAAAAAACTTATTTTTTATGTCCACCAAACATGAGTGTTATTCTGTTTGATCCAGAGATCAAACTAAATTAAGTTTGGTAAATAGTAGACTAAAATTAAGTTAATAAAATAAACTGTTTTCTTAACCATGAAAAGTATTAAAACACATTTTGCATTTGGTCTTGCAAAATTGGTACTATAAAAAACACTAACAAAATGTATAATTATGTATAGTAAATAATAACCATTGATCGAAATTTACTCTGTAGGTAATATTCTGCGTTGGCCATTCCGAACTCATGAATACATTATCATATAATATCACAATTCTAACACATACATTGCAGTCAATCCTGGACAGTTGCAATAAATTGCAACGCGAATACTAAATCCCTGGGATATATAAAATTTATATGTTTAATTCTATTAGTAGATAGGTACCTACTTATCTAAATTCTAATAATCTGAATTTAAAAGTATCTCTACATAGATGTAGAATCTACGCCACGTTAAATCACTGAAACGATAGAGACGAGTAATTATGGGGGTTATATAGAAGCATAATCCTATTTTGAATGACTTTCAAAAAAATCGTTGTTTTTAACCGTGCAAGTTTAAGTGTACCTAAGTTCAAAAAAATATATATTAACTAGTAAGATTTATGGAAGACAAGTAGTAGGTTATGTATCTTTTGTACCTATCGTACAGCGGATTGTAGATTGTTAAAAAAAATCAGCTTGATGCCCTAATAGTAGAAAGTTTCAAGTTGAATAAAATATACTCTAACATTCCGAGCGCAAAGTAGCTCCTTCGCTCGGGCTTCGCCACAGTCGGTTAAAAAGTAATCTATGTCATTTTCCAAGTCTATAACTATGGCCATGCAAAAATCACGTTGATCCGTTACTCCGTTTTGGCGTAGTTGAGTGACAGACCATCAAATAAACACACAGCATTTATAATATGGGTAGTGATTCGTCAATATGAATTACTAACGAGTTCTGATGAGATGTTAATAAATAATTTTCCAATCCTAAGCGAGCGGCAATCATATTTATATTGAAGGCAAATATATCTTCACTGGGTCCTGAATATTGGAGTTAATATCCAATATTGATCGAATGCTTTTGATGCAGACTAACGTCTGAAGGCCATTGGATATTAAAGCAAAGATTGCTGCCGGATAGGAATCAGCTGCTATATTTGTTTCTATGTTTAGAGAGTTTGGTGCTATAAAGAATCTAGGTACAATATATTATTTAGATCCTCAATAGCTCAACGGGTAAAGGAGTGGACTGAAAACCGAAAGGTTGACGGTTCAAACTCCGCCCGTTGCACTATTTTCGTACCTAATCCTAGCACAAGCTTGACGCTTAGATGGAGAGGAAAAGGGAATATTAGTCATTTAACATGGCTAATATTCTTTTTAAAAAAATGTTATAACTTTTTAAATAACAAGTTCACAGCTATGCAATTCTATAAAGTGGTAGGTACGTGTAAAAAGGATTTCGTAAAGTGAAGATGTAGATTAACATAACGCAGAATACGTCAAGTATAAAACTAGAACCCTACTATACATCTATGTATTTAAAATATATTTAAAGTACTAATGTATTGAAAACTAGATTTTATTGCATTCAAGCGGCGCAAGGCCGTGGCGTGAGAGCAATGTTCCCTGCGTTCCTTACAAGAGACCAATGTTGACAGTGGACTTATATCGATTGATAATGAGGATGATGATGATGGATTTGACATAACATCATCAGAAATTATGCACACACAAATAAACAAAATATCTGTACCTACCTAGGTGAAAAAACCTACAATATATGCATGTCCAACTCCCATCGGCGGTGTTCCCACTAGATTATAACATGGGGTTATTCAAGGGGCGGACCAATAAATTCCTAAAAGGCCGGCAACGCATCTGCGGTTCCTCTGGTGCTGCAAATATTCATGGGCGGCGGTAATCACTTAACATCAGGTGACCCGGCTGCTCGTTTGCTCGCTATATCTATTTTTTAAAAAAGTACCTACTCAATATTTTTGAAGAGAACATAAAACACCCCGTTTTTATTTGATATAAAATTCGTTGCGAATGGACCTCAGTGTTAAAATATCAAATGAAAAGAATAAAATATGAATAGGGGTTGACGTAAGAGCTTTTAGGTGGCTTAAAATGTACCTTTCCCTACTTATTTTGTACCTTTATGGAAAGCATAGTTAACATTTTCCCTAGTTTATAATTACTCTAATGAGCAGAGGGTTATTAAATCCTAATTTAAGTTCTGTAAATGTATATAATGTTGTTGAGTCATAATTATTTTAATTTAGCTGTTCTTATTTCTCTCTCCTCTACGTTAGATTCCCTTTTGCTGACTTCTTTCCATTAATCATGACAAGGAAGGTTCCCAGCTCCTTACGACTTAGACAAAGTTTTACAGTTATTATTATCAGATTTTAGTGATAAAAACCAGGATTCTTTAATTCAAACTTGCTCATCTTTTTGTATTCTCATATTATGCAACACAAAACAAAGTCACAATCCACGTTTGTCTGTGTTTTCATTTTAAACTTTCTATAACTTAAAATTTAAGTAGTTTTTATTGCGATTTTATAACTTAGAATAGAAAGAAGCATTAGGTAGGTATACAATGTACAAAATATTTACATTTTCTCATGCGTAAAATCATCCGTGAACGCTTGGGTGATTCAGGTTGTCTAAAAGCAGAATAATAAAATTTTCGAATAATCATCCACCGAGCGCTTTATGAAAATGAGTTTGGTAGAAAGTCTTAGATAATTTCAATATCTTTGTAGTCTTCATAAATATTCAAATTGGCTTTATAAAATGAGCTTTTACATAAAAATTATGACAAGATATCATGATAAACTTAAGTTTACTTGTAATAATCCTGTGTAATCGTCGTTTTTGTCCGCATATAATGCCTTTTTTCCCGTGTGTGAGGTTGAGCTTTTTTGACTATTCTCGTGAAAACATATTTTTTTTTACAAATCTTGTGAAAACTCTTTGATTTGGTAAAATTAGCTTACATTCGTCTCCGGGATGGAAGCTATCGTACTTACCGTGCCCGGGATCGAAGCGCTCTCTGTACCTTTCGTCATATAATAATCTGTTAAACGAATGGCACGTGAAAACGTAGCAGATAGACAGACAGACACACTTTAGCATTTAAATTATTCAGTATGGATATACCCCTATTATGGACAACAAAAATGGATTTTTAAAAAGTCCACCTAAACTAAGCCAGAGCGAGTTGGCTATAGTTAAATATACATATTTGGGTATGACAATAATCTATGACAGAGACGTAGAAATAAATTGGCATAGCAGCGTGGACGTAAAATATGCTATGTGGACCAATAAATTATGCTGAAATTTCGAAACATGGCGGCAGCGAATTTGGAATTTCAAATTCACCAAAGCGTGGAGTCTGAATCTTTACAACAATTTACCATGTAAATAAGGGAGAATAATGAAAATATGCTTTCTCTGCTGATGTTATATCAATATAATATACCTAGCTTCATTTCCTTTTTATAAGAGTTTTAGATGATGCCCGCGACTTCGTCAGCATGGATTTATGTTTTTAAATCCCGCGGGAACACTTTGATTTTCTTGGGTAAAAAGTAGTCCATGTCCTTCTCCAGGAAGCAAGATATCTCTGTATAGTACGCGACAGGGCATGATGGCATTCGGGATATGAGCCGGGGGACCCCCGCACAGCCCCCGCACTAACCCGGTGCGAGTGACGTGCAGGTGTGCGGGGCGTCCCCCCGCCTCATACCCCGATTGCCACCTCGACCCGTCGCGGACTATACCTACCTACTTATAAAAGCTTTCCTTGAATATGCATATCAAGTATAGCACGTCATATTATCATTCAAATGTAGAACATTTCATATGGAAGTTCCCTGTAATCTACTGAGAAGTTTATAAGTCACTAGCTAATCCGCCCCGGCTTCGCTTGAATGGAACTTCTGAGAACATTTTCGTAGTGGAGATCTTGTTGTAGAGCTTAAACCACATGGATAATCTCAACTCAGAATTGAGCTATCCATCTGTAACAAGTATGACTTAGTTTTATCACAGCGTAAATAGTTACATAGTACTGTGAGATCACGTTCTTAATGTCTGCATACGAACCTGCTTTTCGGTCATAACTCGTAGTACCTACCTACATAAATACCCAACTAATGATTATTTAATGACTGATTGACTATAGTCAATCCTTCATTAAATAATCAGTCGGGTACATGTAGTATGTAGTGCTAATAATTAATGGTTATATTAATCAAAATAGATTTTTCTGCTGACTTCTTCTGGCTACCGGTCGGTAAAATTTTCCTCCCCCCGTAACGCCCTAATTGTGACCTTGCCAAATCTGGCGTTTTTAAATCGTCTTCATTGTCCGACTATATTTTGAACACTCGTTACGATGTGGTTTCATAATATCTTGTTTTTTTTCTACTCTATTTTTTGGGTTCCGTTCCTGAAAGGTGCCAACGAGACTGAATTTCCCCTGTCCGTCTGACTGTCCGTGCATCTGTCCGTCCGTCCGTCTGTCTGTATATCTGTCCGTCTATAACTGGGCTGTACGTAATAGGTAGAGTTAAAATTTTCACAGTGTATTTCTATTGGCGCTATAAACAAATAATAAATTTCAAAATGGGCATCTAAATTCAAAAGTACGTAGTGTTATATCTTGTAGAGTGGTACGGAAGTCTGACTCGCATTGACTGGTTTTTTAAATAACAAGGGATATTTTACAGTGATGGTGTTGGGCGATGGAAGCGCGCGGCGAGCGCTGCAGGCGGCGCTTGCTTGCTTGCTGGTCAGCTCGCTCGCTCCGGAGCGGCTCGAGCCCTGTGAGGCCAGCCCGCTCTGCTCCTGCCGCACCGCGCACATGTCCTGCACTGCTGTACCGTTGCATCGCTTTCCAGGTAAGTAAACAAAAATAATTTTCTCCAGACTGAATTTCGGCAATGAATTTAATCTCTGCCAAGAGTAAATTCTATCGCCGGACTCGCTTGGTCACGTGAACTGAGATGCGGTGCGAGCTGCCGGCTGATTCTGATCTCCTTCGATCTCATAAGAGAGAGAGAGAGAGAAGGAGAAATATTAGCTAGTTGGTCAGCTCGCTCGCTTCAGAGCGACTCTAACCTTCTTACTCCAGGTTCAACTTCCTAACTCCAGGCTGCTACTGAGAATCACTTGACAACAAAACCCGATAACTATTTTAACTTTTTTGGTCCGACCTGGAATCTATGATTTTTGAACTACTTTTGATCTCTCTTTTAATATCTCAAAAGTTACAAAGAAGACTTATTTATGTTTATTGTATCTTTAAATATCAGTTTATTATATTATAAAGCCAATATAAATATCCCTAGCTAGTTCCTGTTTAAATTAAATAAACATGTCCAATTGAATAAAAGTCAAAAGTTGTCCTCCTGTCCAGTCAATAGTCCGGATATTATTTTTAAATTCACCGTATAATATCTGAGAGTTTATTTTTCAGAGTGGCCACGAATAGAATTGCAGCATCTGGATATAAGTATGTCCAATCTTGAAGTAATATCGGAAAGTGCTTTGGACGGGCTCGAACTACAAACTCTAGTTTTAGTTGCAAACAGGTTGCATTACATCGAATCTCATGCATTTAGGTAACTTTTCTTTGCATCAGTCACTTGAATTTCTCGGCGATCTACGAAATACCTCATTAATTTAAGATTTTTCTTTTCAGTTCCATGTCAAACAGTCTTGCCTCATTAGATCTCGGTTACAACGAATTTACACAAGTTCCTGAGCAAGGATTAAAAGATCTCAAAGTACTAAACTGGTTAAATTTGCAAAAGTAAGTTAATTAATTTTTTTCATTAAAAAAAATTGTTTTATTTATAAAATGATTGTAACAGGAAATCTTATTTACAGTAACTACATTGCAGAACTCAGCCCTGGCATCCGCTGGCATCACTTAGAAAATACATTGACGAGTTTATCTCTAAGCAATAATCAACTAACGGAATTGAAATCTCAAGCGCTTACATCTTTAAGCCATCTACTACAAATTGATTTAGATGAAAATTATCTTCGCAGTATCAACACTGATTCCTTACCAGCTTCCATAACGGTCCTAAAAATCTCAAATAATTTCCTACACGAACTTTCCTGTGATTTATTATTTAATCTTCCTAGATTACAAATGTTACACATGAGGCATAATTGGATTAGGTTCGACATGAATACTACTCATATAAATAACAAAACTAAGAAGTTAGAAAAATTAGATTTAAGCAACAACAGTATAAACGACACGACGGAAATATTTATATTTCGTGAAATCCAGATTAGGCAAATTATCCTAGATCTCAATGAGTTGACGGTAGTTCCCAGATTGTTATTTACAAATAATCGAATAGAGAGATTATCGATATCGTATAATAAACTTAGTTCTATTTATCGTGATGTTTTTCTTTCGCTCAAGAACTCTCTTGAACATTTGGAAGTAGAGCACAACAAATTGTCTCATTTGCCGGACAGTTTGGCTCAAGTTGCGCGACTCAGACATTTATCTCTGGCTTACAATCAATTGGAAGATTCTCCTTTGCTCCCAAATCGCATTCAGACACTGTCACTAGCTGGAAACTTTTTAACTTCCATACCATCTGCACTTCAGACTCTCGAACCCGGTTCCATTCGCTATCTCGATTTAAGTTACAATAGGATTTCTAATTTGGTGCCGAATGAATTCAGAGATTGGTCGTCTTCTCTCGGAACTCTTAATTTAAAAGGCAACAGGATTGCACATATTTATAAGGACGTTTTTCCAGCAAGCATGCCTATAAAAGAAATAAATTTCAGTTTTAATGATTTGTACTACATACACCCCCAAGCGTTTTCTAATTTAACTGGGTCCTTACACGTCTTGGAATTATCTGCTACTATTTTTAGTGGTTACTTTCCATTTGAGATTGATGACGCTTTGGAAAATTTAAGTTGGTTATCGTTCGACAACAACGATTTTCATATTTTGAAATTAGCTGAAATGGCATTATTTCCAAACTTAAAATATTTAAATTTAGACTATAATAGAATTGTTGAAATTTTTGTGGATGAAGATTTTAATAATATTTCTTTAGCTTTAAATAACGTGCGGATTTCTTACAACTTCCTGAGCTTAATTCCAGCTAAAACCTTTTCACATTTGATCGAGTTAAGGAACTTAGATTTATCTTATAACCGTATCAATAACTTAACTAAGAACAGCTTTACAAACTTGCCCAACTTGAGATATTTATCTCTTGCGGGTAACGTAATCGATTATATAGAAACAGAAACATTTGTTAATTTACCAAAACTGGAGATATTGGAGCTGCAAGGAAATAATTTAACGTATCTATCACTTTATTCACTATGCAATATTTCCAGTCCCTACATAACATTTACACTTAACGTGAGTAGTAATAACATTAAAGCTATCGAAGGGGGCAGCATAGTTACCATAAATATATTTGATGGGTCACATAACGACTTTCATGAAGTGCCAAATAGTTTTTTTCTTGCAGCTGAATCCGCTATAAGGCAAATTATACTGTCTCACAATAAGATAACTCATATTTCTAGTGAGGCTTTTGCACAGCCTCTATATTTAGAGATATTAGATTTACATAAAAATAGCATAAGTGTTATCAAGAGAAAGTCGTTTACAGATCTTATATCGTTGCAAATATTAGACTTATCATTTAACTCCATTTATCAGATGTCTGTAGAACAATTTTATAATTTACGCAAGTTAAGATATTTAAAAATGGACCACAATAATTTAAGACTTCTTCCCAGAGATGTATTTAAAAATACTGTTATAGAACATCTAGATTTAAGTTTTAATGAAATTTCTTTGTTTCCCGTCACAGCGCTTTCGCATATTGGGTTCACGCTGCGGTATCTCGACCTTTCAAATAACAGAATAGAGTATTTGGATAGCAATATATTTCGCAATACTCAGTTCTTATTGAATCTCAATTTAGGAAGCAACTTATTGACAGTCCTGTCCGATAACACATTTTCAAGTCTTGGGGGTTTGCGAAGATTGGATTTAAGCTTTAATTCTATTAAGGCAAACTTTAAGGAGCTGTTCCACAACCTTCCTAACTTGAGGCATTTGAACCTTGCAAATTTAGGCTTAAAGTCAGTGCCTTATCTACCTTTAACAAATTTGACGAGTCTCAATTTGACTTCAAATTTCATTACCAGTTACAAAGAGACTGATGTAAAGCGATTAGCGAATCTGCGCCATTTAGACTTAAGCCATAATCGACTTACCTCTTTAGTGCCAAAGATGTGGGTTCACCTGAAGAATTTAAACGTACTAGACCTGTCATACAATCCTATCGTAAGAATCACGCCAAATAGTTTTAAAACTTTGAATAATCTATCTTATTTAAATTTAAACGGCCTAAAATATTTAGACATAGTCGATCAAGAGTCCTTCCGTCCCTTAATATCATTGAGATCCTTGCACGTGCAGACGTGGTCAACGATAAATCATTCCACTTTTCGTCTTGCAAATATCACATCCTGTCTTCCCTCCTTATACAAATTGTTGGTACATTGGTCGGATGAAATGATAGACAATCAACTACACGGGATTGAAGCGAGAAAGATTAGATACTTGGAAATTAGAGGAGCCAATTTACGGAGGATATCCGACGACGCGTTCGAGCCGTTCGCTAATAGCCAAGAGATATTCATCAGAATTAGTGAGACGTCGATATCTAAACTACCGGCGGCATTTATGAAACATCTCTCGCAAGTCCCTCAATTAGGCATCGACGTCAGCTACAATCAAATATCGAGGCTTGATCCGGCGATCTTCTACCCCAATTTCACAAGCTGGAGTCACGTAGCAACAAAATTGCTTTCAGGTATGTTATTTACTTAGATATATTGAATGGTGGTGGTAACTAGAAAACTTATTCAGTGTAACTGTTTGGTTCAATTAGGTATACGTTTAGCAATGAGCAAATTAAGTTCACAAAGTTAACCAGAAAAAATGTGATATTGATTAAATTAGATATTCAATATATTTTTAAAGAACCAATCAACTTTGGTTATTAGATGTCAGATTCGGTGGTCAGGGGCTCGATTTCGGGCATGCGCCTCTAACTTTTCGGAGTTATATGCGTTTTAAGCTAAAACTAAAATAATATACTTAGCAATGCGACTGGGATTCATGTTATTATTAATTATATTTTATAATGTACATGAATGCATATGATAAATGAGTAATTAATAAAATATCACTTGCTTTAACGGGGAAGGAAAACATCGTGTGAAAACCTGTATGCCTGAGAAATCTCCATAACGTTCTCAAAGTTCTGTGAAGTTATCTTTGGCCTAAGCCCTTCTTATTCTAAGATTTCTGTGCTCATAGTGGGCTTGCGATGTGTTGATGATGATGATGAAAAATAACTTTGAGAATACAGAAGTTGGAAGTCATGTAACATAAGATAAAGAATTAACGGTTGTATTCCCAGGGTTTTAACCTTCCCGTGTATTATGTCTCATACATACTTTATAAACATCTAACAACCATCTACTTTGGCCCCATCTTTGTAATGAGTTTTAATTCTTAATAGCCTCCCAAATTTTCTGCTGCGAAAATTGCGTTTGAATTATAAATCATGTGTTTCGTTGTAATTATTTAGGTGGTTTAATACTAACTGGGAATCCTCTGCGGTGCGAGTGTGAGCTGGCTTGGCTTGGAGCTTGGCTGAGACGATGGCTGCAGGAGAATGAAGCTGGGGGAGAGTTGAGAAGGGCTGTACGAAGCGCTACTTGTAAAGATTTACAAGGTCGGCGTATACCATTACTGCAACTGCGAGCAGACGAAGCAGAGTGCCATGCTAGTGCATTGTCCAGTGACGCGCAGCCGAACTATACTAACATCATATACATATTCATTATTACCATCTGGACTATTCTTCTTAGGTGATAATTTGTAATAGTAAAGTAAACTAGTGTAATTAATGACTCTAGCTATGGTGATGTGCGTTAAATTGGAGTGAACATGAACGGCGCAATTGAATTGAATTAGGAAATGAATACGAAATAAAAATATGTAAAAAATACATAGTTGTAATGGAATTTAGTAGGATAACTTTTATACGTTGCGAATTTAAATAATTGTATCCTGCGACACTGTAAATAAATAGGTATGTACCTACTTAACATTTTCTAATGAACTGACCACCTTTTTCAATTCTACCAGATACTTATTTTGTTCTATCGTAACATTGTGGCTAATTCAGTTGTACACAGCCTCGGTTTAAAGACATTTATTTCTCAATAAAGAACACTCACAGTTCACTTATATGTCGAGAATTACAGCTGCTTACATTAACAATGGTAGGTAGTAGGTACCCACGTGGCACGTACCTACGTGGTATCTACTCTCTAAACTAAATTAAATTGGCAGATCTAACACTAGTGCTATCTCTTTCAGAATGCTCCGTGTAGAAAAAGATAGCAAGTTGAGACCTAGCAGTTAAGTTTAGACATTTAGTATAACAGAATTAGCCACAATGGTACGTTTTTGTTTTGTCGTAAACTAATTTAACTATGGGATTAATTAGTTGTTATTATAAATAGTTGCCAGTAGCACTATTATTTTGTAAAACCTAGTCAATTTGTACACTATGTCAATATCTGAATTCATGTAAATATGTAAAAAATAAATATTTTTCATATAAATAAATAAATGTTTTTTTCTGTTTTTAATAACATGATAATCATCATCATGATCAACCCATCACCGGCTCACTACAGAGCACAGGTCTCCTCTCAGAGTGAGAAGAACATGATAATACCTAATAGAAAAAAATCTTTAACTCATACTTATAATATCCGACAGGTCAAGATGACAATCGGGGTGGGGACGCCCCGCACAGCCCCCGCGCTAACCCGGTGCGGGCGAGCGCGGCCGCTGTGCGAGTGTGTGGGACGTCCTCTCGCCTCATACCCCGATTCCCATCTTGACCTGACGCGAAGTATTAGGTTAGGTAGATACTAGTTTGGACACCTAAGGAGTGCAAAAATGTTTAGGACTAAAGGGTAAGTTAAAGTAATTGGTTTCGGCGACCTCCCAGGTGAAGTGGTGAGTTTGGTCTTGTAATTTGCAGGTTCTTCGTTCGATTCCTAGCAGGGGCAATTTGGTAATTTATAATTTCTACATTGTCTTTGGTCTGGTCTGGTAGGAAGCTTCAGCCATGAGTATAGTCGACGCATTTTAAACTGAGTCGTCGAGTTAGCTGTCTGTTTCGCTCGCACTTACCTACGACCTGTAAGCTACCAGTTACCACCCTACCGGCGAAGCCGTGCCGCCAAGCGAAAGCCTTCCTCTACGATGCCGCAACCGATCAGAGGTATGGGTTTAATGAAACTACGATACCCCTTCCATGTTTAGACTGCTTCCATCTTAGACTTCATCATAACTTGCCACCAGGTAAAATCGCAGTAAACGGCTAACTTCTATCAGAACACAAAAAGGTACCTACTTATAATAGTAGAAAATACCTACGTAAAATCATTTTTACCACAATTAGATACGCTCCGAGATACAAGCGTACTCAACACATTTCTGTTGCTACCAACCTAATTAACATTGAGAGATAGTTGTAGTACACTACAGTACAATTCTGCAGTGTATCTACATTTACGATTTAACCTCAATAAAACAAAGGGAACAGGGATCATGTATGCGTAGGTACCTAGACCTACCCAGCTATTATTGTGCTATAACTTACGTTTCTTCAATCACAATGGGCGCTCCATACTAGTGGTGTAACGAATATTCGCATTCGCATTCGTATTTGCGAATATTCGCATATTTTAGCATATTCGCATTCACATTTGCATTCCGCGAAATTACTGCGATTGTTTTGCGAATATAGTTTTTTTTTGATATAATAGTTGGTTAATAAAAAAAAATCCATTAATTTCTTATGTTTTTAAATGTAATAAAAAGTAACTTAACCTCGTAATCACATTATCAGTCTTCTCTTTATCATTTGGTAACGGGACTGCCGCCAAGGTCACCAAGCAATAGACAAATGGCGCCAAATTTAAAGAAAAACTGAATATTCGCATTCGCGAATGTTGGCAGGAGATATTAGCATTCGCATTCGCATCCGCGTATATCCAAATTATGACATTCGCGACATCACTACCTACTCCATACCATAACGTAAACTTAAACGGATAATAAGGCTACCTATAGTTTAAACCAAGACGTGGTAGTTTAGTGGTTAGGACGTCCGCCGGGAGGTCGGGAGTTCGAGCACGCACCTCTAACTTTCCAGAGCTATGTGCGTTTTAAGAAATTAAATATCACTCGCTTTAACGGTGAAGGAAAATATCGTGAGGAAACCTGCATACCTGAGAGTCTCCATAATGTTCTCAAAGCTACATAGCTTTGAAA
Organism: Maniola hyperantus; assembly: GCF_902806685.2. NCBI lineage: Eukaryota > Metazoa > Arthropoda > Insecta > Lepidoptera > Nymphalidae > Maniola > Maniola hyperantus. The sequence goes on along the minus strand of NC_048548.1, from coordinate 5,228,737 downwards.
GTCTTTTGAAGTCTGCCAATCCGCACTTGGCTACCGTGGTGGACTATTACAAACCCTTCTCTTACTGAGATGAGACCCGTGCTCTGTAGTGAGCCGGTGGTGGGTTGATCATGATGATGATAGTTTAAAAGCTGGGAGCTTAAAAGGCTCGAATTTCTCAAAGTTGGAGATGAATTGGTTCCTGGATTTTAGAGATAAGTACTCGTACTTTTATAAAGAAGTCTATCTCTAAATTATCTATACTGCCCAACACGTTTCTGCTAGTGCCAACTAAATGTATGAGGTGATAGAATCTATAGTTTGCCTACTTTACCTTGATTATAAAGGAAAAAATAGACTAGGCACCCAAATACCTAATTGCAAATAGATGCAATTAGTTGATTATACTGAAATATTATACGGATTGTTTAAAGTAATGCTTTAAAAATCCGTATTATACAGGGTGTAACCAGAACGCTAGCAAAAACTTAGCGTTATTGTTACACTATCTAAACACAACCCAATACCAATAACCATTTGCGTCATTTCGTAGTTTTAGTGATTTAGTATTTTTCAAACCCGCAATGTATAGCGCGCAAAACTGGGGTCAATGCGCTACCTACGCGGCAGTGACTCCGAGTGACCTATTTACGGAACGTTCATTGACCTCTAGCGTCAGTCAGATGTTTTATCAATACTTATAATAATATTTATAATATATTGTGAACTTTTACAAAATATTGATTTTTTTTGTGGTATCATAATATTATCAGTGTCTTAGTTTTTGCTAGCGTTCTGGTTACATCCTGTACTTATGTTTTAATACGGAGTACTGTTTTGTATATATTATTAAATTATATTTTATTCGTATTTGGTATAATTATTTATATTTCCAACATGATAATAAAAAGTTGGCGAGGAATGCCTGAATATACCTACCCGCATTTCAATAACTTTTAATGGTCTGTTTCGTTTCAAACTTTACAAGTTCTGAAGTCAATGTTCTAGCACTCAACTTTAGATTCAGTAACAACATAGAACTTCAGTTGAACTATAATGATCTCATACCACGAGATGACTTCAATAATTTAGAGCCTCAATGAGGTCGATTGTCTTGTACACAATCTCTAAACTAAACTAAATTAACAGGTCTAAATCTAGTGCTATCCTTTTCCGCGAGCAACATTATGAAAGGAATAGCAATAGATTTAGACATGCCATTTTAGTTTAGTTTAGAGATTGTGTACAACGGAATTAGCCACAATAGCTCAACGGTTAAGGCACGAACTGAAAACCGAAAGGTTGGCGGTTCAAACCCCACCCGTTGCACTATTGTCGTACCTACTCCTAGCACACGCTGTACGCTTAGTCAGAGGGGAAACGGGAATATTATTCATGATTAGCATGGCTAACATCCCTAAAAAAAGCTGGAATATGTGTACACAACGCATTTTTAGTACGGAAAATGCATCGATGTGTGATATATAGAGAGAGAGAGAGCCCGCGAGGGCCAGACCTTCGATATTTTATAATAGCTGAAATTTTCTCTGAATATTATCCCCAACACAGGGAGGAACGATCCGCAGATAACAAGTTACAAAAGTGTAAAAAATCTTACATCAAAGTACAAAGTAAATTTTTTTATAACGTCTTCGGAATTGCATTAGAAATCATGTCTTGCATTACCAAACACAGGGTCGTGGCAACGCCCTGCCAGACACGCTTAAACTTAAAGACCGGAGTGTGACATGGGTGGATATACCCAAAAAAAATCACGTCGATTCGTTGTTCTGTTGAGACACGCTTGAAGGACGAACCCACAAATAAATAAGCCAAAAACCAACACAAAAATTCGCGTTCGCAATTATAATTATTATTATGGGTAGGTAGTGATACGAAATACCTCCTTAAAAAAATAACAGTGCTTTTTCACTCAATATTTTGTGAAACATTCCTACAACTTAAAAATTTAAGAGCGTAATTTTATAAAATTATAAAAATATTGAGTAGACCTAAACAACAAGTTAAAGGCATTTCGTATCGGCATTCAAAGACGTTCGAAAGTCAAAAGATTTTCCTTGGCTGTTGCACTGGAAGAGAACGCGTTGACCTGAAAACTTATTCAAAAATATACAACAAACCTAAAATTCTAGACTAGCAAAATTACAGACATTTTATCTTTGTAGAAGTATGTTAACTAAGCTTTTGTTTTTATAAGTGGCTCTTTTTTCTTGAACACAAATAAAAAAGTTTGATAGAGTTCTGGCTTTATTGGAATCTCAACTGCATAAAACTGCATTTCAAATTAGTGTCAGCGGACATACTCGTACCTACACGCTGATATTGTATGTATATGACTATGCTAAGTTTAAGATTTATGCGGTGATAGCCTAGTGGTTAAGACGTCGACCTCCTTGTCAAGGGGTTCAATCCTGGGCACGTACTTCAACTTTTCGCAGTTTTAAGCAATTAAATAATAATAATAATCTTGCTTTAACGGGGTAGGAAACATCATGAGACCAGCATGCCTGAGAGTTTTCCATATCGTTCTCAAAGGTGTGTGAAGTCTGCCAATCCACAATTGGCCAGCGTGGTAAGTAGTGTATAATTGGGCATTCTAGATCATTAAAGCATGTTTCGTTTCACTTCGTTTCACTTCGTTTCACTTCGTTTCACTTCGTTCCACTTCGTTCACGAAACATGCTTTAGTGATCTAGCAATGCCCAATTATAGCTTTTGCATTTCGTTCATTCGAAACATGATTTAGTGATTGCGCAACTAAGATTTCATAAAGGTTAATCATTAACTAAGATGGTTTGCAATTTTCAATATAAACTATGGTGACGTTGAGAAACTGTTACTTTATTCGAGTTTGTTAAAGCTATCACACAAAAATGAGATTTGAAAAGCAGCCTCAATCACTTAATTTTAATAACATTTGTACTGTTAGCGAAAATACTACATTCCGTCATGGTAAACTACTTCCCAATACAATACGGTGTCTTATATGTGGTCCATCGAACTGTGGTAAAACCAATTTAGTCATCGGTCTTCTCCTACACGAAAATGGATTACGATTTAGAAACGTTTATGTTTATTCAAAAACCTTGTATCAACCTAAATATACGCTTTTAGAAAATATTTTGAAAAGAGTACCGGGAGTGTCTTACTTTAAATACCACGCCAATAATGATGTCCTTAGTCCTCAAAGCGCTAAACCTAATTCAGTCATAATTTTTGATGACGTAGCATCTGAAAAACAAAACAACATCAGAGATTACTTTGCTATGGGTAGACACAAGTTTGTTGACTGTTTTTATTTAAATCAAACATATACAAAAATTCCTAAACAGCTTGTGAGAGACAACGCTAATCTCATAGTTTTATTCAAACAGGATGACATTAATTTGAAACATGTTTATGACGAACATGTCAACACTGATATGTCCTGGTCATTATTTCGAGAAATGTGTTCCAAAGTATGGAATAATCCATATAATTATCTAGTAATTAACAAAGATTGTCCTAAGAATGAAGGAGGTTATAGAAAATCATTTGATACATTCATTGTGTTCGATTAATCATGTTAATTTATTTAAATATAGACGTTTCCTTCAAACCACGTCATTGATTTAAACGTATACATATATAACACTCCTATTATTTTTATAATGGACCGTCATATAAAGCAGCAGATTATTGAAGCATCCGAAGCTGTAAAAAGGAAATTAAAATTATTGAAAGATTCAAAAACTGATAATGATATGGTTCTTCAATCAGTATTTAAACCTATTACTACTTCACTTGATCGTATCGCCGATAAAAATAATAAAAATATTGATTTTGAAAATTTTGATGTTTCTAAAGAACCTGAAAGCCGTGAATGGAGCCAGTTAGATCTGAAACAGGATACCACGTTATTGGATCCAAGCGATTCTAGTAATCCTCAAGAGTCAGATGATGAAAATAGTGATGCGTCATTTAAATCGAGTGAAACATCTAGTTGGTCCCTATCGTCAGAAAATTTCGGGGATATTCCATTTGGTGTACGATCTGTAAATGGAAAACCTTTCATAGGTCTTACTCCGATTAAAATTAATAGTAATTCTTTTGTAATTGCTGAAAAAGAATATAAAAAGACTCCTGGTCTTAATGAATTGTTACTTAGTAGAAACCCTAACCTATCTTTGATCGATAAAGAAGATATAATAAACTATAAAGCAATCCTTTTGACAACGAATGTACATCGTCGAGACTATGATCCATCAAAACCAATTAAAAGTAACAAAGGTCAAAAGTACATGACTATAATAAAACCAATATTTCAAATCCCTACTTTGGAGGAAAGTAAGAAAACTGTGAGAGGTGATGGTCTTCCTTTTATGAAATTAATAAAACCCAATACGGATTACGTTTATTGGAATAACCCTAATGAATTGGTTGAACGATTGAAACTTTTGATTGCTTCAAAACAAGCTGGTAATACTGGATTAGATAATGAGATAATATCGATAATCGAAGAACTCAGAGAAAACGGTGATCTTAATTAGTATATGAATACTAGAAATATTATCTGATTAGAGCAGTAACATTTTATCCATACTTCTAAGCTGATCAAAATGAATATCGATAAATTCGGCCATCACGTTCATAAGCGTCTACGTGTGTCAGAATTATTTGATTTTGATGACCTTGTAAAAAAGACAGAAACTGGAGAGGTTGATCTCAAATCATCATATTTAAAAGGTTTACCATCACCAAAATCACGCGATCACGCAGTTAACAAAGAATATGTAGACAATTTAATAAATAATTTAGATAAAAATATTGTTCTTGACAAATATTTAAAGTTCGAAAATAAAACACTTGATTTGCAGTACGCAAAAATGAAAAACTTACAATCTCCATCAGAACCAAACGATGCTGTTACCAAAAACTACGTTGATCAAATTCTGAGTAATTATTGCACTAAAGAACAATTGATACTTGAAAAAAGTATTTTAAATAGACAAATTGCTATGTTAGTGGTAAAAAGTTTGCGTGAATATTATACTAAGTCTGAAATAAATAAACTCATTCAAGCTTCAACTAAACATGAGTAAGCAACAAGTTGTTGAAGAAATTCATAAGCAAGCTCGAAAAAACTTTCAGCGTCGACATGTAAAATTGAAAGGTTTACATGATTTGTGGCAAGCTGATTTAATTGATATAAAAAATATCTCAAATGTCAATAACAATTTTAAATATATCTTGGTTGTAATTGACTGTCTTTCAAAATATGTTTGGGTATTTCCTCTTAAAACCAAAAATAAAGAAGAAATTTTCAATAAGTTTAGTACATTATTTAAAACAGGATCCGTGCCAAAGAACTTGCAAACTGATTTTGGAACAGAATTTTATAACAAGATGTTTAAAAAACTTATGAATGATTATGGTATTAATCATTATTCCACATATTCAACCAAAAAGGCTTCTATCGTCGAAAGAGTAATAAGAACTCTGAAGAACAAGTTATACAAATACTTTAGTCTAGTGGGAAATTATAAATGGTTAGGTAAACCACTTCAAAATGTTGTAACATCGTATAATAATACTGTCCATCGCTCAACTCGGTACAAACCAGTTGATGTAAAGTTTGATAACGTTTCAAAAGTTTTGTGTAATATAAAAAAATCACAAAAATATAATAACACCCTCAAAGCGAAATTAAAAATTGGTGATTTTGTAAGGATAAGCAAATACAAAGGTTGTTTTGAAAAAGGTTATACGCCAAACTGGTCAACTGAAGTTTTCACGGTTATAAAAGTCAATAAAACCTGTCCGATCACATATCACATTAAAGATCAAAACAATCAAATAATATCTGGTATATTTTATCAAGAAGAACTCAAAAAATCTAAATGTCCTAATGTATACTTAATAGAAAAAGTTATCAAAAAAAGAGGAAGTAAGCTCTTCGTTAAATGGTTAGGATTAAGTGAAAAAGAAAATAGTTGGATCGATAAAAGCACATTGGTTTAAATATATAAATTATAACGTATCTAACTATAACATTATTGTAATACAAGTAATGAAAGCAAGAGGACTTGTTAACACTGTAATTGACAATTTACCAATAGAGCTACATTTACCAGGATATAACTTTTGTGGACCAGGTACAAAGTTAAAGAACCGATTGGCTCGAGGTGATAAAGGAGTTAATTTATTAGACGAGGCGTGCAAACGTCACGATATTGCTTACGATAATTTCAGTGATATAGACAATCGTCACAAAGCAGATATCGAACTAATGAAGCAAGCTAAACAAAGACTGCGTTCACAAGATGCAGGGAAGGGTGAAAAAGTAGCTTCGTGGCTCGTCAATAAAGTTATGAAGGCTAAAATAAGAACTGGCGCTGGTGTTAAAAAATTCAATTCAATTGTTTCCAAAATACGTCGAGGGATAAGCAAATTAAAAAACAAAAGCAATAAATCTGCTATTAAGTACGCTTATGCAGCTGCAAAAAAAAATCGTCGGTAAAACTAATCGACTTCGCCTGCCTAGAGTGATACCTGTTCCAAAATCGGGAGGTGTTTTGCCTTTAATACCAATTTTTGCTGGTCTATCTGCTTTAGGCAGTTTAGCTGGAGGTGCTTCAGCTATTGCAAAAACTGTCAACGATTTCTTAAGCGCTAAAAAATCCTTCTCGCAAAACAAGCCTAAGGAGTCTATCGCTTTAGGCAAAGGATTATACGTTAAACCTTATAAAAATGGCCATGGTATTTATATAAATAATGCAAAAAACTGAAGGTTAGGCTACCCAATAGAGCTTTGACTGATATTGATATTAAAAAATTTGTTAATAAACATTGTATTCCACACTTTCGAGGAGTGTTCATGAGAAATAGCTTACCTAATAAAATAAACCGTATTGAATGCGGCATTGTTAATTTGGATGATGTAAAAAATAAAGGAACACATTGGGTAGCCTATGCTAAATTGAAAGATTACTGTGAATACTTTGACAGTTTTGGTGATTTGAAACCACCTAAAGAAATAAAAAAGTATTTAAATGTTTGCAATATTTTTTATAACTATGATAGGTACCAAAAGTTTAATACTGTTAATTGCGGTCATCTATGTTTAGAATTTTTACAAAATTTTTGGATTAAAAATCATATAAATTAATAGACAGTTATTTCATTTCAGTCATACTCATAATGTCCTTTACACTGTCAATTACAGGCAACACGTCAAATTTAGAAACAACATATTCTCCGAGCTTACTGTTAGACGGTGAATATGAGTGCGCTCTATTGTATTTATCCACTTTTAACTCGATTCCGAATATAGATGCCAGTAATAACAAATTTTATTATGCATCAAATCAAGTGGTAGAAATCCCTGAAGGAACCTACGAATTTCAAGATATTTGTGATTATCTAAGGGGACACATTGTTGGATGTTCACTAAAACTTTACTGTAATAATAATACGCTGAAAACATTTCTTTACTGTTCTCAAGATGTTCACTTTGAAAAAAAAAATTCTCTCGGGACTATTTTAGGGTTTAGCAGTCAGACCCTAAAAGCTAATATATTACACGAGTCGACGTTACCAGTCAATATTTTATCAACAACCGTGGTGAGGGTTGAATGTGATATTATAAGCGGTTCCTACATAAATGGTAATCCTAGTCATATTTTATATGAATTTGCACCGAACGTGCCACCTGGATATAGAATTATTGAAATACCTAAAAATATAATCTATTTCCCTGTGAATCAGAGTGACATTAATAACCTCAGTATACGAATACTTGATAGTAAAAATAAATTAGTTAATTTACGTGGCGAAGAAATTCAATTATATCTTCATATAAAAAAACGAAATGATAGATTACAGCAAAAATACAATTCCTCGATTTGAACAAACCAGTGGTGAAAAAAAGAAGCTTTCAAAATCAAACAGTGACAATAAATACACATCACTACAGCATGGGTCACTCAGTGCTAAATCATTCACCCGCAAAACTACACATCCTAAAAAGAAGATTAAATTAACACTTAAAAATAAGAAATTTCTTCAATCTATTGGATTATCAAAATGACTATTTTGAACATAATTAATTCTCCCGTCTATGACACTTCCATAGAGAGTATTGAAGTTCACTCTTATAAACCATACGGAACCAGCTTCAACACAAACGATGAAATTAGAATTCCTATCAACCAGCAAGATTTATATGTCTTACCCTCAGAGAGCACGCTGTATATAGAAGGGGTCATATCCGTTCAAAATATTGAAACAAAACAAACAGTTTCAAGTATTCAACTAACTAATAATTCTTTTCTTTATCTGTTTCAAGATATTCGATATGAACTGAACGGAGTTGAAATAGATAAGGTTAAAAATACTGGTATCACTACAACAATTAAATCTTTGCTTTCATTTAGTGATCATGAAGCTAAAATGGCTAAAGCATGGGGCTGGGACTTAAATGGTACTAAATGCAAAGGCAGCTTTTCAGCTTCTATCCCTCTATGTAATATAATGGGGTTTGCTGAAGGTTATAAAAATATTATTATGAATTGTAAGCACGAATTAGTTATTCTGCGAAGTAATAATAATATGAACGCAGTAAAACTTAACACTGGTGATTTTGTACATGATATTCAAATAAACAAAATAGTATGGCGTGTTCCTCATGTTAAGGTATCTGACAGAGAAAAAATTAATTTACTAAAGTATCTAGAAAAAGATAGACCGATTCAGTTAGCTTTCAGAAATTGGGATTTGTATGAATATCCTCTGCTACCCAAAACTACTAAACATACTTGGTCTATTAAAACGTCATCTCAAATTGAGAAACCAAGATATGTAATTATAGGTTTACAAACAAATAGAAAAAACAATGTACAAAAAGACATGTCTCAATTTGATGAATGTGATTTACGTGATGTTAAAGTGTTTCTAAATTCTACATACTATCCATATGAAAGTTTGAATGTAAATTTTTCAAAGGGTCAGTTCACTTTATTATATGAACAGTATGTCAGATTTCAACAGTCTTTCTACGGTCGTAGACCTGAACCATTGTTGGGTTTGGAAGAATTCAGGACGAGGGCTCCTCTTTTTGTAATTGATTGTTCACGGCAAACTGATAACTTGAAAACAGGACCGGTAGTGAACATAAGGCTAGAGTTAGAAAGTAATTCAGAAATACCTGATCAAACTGCAGCATATTGTCTCATTTTGAACGACTGTATTATCGAGTATAAACCACTTAGTAGCATTGTTAAAAAAATATCATGAATTCAGAAATCTTAATTGTAGATTTACAAGGCTTCAAAAACAGTGGTAATGAATTCATAATAAAAGAATTTTCACTTGGATTTGAAAAAAAGGATTGTACACAAACATTTTTGATTAAACCTCCTTACCCCTTTAGTAAATTGACTAAAGAAGAAAAGAAACAAGTACTATGGTTAGAAAAGTATAATGGAATGAGATGGAGCGAAGGCTATATAGACTATTACGAATTTAAGCGTATTATCGTACCATTCTTGAATAAAAGAGTGATACTTACAAAAGGTCACGAGAAAATAAAATGGATAAAAGAGCTGTGTTCAAACTGTTCAGTGATAGATTTATCTGATCATGGCTGCTTTAATCTTTCAAGATTACATATTGAATATTGTAAGAATCATGATTTTAATTGTATTTTTCATGCTAAAAAGTGTGCATTAAAAAACGTTTTGTGTATCAAAAAGTGGATTTCTGTAAATAATATTGAAGTTTAATTATAGATATTATAGGTATACATGTTTACTCGATTTTTAAAATAAAACAACCTGAAATATATTTATAAACTAGTTTTATTTTATAAAATTACTTACAAGCTACTTTACTCATACCCCACTATTACAAATACAAATTAAAATCTATAACCTATAACTTACAAAGTCAACGAGCCGTGGAATTATAATTTTTATACCTACATATTACTATCACACATTTTTTTTGAAATTTTTCTTATAACACTTTCAGTAAAATCCATTATTTCATCTACAGTGTCTTCAACCACATACTGGGTACTCAAAATTATATTGTCTCGATTATCATCGAAAGTTAAGTCACAAACTTCGATTTTAATTAACCGGTGACCTTTTTTTAACACTTTACGTACAACAAAAGTTGTGCTATTTTTATCAGATTTTCGTTTTGACGGTTTTGATTTACATTGACTGGGACTAGGATTTTTTATTTCTTCAACTTCAGTCTCAAAATCATATAGCTGACCACACTGAAATTCACTAGAGTAGCTCATATCTGTAAAAGAAAATACTGTTCGCTATCAAGCTACTCGTAGATCTACATAATATGTAGTACCTTAAATACAATATAACTTACCTACAGTAATATTTGTCAAATTAAATAAAATTAACGTATGAAATAACAAAATAAACTACTGAAGCCGTGACACAGTTGACCGTCAATGAAACATGATGCGATACTTTAATAACCTCGTTTTTGCAGGTTCAATGCGCTATGTTTATGCTATCTGCTAACTTTGCAAAATTAGAAGCGTGCCAAATAAGTGTTAAGACTTAATAAAACAAGCCCTATTAAAAAATTAAAAAGAAATCGTTTTATGACCCCATGCAACTGTTGAGATTTTATCTGATTTAATGTAACGTTTGTCATCTTGGCTGGACAGTGCAATCTTATTTACAGATTGGGTGAATATTTCATGTTTGATAGATTTAAACAATATATTTTGCTTACGAATTAGTGAATTATTGAGTAAAACATTTTGGTAATCGGTTGATGACAAATCTCGAATAACGTTCCTTTTAATCCCCTTAGCTTTTTTTATTACTTTTTTTTCAGTTTTAATGCAGTATAACTTCGATCTCAAACCAACAAATTCTGTGACTATTTCACCGCCCAATTCATCTTTAAATAAACCAGGAATTTTTTTGTTTACAATACGTCAGTTTTAAGGTAGAGATCAGTATATTCGCCCATGTTTAAGATGCCAAATGTTTCCCAAACGGTTTTAGCGTGGTTATAACAAGCATCACTGACATTTTCATCATTTAACATATTATAAAAACATTGTTTCGGTGGAAGTTGATCATATAGAAACTTTTTCCAATCAGTCATAAAGTCATAAGGATATACTCCCTTTCTTTTTACTAATTGAAATTGGGACTCCTCGGGAAAGTATTTTTTCAAGTATATAAAGTCATCGGTGTCTAATCCGTTCACTAATTTTGCAATGCTCGCGCTTAAAAACTTATAAGAATCTACAAATCTAACTTGTGCAAACTGACTATCAGAAATCTTTAAAAATTTTGTGAACGATATGTAACTTTCCTTACTCTTAGGAATAACTTTTATATTTCCTTCGAGTTCGCCTAGCTCTTTTATAAATAAATGACAATCATAACCCGACAAATTATGAAAAAATATTGGTAATAGTTTTGGAACGCTATAACGCAAATTACAATACTGATGTGCTGCACCGCGATAACAACCTGTCAAATGACAATGGTCTCTAACTTTATCAAAAAATAATAACTCATTACAGATGTGGCACTTCGAAGCGGAAGCATGAGCTTTAGCATTTTCTTCTGAAAATATAATTGGTATCTCAGTGTTCAAAATACAATATATTTCTTTAACATCTTTTAAAAGAAACTCTATGAACTTTATCACACAATCAGGTCCTCGGTATTGTCTAAACTTATTAAGATTTTCATCAAAAGAACAGACAATATGATATGCAAAGGCGGCAGGAACGTGTAGCTGTTGTTTTGCCGTGTAACTACAACAAGGGTCAGGCTCGCAACCATGAACTGGTTTTAATAATGTTTCAAAATCTGCATAAATAACAAAGGGTACATCTTGCTTACGTTGAAAATTTTTAAATTGTACAAAAGAACCTTTTTCTGGTAAAACTGTAGCTACACCACTACAAATGTGATTATTTAAATTAATTTCGGTTGAAAAGAAAAGAAGGCAATCATCACAAAAATATAGTTTAGCGTGGTGTTTTGTAACTTGTCTCCCAACGAGACGCGGTAAATTTTTTATGAGAACGTAGTGTGATTTATTGCCTTTGTCAATCAAATGTAAATTAACTTTTATTTTACGCTTAAACTCTGATCTATATATAGGACCTACAATCGTATTACTGTTTTTTAAAGAGTATACATTAACAGAAATATTAGAGTTATTAGATTCGAATACCTTAATATCTGCAAATGTAACAGGTAAATTCATATTTTGTATGTTCAAAACGTCACGAAAATGAGGATACGAGGATGTGCGAGCGCTATTTTTGCTTGTGGGATAAACCGCTGCTACAATAGACCACAGAAAACAATACGGATCACTATTTTTAATATTGAGACAAGCTTTCTTATTTCTAAACAATCGCGGTAAATCAATATAGCTCGATCCATTCAATGGATCGTATTTATTAACATTTACTTCCAAGTACGAATTGCATAAAAAAGTCCACCCACTATCGCGTTCTTCAAATTCTTGAATTTTTTTTTTAATTGTCTCAATAAGTGTCTGAAATATGCAATCAAATGAGTAGTTTTTACAAATAACTATATTTTTTGTAACGAAAGACTTTGTTTCTTGTTCATTATTTTTGAACAAGAGAAAAGTACCAAAATATTCAAAGTTAACTTTTATACTATCATGGTTACTAAGAGAAGAATTTAAAATACTTTTTAGTTTAGAACTAATATTTTCTAAAAATATTTCAAGCAAACTTTGCTCAAACTCCAACGCAAGTATTCGATATGAAGCTATTCTACCTTGGAAAGCAGATGAAATTTTAACAATTCCACTACTTATTTCATTCATAGAGATACTTTTGTGTATGTTACTGCGGAGATGACCTATCCACTGCTTTTTAGTCACCTCGACTGAGCAAACTTGACAAAAAGGCATTATGAATTTATAAAAATTAGATTTACACCTAAAGAACTGAAAAACCAAAAAACTAATAAAACCTTATACCATTTATTAGGAACCTAACTAATGAATTAATAAAAATAAAACCTTTCTTATAATGTTATTCCTTCATTTGCCTTATTACCTAAGTACTACACACATACACATACACGTATACATTAAAATTGTTCTATCTTTTCTTAAAATTAAAGTTACCCGACATAAATGTCGGGTCCGAGTCCTTAAATAATTCGTGCAGTTCCTTTACGAGTCGCTGCAGTGCTTTCCACTGCGACGAGTCGTCGTCCACCGAGCAGGCCAAACGCAGCAGCGCTTTCTTCCAGCGTTCGTCCGACTCGGTAGCCTCGGCGTCGCAGCGGTCGTACACGCGCAACTCCAAATAAAATGGTCCTGTCGTAGACACGCTCCGTCTCTGGACGCCGTTCGCGACCCTGTTCACTATAAACGATGGTAGCGACTTCACTGCACCACCTTCATCGTCATCCGATTGCAGACCGAAGATGTCCAAAAGTTTTCCTTTCCGGCTTCTAAAAATAAAACAAAAATATTAGTAACCTTATAAATTAAAACTAGCATGCTTTTACTAAACTAAACAGGGATTCGAACCCATAACTCTTGACCGCGTATAGCTTTAAAATATTGAATATCGCAAACACACAAGTTATACTATAAAGTCGTAGTAGCTCAACGGTTAGATAAGCGCTCTGAAATAAAGTATAATGATAATATTACCTTGCTGGTTCCTCGCTCGTTTGCTTGCTGGCTACTTTTGCAGGCGTGGAAGACTTCCTGGGTTTTTTCACCTTTGCCGGTGGTACTGCAAATTCATATTCTGAATCAGACCTAATAGAAAAAATATAAAAATAAAATCTTTAAGAAAAATATTAGCAAAACATTTCATAATAATAATAAAATCTTTATTTGGTTCAAAAACACAATTTACAAAAATAATAATTATGAGAACCAAAAGTCGTCTACTCAGCATCTGTTGGATACACATCTTAATATATTTCCAACGCTGATATTCTGTATAAAAACCTTGTGCTATGTACAAAAAGCATTGACGACAAAATGCTACTAAAATAAATCAAACAATAGAATTTAAAACTAAAAGGAACAAATTAGTAAAAAAAAAAAAAGATTCCGACGAATTGAGAACCTCCTCCTTTTTTTGAAGTCGGTTAAATATTTAGATTAGATTTATTTATAATTACTATAAGCAGTGATAGCCTAGTGGTTAGGGCTGTGGTCTCCTATTCGGGTCGCAAGTTCAATCCCTGGCACGCACCTCTGACTTTTCGAAGCTAAGTGATAATTAAATATCACTTGCTTCAACGGTGAAGGAAAACATCCTGAGGAAACCTGCACACCTGAGAGTTCCACATAAAAAAGTTCTCGAAGTCCGCCAATTCGCATTGGACCGGCGTGGTGGACTATGGCCTATAACCTTTCTCTGAGAGGAGACCTGCACTCAGTAGTGAGCCGTTGATGGGTTGCTGATGATGATGATGATGATGATAATTACTATAATGAGGTATTATCAACTAATTGATTTCATAACGCTATCACTATGTTGCGTTAAATCTAGTTTTAAAACTGAAGTTAAACATTGATTTTAACACTTACGTACATTATGAATAATGGTGACGACTGTAGCGCGATAGATCAGGCAGGTAGCAGGTGAGAGGCGGCTCGCAGGCTCTTGCAAGTTTTCAGCTTTGAAAACTCCTTCCACGACTCGTTGACTTTGTTGGATGAATGATGTATTTTCGAAAACCATGCTTATAAACGTTCATAACACCCACTGTAAGCAGTTTTTGCTTAGTGTTCCGTTGTAAAATAATTTATAAAACACTATCTTAGTATTAATTTTAAAAAACTTTAAAATGCAAGTTTGTGAATTCTTCTATATATATAGTAGGTATATAGGTAGCGATAGCCTAGTGGTTAGGACGTCCGCATTCTGATTGGAGGTCGGGGTTCGGTCTCGGGCACGCACCTCTAACTTTCCAGAGTTATTTGCGTTTTAAGTAATTAAATATCACTTGCTTTAACGGTGAAGGAAAACATCGTGAAGAAACCTGCATGCCTGAGAGTTCTCCATAATGTTCTCAAAGGTGTGTGAAGTCTACCAATCCGCACGTGGTCAGCGTGATAGACTATGGTCAAAACCCTTCTCACTCTGAGAGGAGACCCGTGCTCTGTAGTGAGCCGATCATGATGATGACGATAATAAAGGTAGTAGTAGGTACCTACATAAAATTATATTTTCCTTGCTTTTGTCTTTTTTATTTTATAAACTTAAGTTTTTATATTTAAGTATTTTTATTTAATATATTTACGTTCAATAATACATACGGAACCCAAAGTTGTCGTTTAGACGGACTCCGCCGCTTCAGGTCATTCCCCGCACGCTTGCCTGAATATGCAAAATTTGATAGTCGCAAAATTAGAAAACAATTTAAATAAAATATATAATAATATGATTGTTATTTTACAGAATGTGTCGTAACTACCATTGGGAAACTAACGTTAAAGCAGTTTTTGCTTAGGGTTCCGTTGTAAAATAATTTATAAAACACTATCTTAGTATTACTTTTAAAAAACTTTAAAATGCAAGTTTGTGAATTCTTCTATATATATATATATAGTAGGTATATAGGTAGTGATAGCCTAGTGGTTAGGACGTCCGTCTTCTAATTGGAGGTCGGGGGTTCGGTCTCGGGCCCGCACCTCTAACTTTCCAGAGTTATTTGCGTTTTAAGTAATTAAATATCACTTGCTTTAACGGTGAAGGAAAATATCGTGAAGAAACAGCATGCCTGAGAGTTCTCCATAATGTTCTCAAAGGTGTGTGAAGTCTACCAATCCGCATGTGGCCAGCGTGATAGACTATGGTCAAAACCCTTCTCACTCTGAGAGGAGACCCGTGCTCTGTAGTGAGCCGGTGATGGGTTGATCATGATGATGATGATGATGATGATGACATAGGTAGTAGTAGGTACCTACATAAAATTATATTTTCCTTGATTTTGTCTGCGGCTATAAGTAGTATTTGTATTGAATATATTTATGTTCATTTATATACACGGAACCCAAGTTATCGTTTAGACTCAAACTTGCAATTCTACGTAAATGCTTGCAGTTTTTGCTTAGGGTTCCGTTGTAAAATAATTTATAAAACACTATCTTAGTATTACTTTTAAAAAACTTTAAAATGCAAGTTTGTGAATTCTTCTATATATATAGTAGGTATATAGGTAGTGATAGCCTAGTGGTTAGGACGTCCGCCTTCTAATTGGAGGTCGAGGGTTCGGTCTCGGGCACGCACCTCTAACTTTCCAGAGTTATTTGCGTTTTAAGTAATTAAATATCACTTGCTTTAACGGTGAAGGAAAATATCGTGAAGAAACAGCATGCCTGAGAGTTCTCCATAATGTTCTCAAAGGTGTGTGAAGTCTACCAATCCGCATGTGGCCAGCGTGATAGACTATGGTCAAAACCCTTCTCACTCTGAGAGGAGACCCGTGCTCTGTAGTGAGCCGGTGATGGGTTGATCGTGATGATGATGATGATGATGACATAGGTAGTAGTAGGTACCTACATAAAATTATATTTTCCTTGATTTTGTCTGCGGCTATAAGTAGTATTTGTATTGAATATATTTATGTTCATTTATATACACGGAACCCAAGTTATCGTTTAGACTCAAACTTGCAATTCTACGTAAATGCTTGCAGTTTTTGCTTAGGGTTCCGTTGTAAAATAATTTATAAAACACTATCTTAGTATTACTTTTAAAAAACTTTAAAATGCAAGTTTGTGAATTCTTCTATATATATAGTAGGTATATAGGTAGTGATAGCCTAGTGGTTTGGACGTCCGCCTTCTAATTGGAGGTTTGGGGTTTGATCCCGAGCACGCACCTCTAACTTTTCGGAGTTATGAGCATTTTAAGTAATTAAATATCACTTGCTTTAACGGTGAAGGAAAATATCGTGAAGAAACCTGCATGCCTGAGAGTTCTCCATAATATTCTCAAAGGTGTGTGAAGTCTACCAATCCGCATGTGGTCAGCGTGATAGACTATGGTCAAAACCCTTCTCACTCTGAGAGGAGACCCGTGCTCTGTAGTGAGCCGGTGATGGGTTGATCATGATGATGATGATGATGACATAGGTAGTAGTAGGTACCTACATAAAATTATATTTTCCTTGATTATGTCTGCGGCTATAAGTAGTATTTGTATTGAATATATTTATGTTCATTTATATACACGGAACCCAAGTTATCGTTTAGACGCAAACTTACAATTCAACGAAATGCTTGTCTTGCACTTCACAAAGGTACAGGATGTAATCTAATAGCTTTCAGTTATAAAATTACTAATAGGTACCTATATCTGATTATACTAGATGATGCCTACGACTTCGTCCGCGTTGATTAAGTTTTTTCATTCCCGCAGGAACCCTTTAATTTTCCGAAATAAAATGTAGTCTATGTGTTAATCCAGGGTATAATCTATCTTCATTTAAAATTTCATCCAAATCCGTTTAGCTGTTTTTGCGTGATTGAGTAACAAACATCCAAACATCCACACTTTCACATTTATAATATTATAAGTAGGATCTTATTCAATTCGTCTATACCTATACTATGCGGAAATGCATGGGGTTCTAGTTCCGATTCCTATTCGAGTAACTACGGTAACTTACTATTATTATAATCAGCTTGGGTTAAAAACAAACTTTCTGTATTACTATTTGGAGAATAAAAGCGTAATACCAAAATAATAAATAAACTATACAATAAACGTCTATCTATTAATTTACTGTTAATTTAGTATCAAAAGAAGTAATGAGGAACCAACTAAATTACACCCTGTATTGATTACTATTTGCAGAAAACACTTGGTAGACATTAGGTACAAAAATGAAGTAAACATGATGCATCGTATTTCAGTCAGCAATATACCGATTAGCAAGAAATATTTCGCAATTTAACTTGGATATGTTACTTTACCTATATAAAATAGGTGTTTCAATGTTAATGTTTTTCAGAAGAACGCCTTTTCCTTCCCAGAGATGAGCTCGCTACCACGGTAAGTAACAGCCTTTTAAACTCCCTTTGCTGGAAAATGACCTCCTCTCAGATAGCGATAGGGATTTGAGCCTGAATCCACCGCGCTGGCTCAGTGTGGTTGGTGGGTAAACACATGTCAGATAATAATCATCCAAGCATGCGGGTTTCCTCACGATGTTTTCCTCATCGTAAGTTGTGATAAAAGCGTGCATAACATAACACTTTATTTGTTGATGGAGAGCTCGCTTTCTGCCAATGATAATGTATTCACGTATCGTGGATTCGATTAATGGATTCACGAGCGCCGCGTCGCCTAGCGCTCAAACTGCTTGCTGGCGTACGCGAGTCGCTTCGATCGTAACGTGAACATACAAATATTGTTTATGAATATGTTTATTCACTTTCTGAAACAGATCGAAATCGACTCAAGACAAAACCAGATAGCAACCGAACTGAAAATCACTAAATCATGTTTCGAATGAACGAAATGCAAAAGCTATAATTGGGCATTGCTAGATCACTAAAGCATGTTTCGTGAACGAAGTGGAACGAAGTGAAACGAAGTGAAACGAAACATGCTTTAATGATCTAGAATGCCCAATTATACACTACTGTGGTAGACTATGGCCTAACCTTTCTCATTTTGAGGGGAGGCCCGACAGTAGCGAGCCAGTGATGGATTGATGATGATGAGACTTTCACGCGGTTAAAACCGCGGGTGGCATAAGTTACTGTGACATAGACACTTTATTTATTTAAGCTATGGATTTCCAGAAATAAGCTTAGCACTTACGCGTATAGACGTTGAAGTCCCAACGGTGTCCAAGCACGGCCGGGATGCTATAACAATTACATTCCACACACGTTACCTGAATCCGTAACAAAGGCTCGGCCACGTTGACTGACACTTCCCTGGATATTGGAATAGTATACAATGGCACGCGTCATTTATTCACATGACCCGCGCTTTTTTACGGAGACAGATAGGAAGTGAGGCTGCAATATTTTTTATGTTTCCCTCAATATCGTCAAATGACGACAGGTAACTAAAGAAAAATCAAAATCAGTTATAAAGATAACTTTTTGAAATAAAAGTAATTTTATTCAAACAGTCTTTAACGATATAAGATTAGATGAATTTTTAATTTTATAACTAAATAGACATTTTATTGCAAATAGTATATAGTTTTGCAGTCATAGAGTTATAATTAAAAAATCACAAACTATTGTAATAATATCATAGAAAATAATAAGTCACGTAGTAAGACACTTTTCTGGAGGAGGACTTTTTGCCCAATCAGAACGCTCGACGTCTCCCACTGCCAACTTTACTCATAATTTACCTAGATTTATTATAATGTCACTATAATGACCCCGTGACATTACAATACCACTAAAACCAGGCCATTAAATTGTAAGAAATGAAGCTGATTGACAATCTACCGTTTAATTATAATATCACTAGTGAAAGTGTAGTGTGTAATATCACGGCTTTGACAATATACCTACGACATATAGGTAGAAGAAACCCACTATAACTCCTAATTATCATAACCCACCCAAGATTTAAAAAAATTGAGGAGAATGATAAAACCAAAATATATTAGATAATATAATTTAGTAAGTATCGAACGCAGGTAAAAGTTTTATATTACACCGATGGCAATAAAATATTCCACAAACAGGCCTTTGCACTAACGTATATAAACGTCGAAGTCCCAACGGCAGCAAACGTCTGAACTCGGTCGAGATACTATAACATTCCAGTCTCCACACACCTTACCTGAATCCGTAACAAAGGCTCGGCCACGTTGACTGACACTTCCCGGGATATTGGAATAGTGTACGACGGCACGCGTCATTTATTCATATGACCGGCGCGCCTTTTTACGGAGACAGATAGGAAGTGAGGCTGCAATATTTTTTATGTATACTCCAATGTCGTAAAATGACGATATGTTATAAAGATGACTTTTTGAAATAAAGGTATTTTATTCAAACAGTCTTTTAGGGATATATTCTTATTTTATGATAAGAGAGACATTTTTATTATGATTAGTGTATCTTTAACGCTATTCTTAATAAAAACCCACTAGGAGGCCTAATTAATTGCGTAGAAATCCACTCAAAATATGAATATCTCATGAGAATTATGAAACCAAATATTAGATATAAGTAGTAAGTATCGAACGCAGGTAAAAGTTTTATATTACTACGATGGAAATAAAATATTCCACAAACAGGCCTTTGCACTTACGTATAAAACGTCGAAGTCCCAACGGCAGCAAACGTCTGAACTCGGTCGAGATACCATAACATTCCAGTCTCCACACACCTTACCTGAATCCGTAACAAAGGCTCGGCCACGTTGACTGACACTTCCGTGGATATTGGAATAGTATACGACGGCACGCGTCATTTATTCACATGACCCGCGCTTTTTACGGAGACAGATAACAAGTGAGGCTGCAATATTTTTATGTTTGCTCCAATATCGTAAAATGATGATATTATGTTATAAAGATAATTTTGAAATAAAAGTAATTTTATTCAAACAGTCTTTTTTTAGGATATAAGATTAGATGAATTCTTATTTTATGACCAAAATAGACCTTTTTATTGCGAACTAGCTTCTGGCCCGCGGCTTCGCCCGCGTGGCCTACAGGAAACAAATGGCATTTTTTTCAGAAAGAAAACATTATAACATCAGGACGCGCACTCTGAACAGCACCAAATAACACATATAACCTTCCAACCCCCATTTCACCCCTTTGGGGGGGATTTTCTCATAGTCGTTTCTTAGCTGACACCTAACCTCAAGAAAAAACCTACTTTCTAAATTTCAAGTTCATTATAATATCAAAAATTAAAACTTTCCCATACAAACTTTTATCCCTTATTTTACCAACCTTATGGGCGAATTTTCCAAAAATCCTGAAACACGTATTTCTTCATTTGTGACCGAAAACCCAAATACCAATTTTCATGCAAAAAAATGACCGACTTTCATACAAACTTCCATCCCCCATTTAGCCCACTTAGGGGTGGAATTTCGAAAAATCCTTTCTTAGTGGATACCTACTCTTTACAAAAAATAGACCCTCCAAATTTCATGTCTTTAGGACCAGCGGTTTAGGCTGTGCGTTGATTTCACATACAATTTTTCATCCCCTATTTTACCACCCTTATGGGCAAATTTTCCAAAAATCCTAAAACATGTATTCCTTCATTTGTGACCGAAAACCCAAATACCAATTTTCATGCAAATAACTTGAAAAATGACCGACTTTCATACAAACTTCCATCCCCCATTTAGCCCACTTAGGGATGGAATTCCGAAAAATCCTTTCTTAGTGGATACCTACTCTTTACAAAGAATATACCTTCCAAATTTCATGTCTTTAGGACCAGCGGCTTAGGCTGTGCGTTGATATATATGTCAGTCAGTCAGTCAGGACTTTAAATTTTATATGTATAGAAGATAGATAGTGTATAAGAAACCAACTATAAGTCCTATTTATCATAATCCTCTCAAGATTTATAAAATCTGAGGAGAATGAAACCAAAATATATTAGATAATAATATAATATAGTAAGTATCGAACGCAGGTAAAAGTTTTATATTACCACGATGGCACAACAAATTCCACAAACAGGCCTTTGCACTTACGTTCCTTTATTATAGAAGTCGACGTCCCAGCGGCAGAGACGTCTGAACTAGGTCGATATGCTATATACGTCCCGCAAATTGCTAATGCGCGTGGCCGCCATTTCAGTGACGTCTAGACTGAAGTTTCGAACTGATGATATATTTTTATTTCGGCTGACGTCAAAATGACGTCATTTCGATGTTAATGAGACATGGTTCCAGCGCAATAGCAATTTGCGGGACTTATATTATATATAATTACATACAATAATTATATTACATATTCCAATTTTCACACACCTTACCTGAATCCGTAACAAAAGGTTCTGTCACATTGATTTACACTCAATGATACTGTCCTGGATATTTGAATAATAAAATTATCTCATTTTTTTACATGACCCGCGTATTTTTATGAAAACTGATCGTGTAAATCTGATCATAATACTTTTTTTCAATTCGGATGTTTCTATTTTTGGCATACTGGATCAAAACTAAACTCATTTTTAAGCAAAACGACTGAAATCTGTACTAACCCTGTGTCCAAAACTTCTAAACTCATTTCCAAGCAAATCGGCCCAAAATTCATTTCGGGACAAAACCGTACAATTGCAGTAATGTTCCAATAAAATCGTGCAATACTCGTTTTGTTCATCAGACTCTTATTTTTAGTTATCTATAAGTACTCACAAAACGAAGTTTTTCACTGGAATGTTGACTTAGGACGACCCGGAAGCGCTGGCAAACACAGACCTTGTCCTAACTGAAAGCTAATATTTGTATAAAAATTACCGTCGTTTATAAATACAAGTAGGTATACAATCCATGCTAAATTATATATATTATAATAAAACATAATTTTTGTAAGACAAAATAATTCTTAGTTACAAGACAATTGGTGATCTACACAATAGGCTAACTAGAAACAGAGACAAACTTGCAGCTCCTACCTTCCGCCTCAGGAAAGTCCAAAAGTCATTTGTGGGTATGGGTATTATCTTTTATAATAAAATCCCGCAAACTATTTTGGACTTACCTTTGCACAAGTTTAAAAATCTATTAAAAATATGCTTCTGAAAAAAGCATATTACACAATTGAAGATTATCTAAATGATAAAAGAGCGTGGATTTGACCCGCAGCTCGTTCCAGCAACGCACAAGACTGCAAATACTATTTTATACATGGCATAATCTTGTACCTATATCAAATATTTGAAAAGAGCAACCGCCGAGTTTCTTGCTGGTTCTTCTCGGTAGGAAAGGCATTCCGAACCAGTGGTAGATGCATCCGACTATTCGTAAGTACTTGTAATAGTTTATTCGAATAAAAAAGATTTTTATTTATTTATTTATTATTCAAATGTAAAAGTTTCTCTGGCTGTCTGTTCTGTTACCTTTTGTTCGGCAACTCCTGCTCTAATCACTCTGACACTCAAAACGATATAAATACTCACAAAACGACATAAGTACTCACAAAACATAGTAGTCCCCGGAGTTGTTGGCTTAGAACGATCCGGAAGCGCTGGCAAACACAGACCTTGTCCTAACTGAAAGCCAATATTTGCATAAAAATTACCGTCGTACATAAATAAAAGTAGGTTTAGCTGTTCGAAGGTTTACCTGTTATGTGGCTTCACCATACCAATAGATAGCACCGTGTTCTTGCTCAGTCTATCAGGTTCAAATAACACCAAGTTCACTGATTCATTACGGATTTATTACAGTCATATAAAATAGAATAAATACTGTGACAACTGATAAAGAAGGACTTAATACTACGGCGGGCGGGGAACAACTGAGACTGCTCACGCTATTTCTTACAATATATGCCTTGCGTGGCGAAATGCTGGCGTAAGCAGTCCCCCTACAGTAGGTATACAATCCATACTAAATGTAAAAGCAAGTGTCTCTGTCTGTCGATTACCTTTTGTTCGGCAACTCTTGGTCTATCACTCTGACACACAAAACGATACAAGTACTCACAAAATGCGAAAGCGTGTCTGTCTATCCTTTTCACGGCCCATCCCTTCAACCGATTTTGAAGAAAGCTATACCTAAAGCTAGATTAGGTATATCCCGCAGACGGACATAGAGTACCTACTTTTATCCGGGAACCGCGCTCTTACTATTATGCTTGTTTGGTATGGACGAAGTCACGGGTATAACCTATTAAATAAAATTTATATAGTATTACTTCTAAAATTGCAATAAAAAAATTATGTATGGTGACTAGAGGAGATTTTGACAAGATATGGTCGGGTCGTCCGGGTTATGTAACTATAAATAAATCTGTTTACTAATGGAATTATCATCGCCTTCTCTAGGTGCACCTAATCTATTAAAATCGTTTTTCAAGACAAAGTGCAAGCAATTACTTGGTTTGTCGGAATACCATCCATGTAATAGCCGTAATTTTCACCCACAACGAATACTTGATGGCCCAGAAACAGAGCAAAATGAAACTTCCATGACTTTTGTTTTCTTGTATATTTCTGTTTACTGTTCAAAAAAGAAGCTGCGTTGAGTGGCTACAATTATGTTGCTTTATGTCGAATTATTCTCCTTTTTTATTGTTTAATCTTTTTTATTGAAAATATTACAATAAAACTTAAAGCTAGCTTTATGTAATTATTATACAAACCATGCCCGCGTGGGATGGTATTCTACTGGCTGCATTTTCGCGCTGGACAGCCAGGATCCATTGCGCAAAAAATGAGCCAGCCCTTCTTTCACCAGATGAGGCTGTGAAATGTCTCATAATATTTTTTTAGCACTAAAACTCCATGGCCCCAGGATTTCTACGGCAAACAGAACAAAAATGAAAATCCAGACAAGAGAAGCATACTTGCGCCGCTTGCCAGCAGACCGTGAGCCACAGTCATTTCTGCTGCGGCTCCCGGTTTTGATGCTGTCTTTCTGATATGACACGGGGCTAATGTGTCAACGCACGTTGCGTCCCACATTAGCGAACGAGCGTCGAATTATTTGTCTAATAATTTGTGATGATCTATTTGCGGTAGGTATAGGTTGAATTTTAAGGGCGTATTTCTGAAACAACAACTAAATTACTACAATCATAATATGGATACAAGTGTACAAAGTTGCTTATTCAATACGGAAACGATCGTTACAGTGCCATTACTTTACACGTTATAATAATATACACGCATATACACGTTATAATAGTTAAATATAGCTCAAAGTTGAGGACCCGTGAGATTCCGACAGATGGCCATGGATTGTCATAGGCCTAAAATTATAAAGTAGAACAAAGGACGTGACCCAAATTGACCAACTTTTTTGTGGTTAAGAAAAATAAACCTAGTATTATAGGTACCTCATTACCTACAATTATTATTATAATAAACGTTTATATTATTATTTTGTACTTACACTAAAGCTGAAATTTGTAGAGCATAGGTACTTTGTTATATTATAATCTCAGACTTCGTGGTCTTATACCACACAATTAATAATCAACCTATAGTATTAATTGGTTCTGTGACTAGAGCCATCATTACGCACCGTGATCTATGACTCTATGGCTCTATGACAGGATGATGTCTGTAGAGCGTACTTTAACTTTGCATAGACCTTTCTTAAAGATAAAACAAGACAGGTTCATGTCTCCTTCATAAATCTAGATATCGTTTTATTTCAACTCTAAGTAACTAGTATGGAAAGAGCTATGCCAAGAGTTTCTCTACGTGATTAAAACAGAAGTGTGACCAGAAGAACCTGTCGAGTGATCGATATTATCCTAACGGGTTTTGAAGCTGAAGTAGCAATGGGCAGGGCTTTATAGTTCCAAAAACCGTAGACTTTGATGGGGTTTCAAGGTGCACAAATGACGACCTCGCACCAGAAAACTCGCACTACATCAAACGAGTTGCAGGGCGCCGCTGGATTCAAGCGGCTCAAGGTCGTAGCGTTTAGAAATCCTTACAGAAGACCAGCTGTGGACATTGGTTGTTGGACTATCGGTTGACGTTGATGATGATTATCTAAATATATAAAAGGAAAATGTGACTGACTGACTGATCTTTCAACGCACAGCTCAAACTACTAGACGCATCGGGCTGAAATTTGACATAGGTAGATAGGCATCCGCTAAAAAAAAGGATTTTTCAAATTCAACCCCTAAGGGGGTGAAATAGGGTTTGAAATTTGTGTAGTCGAACGCGGAGGCGGATAAAGTCGCAAACATAAGATAGTTATGTGTATATAACCAAAAATAATACCTCTATATTATAGTCTATTTGTTTGAAGTTAAAGACGCGTGTCGTGTAGGCATTAATCAATCAGTCAGTCTGTAACGACAGATGGGCTGTGGGAGGTGTAACAATAAGGAGGAACTAAATTGATATAATAACATAACATAGGTAAGTACAAACCAAATATACTAAGTATTTAGAATTGAAATAATCTTGTTTGTAAAATATTTTTGTCGTTACAGTATTTTTTATTGCCTATTTGAAAGAAGAGCGTCTTCTTTTGTAATTTTTGTAAGATTTTAACTGCTTTAACCGCACGAAAGCCAATATGGCCTAATTGCGACAACACTTAACAATTGATTGCACTGGTTAAGCAACGTTGATTCAAGTCAACGATGGGTGACTGGATGCCTCGGAGATCATACCTATTAATTATTAAACCATTGCTTTGTCCCAGTCAGTAACACTAGCTGATAGTCTATAAAAGGAAAAGCTGACTGACTTTGACAATTATTGTACTTGTAAAAGTTGATTAAGAAATATTTTGATTTTGATTTTGACTGACTGACTTATATATCAACGCAGAGCTCAAACTACTGATGGATCGGGCTGAAATTTGGAATACAGATAGCTATTATGACGTAGACATCTGCTAAGAAAGGATTTTTGATAATTCAACTCTAAGGTGGTTTAATAGGGGTTTGAAATTTGTGTAGTCCACGTGGACGAAATCGCGGGAATAAGCTAGTAATTTATAATCGTTAAAACTATGTTATTGTGTTATATATATGTATATGTGTGTTATATATATAGTGATTATGTTATATCATTATTAGAAGAACCTCTGCAATACGACATCGATAAAGAGAGCATGCTAAAGTTTGGTTTGATTAATTAGATTTTATGTTCGTCAGTTTGTATTTTCAAAGCTCTCTGAATACGTTCGTTATGTAGGTACCTACGGTCTTTGTGTTTTCATATTAACAGTCTCTCACTATTATTTGCTTTGTTGTTTTGCCCTGCGTTGCTTTTAACCTAGTTTTTTGTCGTCGTCACTAGCGTACCGCTTTTTCTCTTATAAAAGCAAAGAGTTAAATCATAAAGTAAGCTGAGTATGGAGCTGAAATTAGTCACGCTGCTTCAATATGACCTAGTAATTTGTACCTACCTACGGTGTGTTTTCTTTTTCTGGTACATGCAAACCTTGTCTTAGTATGTATTAAAAGTAACAATGACAATAATCATAAAAAGAAATAGCCACTATTACGTGAAAGATTTTTATACAGCTTTACAATATTATTAAAATATCTACCTATAAGCACATTGGGCTATCGTCGTGCCAACATGGCTAGTCGAAAAGGGAATTTTGAACAAGTAGGTACTAAGTAGGCAGCTGTCAGCTTAGCATCTTTAACAAAAATAAATGTTTCATGATAAATACTCTGTATTTTATAAAATAAATATTTCACGATAAATAATAATCTTTATTGTGTTTAATTATTCGATTCGTAAGAAATCTTGATCCTTTCGCTTGTGATATTATTCAGTATTTTGATACTGATTGCTTATACGTTTTCATTGAGTCTAGTCTAAGTTTTAACTATGGGACATACGCCATAGTTAGATCTAACACCATTTTAATAATTGCCTACGCTAGCCACTGCATATACTTACCATATCTGCAGTGTAATCATTGGCATTTGGTTCGCCACTGTGGTCGTCCACAACTGATTGATAAATGCCACCGCGAAGATCAATTCTGGACAAATGACTGTCACATGTCTCTGACAACAACGCGCTTTCGATTTAACATCGACCATAAAATTGCTTTGTCCAAAAATTTGTCCGACCGCCGACGATCAGCGAGAAACGAGTGAAGCTAAAACTAGAAACGAGTTGGCGAGCAACGAGTAATGAGTGTGTAGAACTTGGGATAGTATTGTCTTAGGTCGCCCTCACACTTGTGAGTGCGACGGGTGAGTAATCGCCTGTCATACATTAATAGTCTGACTGACTGATCTATCAACGCACAGCTCAAACTTCTGGATGGATCGTGCTGAAATTTGGCATTCATATGATGTAGGCATCCGCTAAGAATGGATTTTCAAAATTCAACCCCTAAGGGGTGAAGTAGGGGTTTGAAATTTGTGTAGTCCACGCGGACCAAGTGGCGAGCATAAGCTAGTATTAAGTATAAATGCGAAAGTACGTATGTCTGCCAGTCAACTTGTCACTGCCCATCCGTCGAACCGATTTTGTTAAAAATCGGTAAGTACAGAAAAACACCTCGGCTACTACCTATTGGCTACTTTTTAAACTAGAAAATCAAAGATTTTTCATAGGATTTCTAAAAAAACTAAATGAACGCGAACTTAATCATGGGCATCATCTAATTCAATATGAGTAGGTCTTTATCACTATAGAGGGTGTAACCAGAACGCTAGCAAAAACTTAGCGTTATTTTTATACTATCTAAACACAATCACCAATAACTATTTGCCTCATTTTGTAGTTTTAGTATTTTCCAAACCCACAATGCATAGCGTGCAAAACTTGGGTCAATGTCCCACTTACGACTCGGCATTGACTTTGAGTTGCCTACTTACGCAACGTTCGTTGACCTCTAGCATCAGTCAGATGTTTTATTTGGTTTATATCGTGAACTTTTATAAAACAGGATTTTTGCGTTTTTTTATGGGATGATATCAGTAATCATCAGCCTACCTACCACCTGTCTTCGTTTTCGCTAGCGTTCTGGTTACAGCCTGTATCATAACATCTTTCTACTCATAAATTATGTAATACTTAATGAAAGCATGTTAACAAATCTGATGTTAGAGAAGCAATGTATGTGCCAAAAGTTATACAGCCTTTAGCAGCTACATTGCGTAGGCAGCAATGCCAATGCGTACCGTGCTAGCAATTTGCATGGCGATTAGCGTGATGTATGAACGCAGCGGGACAATGGTTACAGAACTGTCCAACACGCTATGCTGGCTTTCACAATTGTCGCCTAAAATAAACGTTTTCGAAATTGTTAGCTATGTATTACTAGTTACTACGACACGGAACAACTTGCGTATGCTCACAAAACTTTACAAATGCTTATGCGGCTATAGGTACCTATACTTTCTAAACTAAGCTAAATTGACGGGTCTATCGAAGGGCCTATGATTGATATGTGGACGTAACTATAAGGCTACGGCCACACGAGTAGATGTATAGACCAGAGGGGATGCTTCATACTAGCGGCTGGCTGTAGGTTCACTCACTCATAGCGCAGCTCACGCACACCACGACGTGTCAAGGATGCTCCGTTTGCCATCGAACTGGGCGCAAAACGGAGCGTCCGTGACACGTCGTGGTGTGCGTGAGCTAGTGTGAAGCTTCCCCTCTGGTCTATAATATCTACCGTGTGCTACGTACGGCTAAGGTGTCTAACGCTGAGGTTCTTGCCTGAATGCAAAAAGAAGACCTATCAAGCATCGTAAGATCTCTTACTTAGGCCATATTTACGATACGATAAGTAACTACGTCTCCCTAAAGAGCACCACCTTACCCAGTCCTCAGCCTTCTTCTGCCTGTCACTTCATATAGTCGGTTTATGGTGCTGGAGGGCGTCCCGTACTACACTTGCTTTTACGCAGTGTCTACTGATGATGATGACGATAATAAAGTGCTTACGTCTGTTGCACATAGTAATGATTGGTAAAATCGCAAGAAAATGAGGAGTGGGAAGAAGGAAGGAGTCGCCTCGCACTGGACAGCGTAGCGTTGGACCGTGGAAGAAAGACCCCTCACTAGGTGGACGGACGACATCGAGCGAGTCGCAGAGACATAAATTACGTCAAACTAATAACACTCATCTTTTTGTGTCGGAAGTTAGAGATAAGTGTGAGGCTGAAATAGAGGTGTTATTGGGGAAAACTAGCTGTCAAGATAATAAATTACAACAAAAAACACCTGTCCTGTGGAAAAAAGAATAATACGTTCCTCCATATACGCTATTTATTGCTGGTGAAATTCGGTTGTCTTCGAGCGAGCGGTAATCCGTGAATCCATCTTTCTTATGATATTAAGTACTAGAATAAATATTACAAGTGGTTACCCTAAGAGCCCGACAACGATTTTTACGCGCAGTCAAAACGTGTTAAAACTACAAACAGTAAGAGACCTATGTCCAGCTGTGGACGTTTATCGGTTGACGAGGATGAGGATGATGAGCTGTCTTAAAAGAAATTCGATTGTATCTGTATTGCGTTCGTCGTTTCAGTTGCGTTTTATTGTGTATAAAGACCCTTACATACTCTTAAGCAAATATAAACCAGTTGTAATATTCAAAGCTTCTATTCAAGAGAGACGCGCGATGGTGGATTAGACATGCGCTCAGATGAATTTACGAGTAGGTGACGCGCAGTGTTTGTGATACCTGTCTAATATTTGAATAAGCTGTATCGCATTCGTCATTTTAGTTGCGTTTTAACGTGTGCAAAGACCCTTAGAT
Organism: Maniola hyperantus; assembly: GCF_902806685.2. Classification (NCBI taxonomy): domain Eukaryota; kingdom Metazoa; phylum Arthropoda; class Insecta; order Lepidoptera; family Nymphalidae; genus Maniola; species Maniola hyperantus. Next base: position 5,198,331 of record NC_048548.1, on the reverse strand, counting down.
GCTCATAAGCAAACATAAGCCAGTTGTAATATTCAAAGCTTCTATTCAAGCGAGGCGCGTGATGGCGGATTAGACACGCGCTCAGATGAATTTAGGTGACGCACAGTGTTTGTGACACCTGTCTAATATTTGGATAATACACTGCTGCTACATAACTATGCTAAGAGGTACTATACAGATATGATCATTAAAGTAGATTAGTACCTGAAGCTGTCAAAATTAATATAACACTGGACAAAGCCGCAAAACCCAGATGCAGTTCGAAAAAATTTATTTAGTTTGGAATGTCTTGTCTTGTACCACATACAGGACGTTGGATATAATATTTCAAACTACGTTCCACTGTGGTCGTAAGTAGATACTCCCAGCATAAGTTTTACGCTTAGTTGGAGGTGAAAAGGGAATTTTCAGTCATGTTTAACGTGGCTTATATTCTGTATAAAAAGAAAAAAAACAAGGAATGGCAACCTGGCGTAATGGCTACGGGTCCAACGTAACACTGAAGAAAAGACATTGTAAAAAAACTAGTTTCCGTCGTTGGCGAACGCACTGCAGCATGACATCTGCCGTGGTGTTACCGTTGCACGTTATGACTATTTTCATTTAGGTTATAGAGAGAGAGCCAGCGCGTGCCAGACCTTAGTTATTTTATAAAAACTGAAAGTTTCTCTGCATAATGTCCCCAACACTGGGAGGAATATTTGTTTGGATGTTTGTTTGGATCATGGTGGCTTTGGGAGATAACTAGGTAAAATACTGAAAACAAAAGAAGAAAGAAACTCAATAAATCCGTTGCTCGCTTGGACGCACCTAATGGGAGACTCACGCGTTGCACCTCGGCTCCACTGCACTCTGACGGTGTGCACTGTGCTTAAATTTGCCGTTTGTTTGAAGACATATGTTGACTAGACTAAGTAAATAGGTTAACACGTACTAGATAGAAAGCCTACTCACAGTCATAATTAGGCATAACTTACTAAGCAACATCTGACAGAGAGACATAACATAATTTGGGATAAAACATAAGCTGGTAATTACGTCGACCAGCTCGAATCAGTTAATTATTCGTCGTAATAATTATGCGATTTTAGATTTTACAATGGTAAATCAGATCAGGTATTAACATTGGTATCTATTTCCAATTTATATTACTAATGCATAGTGTTTCATTTGATATTCATACTGTACTTTAATTTAACTCTAGTTAACTCGATCTGTCGCGTACCTATATAATACATGATATTTGCGAACGTGTGTTTGGTTTATTGCTTTGTTGGTTTGTCCTTCGTGATTTTTTGCATGGGTGTATTTAAGGACCTGGAGAGTGACATCGGTTACTTTTTATCCCAGAGACTCAAAGAGGTACCACGGGATTTTAAAAACTTAAATCTACGCGGACGATGTCGCGGGCAATCAGCTAGTACCAATATTAACTTTTGTAGGATGAAATTTAATGTAGTAAATCTATTTTGTCGAAGATGAGTTTTTGCAGACAGACGGACGGATAGATGGACGAACAGACAGCGGAGGCTAAGTGATAGGGCCCCGTTGGCACCCTTAAGGCACGGAACCCTAAAAATGAAAAGTTACCAATGAGAAGTATATTGAAGTTTTTTCAATGCAGCGAACGGGCCAAGTGGCGCAGTCGCTAGGTGTGCAAATATAACGCCCGACTCTTGTTATTAAAGTTATTAAAGTTGGGAACTCAATAGTTTTGGCCAGCACTCTGCACCATGAGCACACTCTGTACTCGCTCCCCTTATTTAGTGCAACTGTGCCGAAACTTACACTACGGAATATTTCGGTAAATTGCGAGCCGCGCACAAAACTTTAGGTGATGAACAGTTGTTTGTCCTGATTCTGGATGTCACTTATCTGTGTACCTTTGTATTGTTTAAAAGTATATGTATGACTTTTATATAAAATAGTGTGATCTCAGGATAAAACAGAAAATTTGGAATTGGTTCATTAACTTATTCACAATTACATATCTAAACTATATCACATCACCATTACTTTAACTATGGCATCATTATTTTACCATTTGACTTTAGATCCTTGCCAAAATGCTTCGCATCGGATATAAAAAAGAGTTACCAACGAAAAGTGTACTTATTAAAGTTTTTTCAATGCAACGTGAACGGGTCAAGTGGCGCAGTCGCTAGGTGTGCAAATATAACGCCCAACTCTTGTTATTAAAATTGGGAACTCAATAGTTTTGACCAGCACTCGGTACCGTGCACACTCGATGGTGGCAACTCAGCTTATTTAGTGGAACTGTGCCGAAACTCCCGCTACGGAATATTTTGGTACTGTGTAAGTTTAGTGTGTTGTTTTCAGAAAGTTTACAAAAATCATGATATTAGCACAGCGTATATATTATACTCGTGCAAGCCATGATAGGTTAAGACGTCCGGATTCATTGCGTTTTAAGCAATTAAAACTGGAATTCATGGTCAAGATCGGGGCTTCGACATAATATGTCATACACAACCTTAATAATGCATTGCATAAAGGCTGAATATGACACAATATCTGAGTCGCCTTTAATTAAAGAAGCCCTTATCTTGACTACGAATTGCGGTGTTAATATCACTGATGCCTGAGACACTACTCATGTGCCTGAGAGTTCTCCTTCATGATCTCAAAGTCTGCAAAACTGACTCGGTCAGCGTAATGGACTATAACCAGATTTAAAATAACAGTATAGTTAAAAAATATATATATATTTTAATTTTATTAAAACATGTTTAAAACTATTTTTTTATGAAACTGAAACCCCTGGCTATAAACCAAAAGCCTTCTCACTCTGAGAGGAGACCCGTAATATGCTAGTGATAGATCGAAATGATGGTGATTATTTCCACATGGTAAAGTAAACACAACGAAAGAAAGACCTAGACGCATAGTGTTTTCTGAGGCTTAGCAAGCATGTGGCGCTAGCATGGCTCTGGCATTAGAGCACTTATTGGTACAAGACATATATCGACCCTACTAAACCCGTTAATAAAAAAATCAAGTACCTAGGTATTTCAATTCAAATTATACTTACTAACTCAGCATATTACATTGATTATGCTTTGTCTTACCCAATCTAACCAAGTTAACCCAATTAGGAGAAACTCGTGATTAGAATTCAATAACCAAATCCTATTGAAGCGTAGTCTAACAATCCTCCTATTCGTCGTCGGATAATAACCGTTATGGGTCTTACCAACGTTATTGTTACTGTGGTTATCTCTGTTCACGTAATAACCACTTCTAATTCGAACCACCTTGGCGGTAAATGCATTAATTAATAGTGTTATCTTGCTATCGATGAATTCTCACCTATTAGAATGAAGGATAGTTCCCACAACTTCATAGGCGTGGATTTAAGTTTTACAAACTGACTTTCCAAGATGTGATAGTCTAGTGGTTAGGACGTCCGCCTTCTAATCGGAGGTCGGGGGTTCGATCCCGGGCACGCACCTCTAACTTTTCGAAGTTATGTGTGTTTTAATTAATTACATATCACTTGATTTAACGGTGGAGGAAAACATCGTGAGGAAACCTGCATGCCTGAGAGTTCTCCATAATGTTCTCAAAGGTGTGTGAAGTCTACCAATCCGCACATGGCCAGCGTGGTAGACTATGGCCAAAACCCTTCTCACTCTGAGAGGAGACCCGAGCTCTGTAGTGAGCCGGTGATGGGTTGATCATGATGATGATGAAACTGACTTTCCAGGGTAAAAACATGGACCCATAAAAATAAAAAGTAGCCCATGTTAATGGCTGTCTCCGGAATATAAGCTATTGGTTAAATGGACGGGCATTGGGCAGTGAAAAGATAACCACTTGGAACCGTCGTGACTTTAGTTTTAAGTTGACGTAATTAACTGTGACTATCACATCAATTATTATCCTACAAATTCAATAGCTTCCATTAAAAAAGTCTATAATGGTACCTATTTTTATCCAATTTCCAAAAAGGAGGTGGTTCCCAATTCGGCCCGTTTTTTTATGTATGTACACCGATTTTTTCGAGGTTTCTGGACCGTTTTGTAAATAAATGGCTTTGACTTTGACTTTAATTGAATTACTTGAAATTCGGTGACCTAAGCCATGCCGGCGAGCATACGTGTACAAAACTTTATGGAGCTTTTTTTAGGCATGAGTAGGTACCTAAGTACTTGACTAAAACTAAAAATACACACAGAATTAACTACATTGTGCTACAAAGTTACTGTTTCAAAGTAGAAATTCCATCATACCTTGTACACGACGTATATAATTAGACATTCCTTTTATCCAGTACCCAAGAAACTATAAAGACGTGTTTCTCATATCATACCAACGTACATGTTACCAAAGAGCAAAATTCATCTCAGTATTTGCTGACAGGTGCTCGTAAATGACACGCAACCCACGTTTATACCAGCTACTTTCAGTGGGAAGCGGTTCATTTGTAATAGAGTTAGCAAGTATAGAGTGACAGGTTCATATTATAAATGTTCAGAAAATAGTTAGGAGACTTCGGATGCTACGGGTTGATACTTTATGTTGGTATAATATGTACACCTAGGTACTACGGTTACTTTTCCGACATTCATGTAATTTAGTACAGAGATAATTAATTTAAGGAGAGTGTTGTGCCTAAAACACAGGTGTAGGTATACTTAGCTTAGGGACAGTAGGTGTTTCTGTATACCTACTTTAAAAGTATTAGCTTGCATTCCTGCAAAGACTGGCTCCTTTTTATCTCGAAAAACTAATCATCAGTACAACTTGCTGTATAACAAATTCAGCAATGGACCATCAGAAAGTGTATACAAATAATACCCAATTTGAATAAATGATTTGAATTTGAAGAATTTTACATAATATATTTTATAATGTCTAGGTACTTATTTGGAAATAATATGTACATGTCACTCCACCTTTCCTTACGTATTCCCGAATTACCTGCGGCTGTATTTGAACACTAAGCAACCACCTACGTGAAATCTGTTATCTGAAATTAGATTTAGCTTAGTTCAGTACTTCTTGCCTTAAGCAATTTGATCCTTATTCGAGGTCGTTTCTGCTTTGAGAAACAATTGCAATTATTAAATGAATTTGCTTGTAGTGATCCAAGTTATCTGAATACAAAGAGAGATGGAATACACGTCAATACATTGTATAAAGACAACTTCGATGACGGTTTGAATGCATATTTTATCTCAAAAGTAATTAAATACTAGGTTATGCCCAAAACATCGTCAGCGTAGATTTCCATATTTAAAATATCTTGGGAATACGTGATTTTCCGTATTATTTAATACGTAGTATTTAATATAGTAGCCAATATTCGTCTCAGAGATGTAATTAGCTATCTCTGTACGAAATTTCATCAAAATTGGTCAAACGGACGGGCCATGAAAATGTAGCAGACCAACATACATACTTTCGCATTAATAATATTAGAATATTAATAAATATCTCAATAAATTTCTGAATTTAGCCTGCCAAGAACCCAGGACCTCCGATTTATGGGGTCACGCACCACTGCTCCCGGGAGGTCTTCAAATACTATCAAAATTTATCATATTCAGCTAAGTAAACACTAATAAGTATCTCGTAGTTTCAAAATTCTTGAAACTTTCTTACCTACTCTTATTAATTGTTTTATTTGAAGTGGGAAAACTTGGAGGATGCGAAATTATTTCAAATTAGAAAACTTGTGGAGACGAGCTAATTAGGATTGTTGTACAACTTTAAGGTTAAATTTCCTCTTTCCCTTGCCTTTACGACATACTTATGCCACAGTTAAATATTTCACACTGGTGAATTTTTGTTTAAGTACTTATCTACTGCTTAATTTTGATCTTTAATTTTTTCTTTTCTTTAGTCTACAAAGAAAAAAATATACAACAATTAAATAAATATACGTAATATTTTAGAATTTGCTTCATTTTTGTGTTAATTGGAAAAAAAAATCATTTTTAGTTTTAGGAAAAAACACTTGTCTACTTGAAATTAAGTCTGAACATAGCTTTAGGCTTCTTTTACCAAAACGGTAAACATATTACATATCTTTGCCAGAATAATAACTAGCTTAAATTCGAGTCGATTATAATCTACAAAGCAGAATTCTCTAACATCCCATTTTCCCGATATTGTTAAGGAAACATCGCGTAGGTAAATTAATATGTGAATCTCATCTCATGCACATAGAGTAGGTAGAGTACGAGCGGGAACATTACATTTTCATTAACACGGCCATACTTACGTTTTACACTCCCGTTAACAAGGCCGCTGTTCGTGTAGGTGTAACTCCCTGAAATGTTCATATAACGTATATTTTCTAATGTCTCTGCTGTTTGAATAAGTTCGTAGCTAGAACATTTACTGAAATTTTAATGGACCAAATTTTTAGGACGTTTTCTTTAGCAATACATAACACGAAAAGAACTGCGAGCCCTTAAGTTGGGGATACACTATGTTCGCGAATCGCGCACCATCTTAAACCCGTAAGCATAAATGTAAGAAAATGTAATGTTATCAAATAAATTACTAATCTATAAAATATAAAATTCAAAGTCCTAACTGACTGACTTATATTACACATTGACACACTGGTCCTAGAGACATGATATTTGGAGGGTGTGTACTTCGTGAACAGTAGGTGTCCACTAAGAAAGGATTTTTCAAAATTACACTAAATAGAGATATAAGTTTGTATGAAAATCTATCATTTTTAAAGTTACATCGATGAAAATTGGTATTCAGGCTTTCGTTTAAGAATAAAAATTTTATTTCACGATTTTTGAAAATTGTCCTCCCAAGAGGGTTAAATAGGGGATGAAAGTTTTTATGAAAGCCCATAATTTTTTAAGTTTTTTCCATGAAAATTGATATTTGGGTTTTCGGTTACAAAAGAAAAATACGTAGGTACCTACCTACCTATTTCAGAATTTTTGAAAATTCTACCCCCACGCCGATTTTCTAAATTCCACCCGAGCGAAGCCGGGGCGGATCAGCTAGTGATATTATAAAATTAGTAAAGAAAAACGATGCCACAGCTTTTTAAGCTTCATAATATTATTATGTTTTAAGGCAACATCAAAATACAGTGTCTTTCTCTAGCAAAACCCCCACTAATCTAATATCAAAATGCAGATAGTAACAGGAAGCTATAGCCAAATATTACATTTTCATTAATACGAGCGCAGTTACGTCCTACACCGCTCGTTAACAACGCCGTTCACATATTCCTCCGAAATGTGCATAATACATTGCTACGCTATTCCAGTGTACATTAAACCACTAGTATTTGTTGGCCCAACGCACTTGGTGGCTACGAGGCCGATTGCGGCTGTCGGTTTTCCGTAAACACATAAAAGGATCTTTAAATCGAAAAGTAAGGTAGTAAACACTATACCCGTTTGTTGGCACTCACCGAGTTTGTTGGGCGAGCGTGTATGGGGGATTTGCTTTATATTTTACTAGCTTATGCTCGCGACTTCGTCCGCGTGGACTACACAAATTTAAAACCCCTATTTCACCCCCTTAGGGGTTGAATTTTCAATGCCTACGTCATAATAGCTATCTGCATGCCAAATTTCAGCCCGATCCGTACAGTAGTTTGAGCTGTGCGTTGATAGATCAGTCAATCAGTCAGTCAGTCATTCTGTGTGGCGTGTGAAAGTCCTATGTCCAGCAGTGGACGTCTATCGGTTGATGATGATGAACCAAATTCAATTCAAAGACATAGTTTCGTTTGTCATTTAGTTTGAGACTTCAATCAATTTACTTAATTGAGTTTGAAGATTGTGTACAACAAAATAATCCACTACGTAGGTATGTCTCATGTCTTATAGGTATAAAACAAGAGGTACCTATATTACCTAAAATAAAATAATCTAAAATTACGACTTTTATAGAGGTAGAATAAGAATTGATGCAGAGGTCTGCAAATTAGCAAAGGTAGAATTAGCATTTAGAATTAGAGACTTTTTCTAAAAAGTCTCAATCCAAGGGTCGATGAGACCCTCGGATCTTAATCACTGTTCATCTAAAGTAATTTAGTTACACTGAAGTCGCTCAAGTTTTAAGGATACCACTAAGTTTCGCAGCTAATTTCTATTAAGGTTGTGAAAACACCTCTTAATTTATTAAAATATAAGTACTTAAACTTTTTTTATATTTGTTTTTTATTGCTTTCTTTTATTTCTTTGTTTATTGTTGGGATAGTATTGTAGAATAGCTTACTATGTATGTACCCAGCATTGTTATTTTAAGTAGAGATAGCAATCAAAAATATAAATTTTCTCTTTTAAGTATGTAGATATTTGACATAATGAATAAAACACAAGGCATTTATTATTCGAAACAAGCAATCATAAAATCAGTCTTCTGTAATCGGTTGATAAGATTTTAGTTACCTACTTAACAAAGTTACTTTTTTGAGCGAAAATACCATACATTCCTCTTTTCAAAGCTAATAATAACGTTGCTACGTAAATTAACGCAATAAATCGATAGATTATAGACAGATTAATTTTTAATATAAGTTTATTCATTATAATTATTCATTATATGCTGTACTCGATGAACTAAAAAGGGATGTTTTTATAATAAACTAGCTTATTCCCGCGACTTCGTCCGCGAGGACTACACAAATTTCAAACCCCTATTTTTCTTAGCGGATGTCTACATCATAATACCTAAGTATCTGTATGCCAAATTTCAGCCCGATCCGTCTAGTAGTAGTATATTTGATCTATCAAAGCACTGAGCTGTGCTTTGATAGATCAGTCAGTCAGTCAGTCAGATTTTCCTTTTATATATTTAGATGATTCAATATATACATAGGTACCTAGCGATATCATAAGGCTGCACCATTTGTTGTGTTCGCAAAACACACAAAACATAATGGATCTAAACATACAACAGATATTTTTCTTCTGTCGTAAGCCTTGTCTTATTCCAGAAAAGATAACAAAAAACTTTTGCCCCGACATAAGAGGCGCGACGCTCCACGCGTTTTATTCCCGATCTATCTTTCTTTTTTATGACAGAAACTTTTTACGAGTGAAATATCCGGGGAACATTACTTAAGTTTGATGAAATCATTGTAATCAACGCAATCATTTTTATTGCTAAAGCTATAATAAGGATCGCGAAAGCTTCTTGATTTTTGCCATAAAAAAGAAATGTTTTTAGGATTAGCATATTATTATGAATAGCTTTATACAGATCAAAAGCTTAATAAAACGCAACAAATGTTGTACATAAGCAGACACTATTGCAAAGTGTTTTCAATTGGGTATTAAACACCTAAATAAATTAAATCAAATTAGTTTGGCCATTCAAAGGGGTAATGCTGCCATCATCTTGGGTACATTGCCTCGCTGTGGTGGTCTCGAATCTCGATGAGGTTTTAGATTTAATTTAATTTATTTTTGTTTTAATTTAATGTTTTTATTGCTTTTAATTTAGATTTAAGTTTATTTAAAAGTTTATTTAATAATAACTGTCTATCTTTTTTTAGATTTTCAAATTAATTGTTGTATCAAAAATTTTGTAATTTGTAAATTAAAACCATTATAACTAGATTTCTTTGCATCGATTGCCACTCCGACCACATACTTATCGCCCAAAGCGCCTGAAAAAAATTTCACTTTAGGATTTTTTTATCTCTGAAAAGTTCTTATAATGCTCTTTTCAAACTACACTATTTAAGTAGTATCTATAGTAATCTCAATCGTTATCTGTCCCGAAAGACATAAAACAGCCTCTTCGATATCCCTTATTAAAATTAACCAAAAAGTAAACTTGTCTAACTCGATAATCTTTTCTTTTATACCTACTCTTTACGTTATGCTTTGTCAATAAAAGGTCGCACATAGAAGGACATTCGGACAGAAATTCCCCAATATATTTTTTATATTGAATACTGTCGTGGGCTATTGATTCATACTATCGCACACATACGAGTGTTTCACCACTTACGAGAACGAATAACGATCGTATGTTACTGTTAGTGCGGTGCTCGGCAGGTATGTGACTGTTTTATGATACTCTGCGAATGGAAAATTGATTATGTTTCTCGGTTTCTATCATTTAATATCGGACCGTAGAATATTTTATTTATTGAGCATACTGGACGTGCTTAGTAGGTACGTGTCAATCCTGAAGATTGTCTTTAAAATGTGTCCAACAGTTTGAACTGAACATCAGTGGTTGACACCGTACGATCACCAACCAACAACGATTGATCGTACTCGGCACGAGACCTTTTTGTTTGTTTTCTTTTAAACTCTTTGTGGGACATAAAAAAACAAGGCCAATGACTACTAGTTTAAAGCGGCTCCACTATTCCTGAGGTTGGGATAAACGGCATCAATCGAGTTGTCCAGGAGTGAACGTCTATCGATTGACAATGATAAATGATATATATTATATATTTTATAGTATATACCTATTAAAGTGTATGTTTATGTATACCTATATATATTTATCTCTCTTCCACGTAGTCTTACAGTTCTATAAGTTCTTAAGTAGGGGTTGCCTGGAAGAGTGATAAGGTCGCCCTTTGTTTTTAAGTGTATCATGTATTCTTACTCTATGTAATTTTGTTAACTTAACTTAATCTTTGGTAGAGGGGACGTTTGTTAACAGAATCAACAAGTAAACGGTGTAATATCGCGCATACTTGCAGTGTTTGCCGTGACAAAAAAGTTGCAATAGCTGCGAAAAATCGTTCTCGTACCAACCTACTGATAGTGCTTGGACTGCAGAGCATTTAAAACCTGTCAACCTGTCCCTCCTTAATCGAACAGTGTAGGATTTTCGACGCTTGGCAGTATCTAAGTATTGAACCCTTTTGAACCGGATTTGTCATTCAAATGCTTGTTCAAACGACATCTCACAATAATTTGTGACTAAAATATACGAGGCGCGTTTTAGGCGTATTTCAATATGTAGTTCGCTAAAACGAATGCGACTCCCGTGTGGATTACTTACAAGGACACATTTCGCGATTGGCATTTCCGTGTCACTGAACACGCCTTTCTATTTGCACACTTACGTCAATAACGAAGTCACATATTTGGCGTATTCTATTCAGACCCCGGGGACATACTAGGTGGGTACTATACACATCAAATGTTTTTCCTTTATAGCAAAATTTACGTATCATTTATATGTAATGTTGCAGATGTAGCTTCCTGTTAAACCTTTTCTTTTTCTGACTCATATTTCGTAAAATAATATAAATTACACCAGCTTATCTCTCACTTCGTATACTTATGTGGATTTAGGTTTTTGAAAATCCCGTGGGAGCTCTTTGATTTTCCGGGGGAAAAGTAGCCTATGTCACTCTCCAGGTACCTACCCATACTATACCCATGCAAAATTTACATCGACCCGATGCTCCGTTGCGACGTGATTGAAGGACTATCCAACAAACAAACACACTTTTGCATTTAATAATATTTGCATATTAATTTCGCAATTAAATTATAGTGATGGGTAGTGAGTCTTGTTTGGTATACTCATAGGGTCTCTTGATAAACGGTGAAAAAACACCGTCTGTCAAAGGTGTGTGAAGTCTGCCAATCTACACTTGGCCACCGTAGTGTACCATGGTCTAAGTCCTTCACATTGTAAGAGTAGACGTTCTCAGTAATGAGCTGATGAAGGTAGATGATGATGATGTTTTGTACAGTGCTTAAAAATTGTGAAAGCTTCCTCTAAAACAGTTGTGTTAGCAAATTATCTTAATTTTGGCCCGCGGTTTCTTTCTACTTTCCGGTGCAAGGTACCCCCCATTCTAGCACCTTGGAAGTTGGAACCCCCAGCGTCCATCGCTTTTTCGAACTATGTGCCCTGCCCATTGCCACTTCAGCTTCGCAACCCGTTGAGCTACGTTTACTCTGGTTCTCCTACGGATATCCTCATTTCAGATTTGATCACGTCAACGTCACACGATACGACGAACGAAGCACTATAATTTATCTAAATCTAAAAGTATTATCCACGAAACCCTATGTGATTACACTATGTAATATAATATGATCCCAGTAGCCTCCGGCAAGCGACCCCTGTCAAGGGGGATTTGTAAACGAAAAAGCTTCTAATTTGGGGATCTGTTTCATGTCCTCTCAAGATTCAGATAAGAGCTCTCAATATAGAAGCCTGAAGATTATATCTGTCAATTTTTTCTTGGAAAATTATTGTTTTATAAAATTATACTAGCTAGCTCGATCTGGATTCACACGGGTTAGTGTGTGTGTACGTTTGTTACTCTTTCATGCAAAAACTACTAAACGGATTTGACTGTTTGGAATGGAGATATTGTAGATATATTATACCTTGAATTGACTACTTTTATCCTGTATAAATCCATGATTCCCGCGTGATTTTTTTAAATATATATCCACGCGAACGTAGTCGCGGCCATAATCTAGTAGAAAATATATATTATGGTATACCTTTATGTTACAAACGATTATTCAGACCAAGTCAGACCCAACTTCATACATATCCAAGCGAAACTTTGTAACCATAAAGTTTACATTCATCATCATCATCATAATCAATCCATCGCCAGCTCACTACTGAGCACGGGTCTCCACTCAAAATGAATCATTTGCACATCCTAATGGAATTTCGGCTTTTTATTAAAAGATCGGAAAACACATCGGGACTGTAAAAATTATTGATAGTAAGTGAATATTATTACGTATCTTTGTATTTTACCAAACGTGCGAAACTAGCAGATGTTTGCGGAGATTTTGTTGGTGAATTTTCTAAAAAATCCGTTCCATAAAATCTCCAATAACTGGACGTCATGTCAGTAAAAATAACTGAAATAGTTATTTTGTATAGGCTTGCAGTTTTCAGCTTTATCAAGGCTTTATCTATCGTACTCGCACGTACCTATCACTAGTTCCATTAAAGTATTTCATGAAAAATTCTTATATACAAATAAAGACTAGAATTAATATAAATTATTATGGTTTTAACAACATGGGTAGTACCTATCGGTAAAATAGTAAGTAGTTATTGTTTACTAGCAACCGCCTGAAATTTCGCTTCTGTAGAAATTTTTAAAAATCTGGCCTTGTTCCTTGTCCTCATTATGAAAGGAACTAACTACTGTGGTAAATTTCAGCTTTCTAGGTCCAAGGATTTGTGATGACCGTTGATGAATCAGGATTTCTCTTTTTAAATACCTAAATAGAGTACAAAAGTATAAGTTACTCGTTCACTGTCCTGTGAACGGCATTTGCCGCACAAAACGGAATCTTAGTCTTAGCTTAGGTTTTCCATTAAACAAGGCATAAAAACAATAGGTAAGGTTCGAGGTTTTTACTTATACAATTAAGTTAATTTATGCCAATGTTTTATTAAAGCTATCGTCATTGCAGTAAGCTGCCCACAAGGTGTAACTTAAGTACTAACTAACCTAATTAATATGTTGCCTTTGGAAATGATTAAATTTTGATTTTAGAATCGCGAACTGCTTTCCGAATCTACTGGTAGATTCTACTTAATATAGGTAGGTGACATAAGCGCCCTCTCGAAAGAAATATTTAAAAATATATTTCAATTCATTACGCCTGAGGTTATAGTACAACTTTAACTTTTTGCGAATATTCATAGAACGTGCCAGCTTGCGCTGTTTTTGTGTCCGTCCAATAGGGCTTACGCGGACGTGTCCTGTATCCCTTTTTGATGAAAATTCCTTTGAAAATCGGTTGTATGGACGTACGGATGTGTAAAGTATTTTTTGGGCAGATAGCCTAGTAGGTAGGTATCTACCTACTAGGCTATCTGCCCATAAATATAACTATATGTGCAGGATAAGTTGGAGAATTTTTCTCTGTTCCTGTTTGCAAAACTTATTTCGTTTTCTACGCAAGAAACAGTACGCGACAGAGATGGCAATCGGAGTATGAGGCGGCGGGGACTCCCAGCAAAACCGTACGTAATCCGCGCCGTTCCGCACCGGCTTAGTGCGAGGGCTGTGCTTTAAACATAGGTACATATTTTAAACTGCATGAAGTGTTAATAACCTGCATCAGGTTTACCTATTTAGAACAACCTCCTTACCAGCTCCATTTCTCAAGGAAAATCCTAACCTACGCAGCCTAAAAGGTTATTTTTCATTACATAATAAGTAATACTATCTTCGAAGCTCTGAGACCTTCGTGTCAGCGATCTATTTATAAAATCGGCGATCCTCGAGCGGGACACAATATTACGATATTGCTGACGGCATGTTTACGAGCCATCTCGCTAGCTTTTATCGAACTTAAGCATAGAAAAAGTGAAAATGCCGCAACTTTTATTCAGCTTCCAATATCATAATGCCCTTTCACCTACGAGCCTTTTTACCTCCTTTGTATATTGCTCGTATTTCGAATATAATAGCAGATTGATTTATTAAATTACATAAGCTATCGATAAGGTGCGTCCAGATTACGTACAGTACGCGACAGGTTGAAATGGCAATCAGCGAGAGAACACCTAGCACACCCGCACAACCCCCACGTTAACGCAGTGCGGGCGAGCGTCGGTGACGTGCGGGTGTACGGGGCGCCTCATGCCCCGATTGGCATCTCGACCTGTCGCGTAGGTACTATATCTTGATTTTTACGGTGAAAAAAGTAGCACATATGTCTAAATTCTCCGCGTCTTTAACTACAAACGACAATCGATTCTAACAATACCGTTCTAACGAAACCTTTTTTACAGACTGCATTAAGCCTTTTGAGCAGTCGCTAGTCGTGTAAAAATCATCATGATCCGTTGGTCCGTTGGGGTGTGATTGTATGACAAAACGACAAACCAATAGGCAGCCAACAAACACATTTTCACATCATTTTCACGTTTTTAGCATGGGTAGTGACATTGATTTTTGAAAAGAGGTAGGTACCTACTCTTTTGAAAACTGTATCACAACACTGAATTTATTAGCAGTTTTTCCTCAGATGCTGTTTTCCGAATCGGTAATACGGTCTATTGACTTCATGCCTATGCAGGAAATTAATCAATTAACTAAGATCATTTTACCTTATCGGCTAGCAACAAGGTTACACGTATGTACCTAACATTTCTGCACTGCCTCGCTTATACCGACTCCATTATACGGAACTAACACTATTGGACTAAGAGCCAGTGCGTGCCAGACCTTCGTTATTTCATAAAAGCTGAAAGTTTATCTGCGTATTGTCCCAAACATAGGAAGGAAGGATCAGCGACTATGAAGTTTATGAGGCTTTGGGAGATCATAGGAAAGGTGTAAAAAATCTTTAGTCAAAGTATGAAGTCTATTTTTTTTATACTTTCTTCGAAATAGTATCAGAAATCATGTCATGCATTACCAGACACTTAGTGTCGTGGCAAACCCCCTTAAAGTTTAATAGATTGTTAAAAGGGCTTTTTAGTTTGACGTAAGATTTTTTACACCTTTATTACCTGTTATCCCCCAGAGGCACCATGATCCAAACTTCATAGTCGCTGATCGTTTCTCCCTGTGTTGGGGACAATACGCAGAGAAACTTTCAGCTTTTATAAAATGAGGAAGGTCTGGCATGCGCTGGCTCTCTCTCTATATACCTGCAAATAGAGTTAACTCATGTGTATAATATATGTATAATGTATACCATACAAGACTTGCTATAGGAGTTAGTATTCGTGACCACTAAGCTGTGTAAACTAATGATTTGGTAACACGTCGTTGAGATTAAGCTCACTAGAGCCGTAGCCTTAAGTATATTTTAATAGCCTCCCTAAGCTTTTAATGGTTGGTCGTTTGGTATAATACTTCAGCGATTATTATAAACGTTCTGGCTTAGTCGCGTGGATCGTCGCACTTGACCAGAGCAATTGAGGAACGTCCCTAGAGGCAAAACCTCTTTACTTAGTCTTTTCCGCGCGCCCAACATTCGATTGTCTTTTTTGTAACGGCAGTCGTCGAAAAATTTGTAAGAATCCTTTTACGCGGAGAATTTTATTTCTTATATTTTTTTTTAACTTAATAGGTACTTTTCTCAGCCTATTTGCAAAAACATTACTGCATTTTTCGTTGTTTTTTTAGGGTTCCGTACCTCAAAAGGAAAAACGGAATCCTTATAGGATCACTTTGTTGTCTGTCTGTCAAGAAACCCACAGGGTATTTCCCGTTGACCTAGAATCATGCCATCAAATTTGGCAGATAGGTACATCTTATAGCTGACATTTGGGGAAAAATCTGAAAACCGTGAGTTTAGGGTTAAGGTTCGTACGCACCTGAGCGGCGCGGCGCGGCGCTTCAGCGAGCTGCACGTCGCGGCACAGAGCGTCAAAATATCATTTCTATCATTTTGTATGGCGCATATCGCACTAGAGCGGCGCTGCACAGCGCTTCATCGCGCGTTGCCGCGCGGCACGGCTGGAGAGAATATTTTGAAGCGCAGCGAAGCGACGCGCAGTGCAGTGACGCTAGTGCGACATACCCAGCGGCGCGGCACGGCGCTTCGCGCTCGTACGCGAACAGGTATAAAAGTGACGCGCAAGTGACGCGAGGTGCCGCGTACTGAAGTTGTAGTGCGGTAGGCACCGTCGAGCGGCCTGAGGTGACGCGTTCTGCAGTCGGACTGAAGCGCCGCGCCGCGCCGCTCAGGTGCGTACGAACCTTTAGATCACACAAAAAAAAAATTGTGGTCATGAACTAATAATTAGTATTTTCAACTTTCGAACCTCGAAGTTCTAGCGCCAGAGATTTCTAGCGCGATAGAGAGAGAGAGAGAGAGAGCGCGGATTTGGATAGATGGATCAGGACGTTGATCAACGGCGCCCTGACGTCTCCGCCTTCAATCAGGATCAGGAGCTATAAGCAATACCTAACTATAGTACCAGACCTTCGTTATTTCATAAAAGCTGAAAGTTTATCTGCGTATTGTCCCAAACATAGGAAGGAAGGATCAGCGACTATGAAGTTTATGAGGCTTTGGGAGATCATAGGAAAGGTGTAAAAAATCTTTAGTCAAAGTATGAAGTCTATTTTTTTTATACTATCTTCGAAATAGTATCAGAAATCATGTCATGCATTACCAGACACTTAGTGTCGTGGCAAACCCCCTTAAAGTTTAATAGATTGGTAAAAGGGCTTTTTAGTTTGACGTAAGATTTTTTACACCTTTATTACCTGTTATCCCCCAGAGGCACCATGATCCAAACTTCATAGTCGCTGATCGTTTCTCCCTGTGTTGGGGACAATACGCAGAGAAACTTTCAGCTTTTATAAAATGAGGAAGGTCTGGCATGCGCTGGCTCTCTCTCTATATACCTGCAAATAGAGTTAACTCATGTGTATAATATATGTATAATGTATACCATACAAGACTTGCTATAGGAGTTAGTATTCGTGACCACTAAGCTGTGTAAACTAATGATTTGGTAACACGTCGTTGAGATTAAGCTCACTAGAGCCGTAGCCTTAAGTATATTTTAATAGCCTCCCTAAGCTTTTAATGGTTGGTCGTTTGGTATAATACTTCAGCGATTATTATAAACGTTCTGGCTTAGTCGCGTGGATCGTCGCACTTGACCAGAGCAATTGAGGAACGTCCCTAGAGGCAAAACCTCTTTACTTAGTCTTTTCCGCGCGCCCAACATTCGATTGTCTTTTTTGTAACGGCAGTCGTCGAAAAATTTGTAAGAATCCTTTTACGCGGAGAATTTTATTTCTTATATTTTTTTTTAACTTAATAGGTACTTTTCTCAGCCTATTTGCAAAAACATTACTGCATTTTTCGTTGTTTTTTTAGGGTTCCGTACCTCAAAAGGAAAAACGGAATCCTTATAGGATCACTTTGTTGTCTGTCTGTCAAGAAACCCACAGGGTATTTCCCGTTGACCTAGAATCATGCCATCAAATTTGGCAGATAGGTACATCTTATAGCTGACATTTGGGGAAAAATCTGAAAACCGTGAGTTTAGGGTTAGATCACACAAAAAAAAATTGTGGTCATGAACTAATAATTAGTATTTTCAACTTTCGAACCTCGAAGTTCTAGCGCCAGAGATTTCTAGCGCAATAGAGAGAGAGAGAGAGAGCGCGGATTTGGATAGATGGATCAGGACGTTGATCAACGGCGCCCTGACGTCTCCGCCTTCAATCAGGATCAGGAGCTATAAGCAATACCTAACTATAGTACGCGGCAGAAAGTAATAGTAAAGTAAGTACATCGACATTTAGAAGAGCAGAGATAGCAGATTTGTAGAGCTCTGTTCCTGTCATTGGGACCGACAAAACGTCATATTGGTATGAGTGACAGAGACAACGCTCTACAAAGCCGAAATGCCATTCTAAAGGCCGATGTACATTACTTTCTGTCGCGTACTGTACCTAAAAATCGATAAAGTATTTTTTTAACAGATAGAATTAACTCTACGCCATCTCTACATGCAAAATTGAAAAATAGTATCTGAGTTAAACCGTGGACAGATGCGCAGACAGACAGACAGACATAGCGAAACTATAAGTTTTTCTTGTTTACTACGGAACCCTAAAAAACTAGTTTCAACTTTATTCAGAAACTTATAAAAATAGAAATGTAAAAGCATCCACGATTCCTGAATATATTTCGAAATACTGAAGCGGAAAACTTTATTTCGCATGTTCATTTCATTATCATCACTGGAATCTGAATACGAAATATTTTTTATTCATACAGTAAATCTATTTTTGTTTTAAAGTGAACTTATTTTTGTGCGGGTCTTCAATTAAGATCATCATCATCGTCATGCATCGAGAAACGACAAAATAAAAAAATCTTTTATTTTAGTCGAAATTGTATTATAATAATATGTATAATATAACTTTTTATTTTGACTTTCTAATGTCCTTTGTTTTTTTTCTCGCTTTTGTAAATCTGTGTAATTAATAATTATAACTATATGTTTGTTTAATTAGTTGAAATGCAAATTATTTATTTATTTATAACTAACTGATCCAGTCGTCTTCGCTCAGGTGAAATTTGACATATCTACCTATTTTTATATGATATAGATACAGCCTAAGTTACTTCTGGATAAAGTAGCTTTCTAATACCGAAAGAATTATCAAAATCTGCTCAGTAGTTTCTTTTTACAGATTATAAACAAACAAGTAATTTTCCACTTTATAACTAGGTAATATTAACTTATAGTAGGTAGGTATAGTAGTAACTTATTGGCAAAACAACACCGCGGCGGGACACACGCCCAGCTGCAGCAGTTTTCTTCATACCATCAAATAAATCGATAAATAGCCCATTACGCAGGTAACTTACATAACTCATACCTTAGAGAGGGAGTCATTTTACCTGACATAAACTGATTGAAACTTTACACTTCCAATCTCCCCTTTTTACCGTTCAGCTATTGATTTTTGCCTTGGATTACGCCCAAAAAATTCTACGAAAACTACTATTTATATTATACACCCCTACCCCGCCTATAAATTTACCCTCGAGGGAAATCAACTATGTCACAATGCGTACTATGACGATGAATTAATTATTAATTCGGCATAGTTTCACGTTAAGTTCGATCCCAAGAGTTTAGCTGTGACATGATGGACAATATATTGCGTTTTATAGAATATCCTTTGAAATACATTTAGGCCTAATAAGTACACAAAGAGGTGGTAATATCCCGTAAATTGGCTTTCTTTTGACTGGAGAACATCCAATTGTTTTTGTCATTCAGTATTTAAGCTGAATGTTCTTTTAATATCTGTCAATACTATTGCCACCTTTACCATAATATAATGTAATATGTACGAATTGTCAGTTTAAACGTAGCATGTTCATATTAGCTGTAACATAAAAATGCAACTCAATATATCGAATTAGGTTTGCCTGCACATCGGATTGAAAGAGAGTATCTAGAATATGAATATGAATATGAGAATATGAATCATAAGCCGGCTCTCAATAAACATCTTCCACCGTTGCCGCATTTAATTATTACCATACGGCCACAACATATCTCAATAATGCAACTTTTATATTTTATTATCTGATGACTTTTTTGACAGAAAATATTACAATAAAATTATGGCTAGCCTAATCTAATTACATAGGTAGGTACCTACTGTTCAAATCATACTCGCGTCAAGAATACTGACTGCATTTCCGCGCTGAACAGCCAGACAAAAACTGAGCCAACCCTTTTGTCACAAAAACAGGCGAGGCAATTATAACCAGAGTGCAATCTCGTAATAATTTCTACAATTAGGTATGGTGGGGCCCTCCATTAACACCTGATGCATGAGGTTTGCATCTCTATGGCCTATAACTCAATGTTGTTACGGTTGAAATGTACAGTTAATAGTCTCATAAATAAAAAGTTCACTTATGTACCGAAAAGGCTACTGACAAAATTGATAGGTACCTAGAATTTTTTACGAGTATTATGACGATAAGAATATTAAAATACTATATATAAAGGATTTGATAATAGGTAGGTACACTCGACAGGACTAAGTACGCGCTTACGTTTATACTATCACTGCCCATTAGAAAGTAGGTCAGTATGTTTGTTTGTTGGTGTGCCCTCGAATCATGCTGCAATGGGTCATCGAATCGGCGTGATTTTTTGTATGGATTTGCTGTTGTGCGCGTTGCTGTCGCGCACTGCAGCAAATCACACTGCAGAGCACGACAGCAACGCGATGGCAGCAACGTGGCTCATCGCACACTCCGCAGTGTCACCGCCATTTACACAGTTCCTTGTTTAGGTAGTAGCTTTGCACATTTTGCAGCGGCACCGTGCTGCATGCAGTCACTACAAAACTAACTCTGACTGACAGACAATGCGTAACTTTAACCGGTAGGTCAAGAAGCATGGAAACGGAAATGAATACTAAGAAAACGTTTTTATAAATAACTCATCCCCAAGGTTCGAGTCACCATTAGCAACGAATTGAAACGAAATTCTAAAATCTAAATACATAAAAGGAAAAGGTGACTGACTGACTGACTGATCTATCAACGCACAGCTCAAACTACTGGACGGATCGGGCTGGGCATGCAGATAGCTATTATGACGTAAGCATCCGCTAAGAAAGGATTTTTGAAAATTCAACCCCTAAGGGGGTGAAATAGGGGTTTGAAATTTGTGTAGTCCACACGGACGAAGTCGCGAGCATAAGCTAGTTTTACATAAATTTCTACCTAGAAAAATGTGAATGCGCGTGAAAAATTATATAGAGATTGTATACAACCAAATAAGCACCAGTTACCTACCCATTTTATGACGTTAAGTTTCTACAAAATTGCATGTAGATAAGTACTTAAATAACGGCCTTTCACTAGGCCTCCCAATTTCCGGAAAGCGACCCTCCTCAAAGAAGATTTGTAAAAAGAAAAAGCTCCTAATTTGGCTTTCTGTTTTGATGTCATCTCAACATTTAGATAAGAGCTCTCGATATCACGTTATTTAGGATTCAATCTAATTACCAAGGGACAAAGCTTTAGCCTTGTTTTTATTTATTTTTATAAAAAAAATCGTCCACGTGTATACCTACGTAATTTTGTCCATAGATACCTACCTACCTCAATATTTTCTTCACTCTATTTTTATGAAAATACGACGAAATTAGAATTATAAATAAATTATAGAACATTACAAAAAAAAACTATAAATAAAACGAAACATTCAAAGTGTGATTTCCAATGATTTGATTCAAATCAGATTCAAACCACCATTTTTAAAATGCCACTGCCAGGAATCTTTTATTTATTCAGATACATACCTACAAGTTAAACGTTGACTACAATCTCAGCTGGTGGTAAGTGATGATGCAGTCCAAGATGTAAGCAGGCTAACCTGGAAGGGGTATGGCAGT
Source organism: Maniola hyperantus (assembly GCF_902806685.2). Classification (NCBI taxonomy): domain Eukaryota; kingdom Metazoa; phylum Arthropoda; class Insecta; order Lepidoptera; family Nymphalidae; genus Maniola; species Maniola hyperantus. The sequence goes on along the minus strand of NC_048548.1, from coordinate 5,176,481 downwards.
TTTTTATTTAACGCTAAATCGCTGGGCGGCATAGCTTTGCCGGTAGGGTGGTAACTATCCACGGCCGAAGCCTCCCATCAGACTAGACCAGAAATTTAGAAATTATAAAATTCCAAGCCCCTGTCGGGAATCTATCCCGGGACCTCCCACTAATAAGACAACAGCGTTTACCTCTGCGCCAGGGAGGTCGTCTAATTCCCAGGTCTCCCAATTATAAGACCACAGCGCTCACCACTACGCTGCCCGTTAGAGCGGCCGTATACCCATAGTTCTAGTGGTTCTAGTCCCAACAAAACATTACAAAGAACGTGCCGCTAAAACGCCACCGCATATCTTGATCATGTGACACAAACACATATAAAGGGGCGAATTGTACTTTTTTCAGTTAACAAATCCTCCTTGACGAGGGTTTCTTTTAGGGAACATAAACAAAAGAACAACAGAAAATACGGTAACATTGTTTATCTGGACCTATAGTGATATTATTAGGATTTCGATTTTCTCAAAATAATAGTCGGCACAACTGAGGATTTTTTCGATACATAACCAATGTCGCGGACAGGTATAAATAAAATCGGGGATTTAGGTCTCGGTACCAATAATATTTAAATATTTTATAGAACGATATATCGACTCTTAGATCTTCAGTTGACTGGCTGGCTACCAGGTGGAGGGGGATGCGTAAACGCGTTTCCCAGCGTTAAAAAAGGGGCCGTAACCTCTTTCCATTAGTCACATAATGATAGATAGGACTTCTCTTGGGATAATAATGCGGCAGGTTCTCAGATCTTTCGCATACATCTTGACAAAGAGAACGCGATATCGACTCTTAGATATTCCAGTTCTGGACCGAAGGGTTAACGTGCTCTCCGAGGCACCGAAGAAACGGAAAGTCTAAAGAAGTCTCGGAAGTAGTAAGTCAGTCATCCTTCCAGTTACCGATTTGGGCCAAAGTTGCTTACCAATTATGATCAATTAGCACGGACGTGCCATCTCAACCAGTCGCGTACAATACATACCATTTATTTTTGTAGTCATATTTAGTTTTTTCCCTATTTCGCCATGTCATAAGCTTATATAATGTAAAGCAAAAAATGTTAGATGTACGGACATAGTATGTCAGCAAAAATGAATTTTTTTTCACTCGTTAGATATTTTTGCAATCAAAGTTAAGTTTTTGTGTTTGGATTTTGAATGTTTGTAGGTTTAATAATAAGTACTTACCAGTTATCTACTTATCCTTTTTTGCCTAATGCAATTCAAAGAAAGCAATCTAGATTTGTATAACAGAAGGCATTTTGTCGTATACTACTTGCCCCAAATTCAAAGTTCTCGGAAGCACCATTACTGTGGTCAACAGACCAAATACGAGAACACCTGTGGCCTTTCGAGTGTTTACGAGGGTCAACACTTAGTTAACGACAAAGGACATACACAATCTCCTTCCCTATACTGTATCTATGTTTGTATTGACACTCGAGTATATATAACGATCCTCTCTATATTATAATTTTAATGTAAGTATATCATCAGCTCAAAACTTGTTAACTGGTAATTCTTTATCTGGACTCATTTTGAAAAAAAACATAATACTATAATAATAACGTCTATAATAATTTATTTATTCCCTTGAACAAACACTATTCTTAAATTAGTAATAACCACCTTGATTATTTTTCATGTCCCTTGCTAGCTTATGGCCGCGACTTCTTCCGCATCGATTTCATCATCATCATGATGATCAACCCATTATCGTCCCACTACTGAGCACGGGTCTCTTCTCAGAGTGAGAAGGTTTTACGGCATAATCTGCTACGTGAGCACAATGCAGATTGGCAGACAAATGACAATTGATTTAGGTTTTAAAAATCACGTGAGAACTTGTTTTTCTGGGATAAAAAGTAGTAAGCCTTTTTATCCCGGAAACCTCCAGGTCACTAACTGGGATTGTAGTAAACATTATACAGGATAAATAGTCTCGGTGGTACGCTGTACCTGCGACTATCAACCTGTTTTTGAAGCAACTTAATTTTTTCCATTTTGGCGCTGATAGGTAGCAACAGTGAAACTACTCACGCGCCACGTGTCAAATTTCATGTCAAAAGTACGATTTTAGTCCTTATTTTAAAGGTGAACCAAACTTTTGAAATGACAATTGACCCATAGAATTAAAATGACGCACGAGGAGTCAGACGCTTCACGCTTCAGATTCACTTACCACCAGTTGAGATTGCAGTCAAAGGCTAACTTATATTTGAATAAAAAAATTGCCCGGTGCTTGAACTACTAAACGAAAGTATTTCCAAATTAAACCTACTCTACTCTACTCCCTCTACAACCTCTCGCACTGCCAAGGGTCACTGGTAGAGATCTCTCTCTCTATTTTACGCTCTTTTTCTCTTTATTGTAAACTAGGTGATGCCCACGACTTGGTCCGCGTGGATTTAGGTTGTTAAAAATCCCGTAGGATCCTATGTCCTTCCCCGGGATGCAAGCTATTTCTGTATCAAATTTCATCAAAATCGGTTGAACGGTTGGGCCGTGAAAAGCTAGCAGACAGACAGACAGACACACCTTCGCATTTATAATATTAGTATGCATATGGATGTTTTTGGTACATATTAAATTAAAAATAAAATACAAAAAGTGTACTCAATTGAAACGTTATTTAGTTATAAATCTCATCCAATACTCGTGACTCTAGACTGAACGCGAGCGGAATTTTTAAAAGCGTAACTTCAGTAATGTAGACGGTCGGTTCGTATAAATTAATTTCGCTCTGACCGCATATTAATATTCAGGGCACTCACAAAGTTCGCTCTAACTGCTGCGGAAATATTTGAATATATTACGCAAACGATTTTTTTTTTAATTTAATGCTTAAGTCTGTGTCTACTATGCTATAATTTAATTTTTTTAACTAATCTAGTACCTACTTACCTTTTTTAACTTTTTTTGTCATCTATGAAAACTTAATAACATAACAGAATATCATTTTTTAGAAATAGCTATTTTCTTTATGGTGTCACGTGTGATATTTAAATTAAATTGTTATTTCACCTGAGAGTGAAACTTTCAAGGATTCCCGCATAAAAATATATTATCGTCTGAGGGACAGGTTCTATTTGTGGAGCAGCAGGTGTCGTTCGCAAACCCATCTTCACCGTCTGGTCCATTGTTCCGACATATAAATCTTGAAAGGACTAGAACTTAAGCAGTTTTTTCCTAATAGCGAGTCGTAGATTTTAAAAAATAAAATGTGCTTTTACATTTTACAATAGTAGATAAGCATTTTAATATCACCTCAGAATCCTCTAAAACCATTCTTTGACTTTATTAAAGCTGTTTTATCATAATCCATAGAAGTAGAAAATATATGACATGGCTGTAAACTTGGAGTAGGTAATTATAACTAGCTGATGCCCGCGACTTTTTCCGCGTGGAATAAGGTTTTTTAAAAATCCCGTGGGGACTCTTTGATTTTCCAGGATAAACAGTAGCCTATGTCACTCTCCATCAGGTCTTTAACTATATCCATACAAAAAATCATGTCGATCCGTTGCTCCGTTGCGATGTGATTGACGAACTATAACAAACCTGTTAAAGACCTGGAGAGTGACACAAGCTACTTTTATTCCGGACAATCAAAAAGTTCCCATGGGATTTTTAAAAGCCTAAATCGCAGGCTTCAGCTAGTCTAAAATAAGTAGGTGGAGGGCAAAAGACTACGTGGCCAATCACCTAGCCGCTGGTTTGACCAGGTCAAGTCACTCACTGACCTTCCACTTTTACCCGCAATGAGATAAGCCGACGCTTGATTAAAGTGGATGGCTATAGTTAACAGCGCTACGAAAGCACTTAATTATGGACACGACCTTTAAGAAAAATGCGACCAAGTAGATCGATAGAAGATAGTCAAAACAAACAAGAAAAAGTTCAAAACTAAAACCAAACTGCGCCTGGTAAAATACGACTCTAGAATATAATGAAATTGTATAATTTGATGTAGCCTTTATCACCCGGATCATAATAACAAATCGATTGATACATCATTCATCAAAATCAGATCAGTATTTTAGGCGATACGGTGAAACATACTTATAAATACAAACTATATACATGCCTAATAAACTGTTAAAATTGTAACGTATCGACGACTATAAGCTAAAACTTTATAATACGCTAACAAAATATTTAACTTTCCCATCCCCATCTGCCAGCTACTCTCGTTCAATCAGCCCCGACATTGAATCAATATTGGAACTTCAAAGTAGCTCCGAAGTAGATCCGATAAAATATTTAATTTTCTATATACTCGTATAAGACTCGGAACTTTATTATAAAGCGACCGTGGTACCTTTTTGAAACATTCAAAGCATTTTATTTAGTTACCGATAGAAAATCTATTTGTCATTTTTTTACAAGAGAGATTTTTTATAAAAAAAAAGGTTAGTACACAAGCACAGTGTATCTAAGTCATTTCATAAATAAATTAAACAAATGATTTTCACATAATATTTTTAGGAATAGGTTAGGTACATTAAGTAGATACATAAAATAAAAAAATAACTCAAGTTATTATTTGTATACCTAACACGTTTGAATAATATTATATAGCCTACAGAATAATTAATCTGAATCATGCGAATTCGATTTAAGTAAGGTAATTTCTATAGCAACAGGCAAACTATTAAAAGCTTAACAATGAATAATCTAAGTTTCAGGACGCGCAACGAGCTTTCGCTATTTAAAATTAGTATGATAAACGCATTCTCCGATAACCCGAGGCAGCCAATGCCAAGATAACATGAAACAGCTACGTTATCTAAAATCAACCGTAGTTTCCGTAAACTACTTTGCCTTCAGCTATTAACCCTTATTAACGGTGGCCCTGGTTTTGAAAGGAAATTATATTGCCAACTTATTGTATTTGTTTTGATTAATATCATGACGTCGTGTTTGTTGAGCTTACAATGGTAATATGTAACTAAATCCTATGTACAATAATTTGATAGATAGTTACCTACTTGATAATATCACACCCCCGACACGTTATACAAGCGAACAGATAGATTTAATCATCTACTATTTACAAGTGCAGCGCTATACCTACTTACGTAAATCGAGCGGGACAAGGACAACACTTTGCATAAGAGTCCCCGCAGACCACAAACTTTTTATCGGCCGATAGTTTGGTCGGTTTTTTAATCACTATGAAGATGTAATCGTTATAATTTGCGCACTTACATACATCTTCATACTGATTAAGAAACTGACCAAACTATCGGCCGATAAAAAGTTTGTGGTCTGCGGGGACTCTTAGTGTCGCTTCCTTACGTAGATAGTACCTAATAGTAATCTAGTAATCCTAATAATATTATATCTGCCTGGATCTTTCGTCTCCCCTAGTGTCCCCTTAAATATTTGAACAGAAAAAGTTGATAGATTTTAAAATAAAGATCCATAAAGACCGAATATAGAATTACGAACCACTTCGGTAAAGTTGCAGGAAAACTCAAGTTACATAAATAAAAATAGGTACCTACTTTAGCAATCGTACCTACCTACTCTTTTTCTTCTTCGGTCTTTTTTGCAGTAGGTAGATGAATGGCTTTCTAATGAATCGTCTGCGGCACTCGGGAGTGCAAACCTCGTTAACGTAATGGATAACAGCCACTGCCAGCCGTGTTCTCAAATAAATGTGCATTTTGTTACGCTTTTCTTATTAGTGTTACTCTAGTTATTGTAATCCGCAGAGCTATAAGAGTTTTACAAAGGTTTAAGTACTTGAATTCTACAAGGTATGTGCAATAATTTGTAGCGAGAAATGTCTTTCATATCATAGAATCGCTTCACTTTGTATAATTTTTTAGGGTTCCTTACGTCAATTGGAAAAAGGAACACTTATAAATCACTTCAAGGGACCAGTCAAGGGAATAAAATCTATAGGGTACTTCCCGTTGACCTAGAACAGATGGCAAATATCTTACAGCATAAGTAGAGAACAACCCGAAAACTGTGAATTTGTGGTTAGATTACGAAAATAATGTTATTTCTCGTAGGATGGTATACGGAACCCTTCGTATACGTATCCGGCTTGACAGTTTTTACTTAGGTACCTAAATCACGTTTGTATGCTCCGAGGTAAGACTGGCTTCCCATAGCACAGTGAATCCCAGTTTGGAGATCAGGAACTTACCTAGGCACTTTATTATATTATGCAACCAATCTAATTATACTCATGACTAACATAATATGTAAGATAATTAGATTGGTTGCATTTTCCCGGTATAGTATTTTTACCTCACGAAGCGACGCGCGCTTTACTTGTGGTAACCAAGTGTACAATACAAGGTACGCATGTGTGCGTGAAGACACATACAGATACAGTCGCTGGACTTATATTGATTCTTATAAACAGATAAAAGTTAAACAGATAGGACGTGAAACATAACGCCATGAATGACACACTTTTTAATATTAGTATGGATTCTGTTTTTTATATCTCAATTCGCACAATCAACATTTCGGGTGGAATAATTCCATTTATGAGTTTATTTTGTGGCTTCCAGCCCACGCTTACGTATAAAAATACCACATTGCAACATACTTGTACCTTGCCTACAGCGTAATTATATTCGATGCTATTTTTGGAAGAGTTCACAAATAATAACCAGTTTCTGTGTTGTTTACATGACATAATTTAGAGCTGAGTTCCGACGCAATAGTTATTTGTTACGCAAGGTTGCAAACTTGTTATTTTGTCGCGAGAGTTTGTGTTGAATTCCGAGCCAGCGAAGGATTCTAAGGTTGAAGTGCGTCACGAGCGAAGTGAGTGGTTCCAAGATAGAATCCTGAGCGTAGCGAGGAATTCAAAGGCTCGAGCGCCAATAAATTTGCAACCGTGCGAAACACACAACTATTCATCTCACTACAGCGAGGAAAACGCTAAATGATTGATACAAGTAACAAGAGGCGCCAGTACCGTGAAGGTTTCAATAAGGTTGCACAACTCAAACCATTGAATCTAGAAACTTTTGTATTTAAGTTCTTTCTTAACCGTTCCCACCCGACTGCCACCGTAAAGAAAGTAATTTGAGAAATCTCAATAGGATTTTTTAATACTAATTCCACGCCAACGAAATTTCGTGAAAAAGCTATTATTTAAACATCCATACTTATATCATAAATGCGAAAGTCTGTCTGTCTGTCTATCTGTTAGCTATTCCAATCGTCCAACCAATTTTGATGAAATTTGGTACAGAGTTAGGTGGTTAGCTTACTTCCCGGGGTCGGACATAGGCTACTTTTAATCCCGGAAAATTAAAGAGTTCCCACGGGATTTTAAAAGCCCTAAATCCAAGCAGACTAAGTCGCGAGCATCATCTAGTTTTTAACCGACTTCCAAAAAGGAGGTGGTTCTCAGTTCGGCCCGTTTTAAAAAAAAATAATATCTTTAACAAAAACATACAGATATTTATCGCACAAGTTATTTAACGAGTAAAGCAGATTACTGCTACAAAGCAATTTAGTTTTCATACTTGCATGTCAGCCCGCAGTTCCAACTAAAAGTTCATTTGAACACAAATAGAGTTTTCCACGCTGGTACAAGTAGGAACCGATTTCATAAAGCTTCTGTTGAAAAACAGAGTATGGCGTAAAATTCTCTATGCGAATGTATACTGCAATCTACGACAAAAACAATAATTGACGATAATAAAGGTATATAAAGTATGTCGTAAAATATGATAAATTTTTTGTTTTTTTTTGGATGGAAAATTCATTCTTGTAAACTTATTAGCTTGTAGCTTATTCTCGCAACTTTATCCGCGTGGACTACGTCAAACCCCTTTTTGACCTCTTTTCAAAGTTCAATTTATAAATTCGCTTTACACCACAAAAGCTATGATAATAATTTCAACATTCAGTATTTTTAATAATAGCAAATAAACGAGCATATCACCCTGATGATAAAGTGCCCATAAACATTTACAGCGTCAGTGCAGTGCCAGCATAAAGACCGTTTTTCGCGCCTTGAATAATCCCATATCAGCTGATTTATTCCATATCGCCGAAGGGAGTTCCAAAATTATTTAGGTATTTACATGTACGTGAAAAGACTTTTTTGAGGCTATCTAACATCTGTCTGCGGAGGACCCTCGAGTACTTCGGTCACATCGCAAGAAAGGACGCCAGCAATCTTGAAAAACTCATGGTCACTGGGAAGATCAAAGGAAAGGGACCCTGCGGACGTAGCCCGAGACGTTGGTCAGACCAAATAAAAGAGGCGGTAGACACACCTATCGGCGATGCAATCCATCCACGCGGCAAGAAACAGAGGGAAATGGAAAAACATCGTAGCAAAGATTATATCTAAGGGGAGCTATGATCCTCAAAATTGAGGGAGCGACGCAGGAAGAAGAAGAAAAAGATGTGAAAAGACAGATCTGGTACCTATATTAGGCCTTCAAAGTATGTCAGCGCTCACAAAATACCCACGCGCTGTTATGGTACAGTTCGTCGTATCCTATGAATAACGCCAAAACGGTCTGAGTGGCGTTTTATTTTTTTGTTGAATTGAAATCTACTCTCAATTACATATCATTCAAACCCATAAATGTTTGGAAAAATTGAATTCAAAATAAGTCCGTTTGCTCGAAATTACTTACGAAATAAAAACAGGCAGGCAAACTCACTTTCATTGGATCTGGTGTACAAACCGCAACATTTAAAATAAGGCATTAAAACTTGTGATTCCACAAGCGGAATCGCTGTTTACTTTGTTTCAAACTCTCGGCGAAACTGCATAGTAGAAAATAATTTTTAATTACGCTAATTTTACTTGTACAAAATGCAGCTTTTCTCGTTTCTTTCCTTATTAAAATGGTGAAGTTCATTAAAACTTCCTGTTTGTATAATTATTTTAACAAAACATATTGCTTTGTGAATATTAGGCATGTTTACATTTTTTAGGGTTCCGTACCTCACAAGGAAAAAAGGATCCCTTATAGGATCACTTTGTTGTCTGTCTGTCCATCTGTCGTGTCTGTCAAGAAAACCTATAAGGTACCTAGAATCATGAAATTTGGCAGGTAGGTAGGTCTGATACCACAAGTAAAGGAAATATCCGAAAACCGTGAATTTGTGGTTACAAAATTAAAATGTGTTGCGAACTAAGTATTTTCAACTTTCAAAGTAAGTAAGGGGGTCTTCCAATGCTGCACTATCTAGTGCGAGGTCACCAGTATTCCAACGATGCGTTTTCCGGTGCAAGTTTGCCGACGTCAACAACGTCATTGCCACTTCAGTTCCGCAACCCGGTGAGCTATGTCGGTTGCGGTTTCTCATTTCTGATTTATGAGGCCCATGATTTCTTATGAGGCCATCACTGGCAACACGTAGTGTTCAAAGACTGATTTAATACCATCATCACCATCATGAACCCATCACAGGCTCACTACAAAGCACGGGTCTCCTCTCAGAGTGAGAAGGGTTTTGGCTATAGTCTTCTACGCTGGCCAAGTGCGGACTGTCAGACTTCACACACTTTTGAGAATATTATGATTCAATACCATACTCACATAATATTATACAACTTTTTGACGTCACCCCGTCCAACCACAGATCAGTCCGAGAGTTTTTGTGATAAATAATAATTTCGCTGGCCAACACAACGACGAATGCAAAGATTTTAAGATAAAAATCACAGCTGCTCTTGCGACATTAAAATAAACTAAGTAGGTATTAGTAGAATCCAATTAAAATTTCCACTAACATTGCATTAGGTATTCCTAAATTCAATTTTAATTAAACAACTCCACTGTTCTCTTGGCTGAAGTCCACAAAAGTTTTTGGCACGAAACACGCGCTTTACCAGATTTGGCAGAGTTTAGCCGGCGATTATTCTTAATAGAATAAAAGGTTTCCGGACAGTTATACCTATTTACTTTCACGTTTAAAGTGCACCAGTGTTTCTCAAAATATATTTTCCCCTGTAATATTTCAATTTATTAAAAAGTTGTTTTAGTGCTTTACAAAAGTACCCTATGGGTTACACCTGTTTCAGAGAGGAGCAAAAATCCAGCGATTTTTTTTCTCCTCAAAATTTATACTAATTGATGCGTCATACAATGTCCCAAGTTCTATTAGGATTATAATTTTATTTTCAAATTTGGCTCATGACTCGAGATAATATGTACCGTAAAAATCTTATTTAATTTTCGATAAGTAAGTACTAGGGGCCCAACTTTTAAACAAAACAAAATTTGATTATCTGAAAATTAAACTGGGAATCGAACCCAGAACCTCTCGGGAGCAGACTATACATTGAATTGACAGCTAGGGATATTACCAATTGATTTGTTCTGTAATAAATTGGCAAATTTAAAAAAATTGTCAAATCACTTGACTCTCAAATGGGAGATATCAAGCATTAATTTATGTAAGTATGTTTGATATTATGTTTTCTTTTTTTTTCTTTTTTTTTTCTTACCTATATAAGCTGTTAGTTCTAAGTTCTTTCGCACGATTTATCTGTCTAAATTTGCATGCTGTAGCCGCCTGTAATTTGAATTAGGTATAAGTATAATAACTTAGCACCTAGAATTTGAATAATGTATTTTTTTTGTATGATTCTGTTGGTAGTTCAATAAAAATTAAAAATTAAAATAAAATACACCTACACATTAGACAGCGATCATTATTTACTTAGAATACAATGGCTACAATACACAATGTCTGCTACATCCCTAACGCGTAACGTATGAAAAGTAACCCTGAATAATGCAAACGGCTCATGCTTTCAGGAGCCTGCGCGAAAAGAAATGTATATGAATACTTTTATTTGTACACAATGCTGAGAGCTTGTAGGCGCCCCCAGGTAAAATTTATAATAACCAGCTATATAATATGTTTCACTAGATGCGGCGCTTCATAGTAACAACATGTTCCAAAGAACATCGGTGTCCGCGATCCTGTCAATCGTGGTCCGCTTTAGATTAGACGCAGTCCGTTTCTACAAACACATAATTAGATAATAGGGTGTGCTTGGACTGTAGAAATAAAATGACGTGATTTTTTATATAGTGGTAGTTTATGGGGCTAGAATTCATTATTAAAGGGAATGATTTAAAAAATCATGATTTTTATTTATTTTTAAAATAATTAATTATTAACGTCACATGGTACGGAAACACATCTAAAGGCATAAAAGACAAATATTTTAAATTTTTTTATCATAAAAGTATTTTTATCTTAACAAATTGAAAAAAATTGTCGTTTTTAGAATGTGATGTCATTAATCACATTCCGTATAGCGTGACTTAAATCTAAATATATAAAAGCGAAATACCACTCACTCACTCACTCACTCACTGACTGACTGACTGACTGACTAATCACGAAATCTCGGGAACTATAAGGCCTACAAACTTGAAATTTGGAAGATAGGTTCTTTCTAGGACTTAAGTGTCAGCTAAGAAACGGTTTTGAAAAATACCCCCCCAAAGGGTGTAAAACGGGGGGTCGGAGGTTGTATGAAAGTCCTAAGTTTTTGAAGACGTGAAAATCGACATTTAGGATATTAGCTTTAAATAATAAAAATCTGTATAGTTCAATTTAGGAAATTCCCCCCTCAAGGGTGGTAAAGTAGAGGGGAAATGTTTTATAGAAAAGTTTTAACTACCTATTGTTATTTTTACTTGAAATTTGAAACGTAGGCTCTTTTTAGGGGGTAGGTATCAGATAAGAAAGGATCTAACCAAATTCGTCCCCTAAGGGGTGAAGGGGGGGTTGAAAAGTTATATGAAAATCCTATTTTTTTGAAGTTAGAGATATGAAAATTGACATTTAGGTATACTGGATTCCATGCCTTAAGGTGAGACTGAGTGAGTAGTAGGTAAGTGAGGCCTTTTGCAGCGGGAAAATTTCAGATCTCATGAGGAACCAAAAATTTTACGCGGACGAAGTCGCGGGCAACTGCTAGTAGGTAATATGATAACGTGAATATAATAATTTAGTGTTATCACGCAAGTTTAATTTTACAATCACTGCGTCTAAAGCGGATCACGATTAACAGGTGTGCAGAAGCGCTGCATCTAGTGGAACATTTATATCGCTGATAGCACAGCGCGTACGATTTTAAGGGTCAACACACGGTAGGAATAATGAGGGTGGTGTGACCTATTTAAGACAGGGTACACAATTTCTTTGGTTAACCAGTCAACCTGCATGGTGCAGTGATCTGACGAGTTATAATCGAGATATCCCTTCGGTTGGGTTTCTGGTTTAATTAGTTTGGGCATGTATTTTCTAAAATGACTACATTTTCTCAATAACAGCAACACATCCTGAAACAAATTCCTGAAAATCTGGCAGCATTAGCAGTTCCTATAATTATGACAGCCTATAAGCCTCCCGCGTCGCGTCGCCCACCGCTGTCGTTGAGGCCGCTACCTAACGTTTCTCTATTGGAAGTGAGATTTTTATTGAAAAGGTGTGATAAGTTATTCGCTATCTCTTTGTCCCAGGTGAAACAAAAACTCGGAATCGCACACCTGGAGAGCATCAGTTTCTGACAGAAACATATTATTATGAATGAGCGTTATTTTGCTCGACGCTCTTTGTGCCCACGTCAATATCAATCAATTGGCAGTGACAATGCAAGGGGTTGTTCATAAAATATGACAAACAAAATGTACTTGCGTAAAAACCGATAGCAAGAAAGCGGATGTTACATGTATATTTCCAGACAGCTACGACTGCTACGAGTAGGTACAGTTCGCGACAGGTTGTAACACAACTCATATTAACATACTACTATTTAAAAAATAAGGTATTGACATATTATTTTACTATAGCTCATCTACCCGTAATACATATTATTGTATTTTGTGTAGGTTATATCTATATTCTATATCTATATATAAGTATATATAGGAAAATATAAATGAAAAGCTGACTGAGTGACTGACTGACCTATCAATAACGCACAGCTCAAGCTACTAGACGAAACGGGCTGAAAGGCATGCAGGTAGGTATTATATAAGACTAAGGGGGTAAAATAGGAATTTGAAATTTTTGTATTCCACGCGAACGAAGTCGTGAGTATAAGCTGGTTTGTGTATAAATTAGAGAAATGGAAAAATAATAATACTTATAGAACACTCGGGTTGGTAAGTTGTCATGCCGCGAAGGCTCCCTGGTCTGAGTATTTTTTAAATTCAATTCTCATTGTTATTAAATAAAACCTAAATAGGTTTTGGCAGGAGTCCACAAAAGGATTTGGCACAAAACTTAGACCACGCCAGATTTGGCAGAGCTCACACTGTACTTAACGGGCGGCGAAAGGTTTCACGGTACATTAACAATATATTTGAGATGTGTCACAAGGGTGGGAAATGGTGGATAATCTCACGCAAAGACTCTCATATTTCAGTAGGAATAAGTAGCGTATTATCTTGTGTTAGACAGGTGTCGCTCTCGTCCCAAAATCCATCTTTGCGGCGCCGGCAGGTGTTCGCAAGCGACGTGTCTAATCCTACCCTGCGTGCCTCGTCGTCGTATGAGCGAAAATGTTTAATATATGCTACATCCGGTACATGTTTTGCCAGAATCCTGTACACTTAGTATAAGATTTTACGTCTCACCAAACGTTGCTCGAATTCGAGAGTCGAAACATAATACCGTCAAAGTACCAGAACCTAAAGAGCCTTCAATTGAAGTCAAAAATTCAATTTCGCAACGTTCCCGCTTGGAGCGCTGCCTGTAGATATGTAGACAACCTAGAGCTTTAAAACTAGGTAGTTAAAATCCAGTTTACTATAATGCGGAAGGTTTTCGACATTAGTATACTATCAACGTTGGTGAGACATAAAATCTCGTACTTATGATGCGTAGAAAATCAGTAAAGGAATCATTAAGGCGGCTAAACACACTTCGAGAAACTTGTTGGGCATATAATAATATATCAACCAAAACTTCACGTGAGTTGCCGATTCCTTTGATCATAAAACCTTTTACTTGTATGGGTACCTACTAACTACTTACGCTAGTATTGACTCTACAAAAAGTCTTGAAAATCCTTTTGGCGAAAGGACTAAGTGGATAAATTAAAATTAAGTAGGTACGTATAGTATATGCTAATAATGGATACATAATTTTTGGACCTGTTACTTTGTTAGTTTTCTTTTACGATAGAAAACAAAACAAAAACTGAAAGTCACTGATGTTTAATTCTACGCCATTTTTGCGTCATTGCCTTCCAACCGCTTTGTTCTTACTTGCTTATCAAGATAATTTTATGGGTTACCTAAAAAGACTAGGTACCTTAAGTACGCGACAGGTCGAGCTAGCAATCGCGGTATGAGGCGCAGAGGGATGCCCCGCACACCCGCACGTTATCCGCGTTATCCCGCACTGGACTAGCGCGGGGTCTGTGCGGGAGTGCGGGGCGTCCCCACCGTGCCATCTCGACCTGTCGCGTACTATATCATCTACTCATGTGCTATACGTAGGTACACATACGCATATTTTCTTAGAAGACGTACCTAGCATTTTTAATGTTAGCGATAAAAAGTTAAAAAAAAACTTGATGCTTGATGTCGAGATGTCTCAATATAACTTTGGAAGTTAAACTTTCAATATTAAAATATTTTAGTACTAAAGCCACTGAAAAGAGGAGCTAGTTGTGAACTTTATCTAACTTGAACCATTAATTTAGACTGAGTAAATGAGTTCTTGCTGTAATAAAGTTTGTTTACAGCCTCTGATAAATATTTTAATTTAGAACTTTCCTTTATAAATAAACACTAAAGTGCCTGATAATAACAGATCGTATACATATAATTATCACAAACTTGAGGTTTTCTCAACGTACCTACCTAGATATATCCTGCCTCATCCCACCCACCTACGATGCGGCATTGACTCCGAGTAGCCTATACTTTCGCAACGTTTGTTGACCTTTAGCGTCATTCAGATTTGCAATAATATTATGAACTTTTACAAAATATAGATATTTTCCGCGTTTTTTTGTGGTAATAATATTAGTAATCATCAGTAGGTACTATCACCTGGCTTCGTTTTTGCTGGCGTTCTGGTTACACCCTGTATGAATAAATTCCTAGATACAAACATGAAAAATACTCCCATATTAAAATCTAAAAAATCTCTATGTATGTATGTACAGCTGCATTGCGATTACCCGTCTTACATTCAATTAAGAATGTGTTGTCTGGAAGAGAACCGTGCACTGTAGTGGTGTTTTTAAGAGTATCCTGTATTTTTATTTTTGTAATATTGCAGTTAGCAATAAAGATGGTTAAATAAATAAATGTTTGTAGTAAAGTAAAACTCTTGATTGTGTAGGTATTCATACAGGAGAGCGCGTTATCATGGCAGAGACGTATGACACTCATTTGTTCTGAGTTGATCCACGCGCGAGCATGGATCAATCAGCCAGTGACGACAGATAGATTGAGAGGCTCTGAAGTCTGAACCGATATTATTACTGCGCAAATTGTAAGATAATGCTTTTGCTGGGACATTATGGATTTTCAATTTTAATATTACCTACAGTCCTTTAATAATATTACCTAGAGTTCTTTTTGTAGGGGTGTATGAAAGTCATTAACTTTTTAAGTAGGTAAGTGCCAGTAATGATACATGAATTGATGCATGTCTAACAATCGTTTAAAACTGTTATCAATTCGACTTTATACATTGTTACATGATTAACTTACGACTTTACTAATGTAAACACTGTTAGGTATGTCATTTACCGTAGTAGATTTGTTGTCAGTTAATTACGTAAGCTACTTACGTGAGTAGGTAAACTACCAGGTGTAATCGCTGCCCTAAACCAGATTAGATCGCAGTGTAATACGGCAATGTTAGATCGCAAAAAAATTGTTGCGAAATTATCAAATGTTGAAATAGGCAAGTTTGGTCGCTGTTATTGTCATGTTACGGCGCATCCACACCGCAGTTATCTTTTGTGGAGCAACATTGTGCAATACGGTAACATTAGGTAACAATTTGTAACTTTTGTGGCAACAAATATTAACAATAAATAACTTTTTGTTGCCTGATGTTGCTGAGTAACATTTGGAAACGTTGCTCCACAAATGTTAACTGCGCTGTGGATGCACCGTTAGTGTCAATTTATACAAGTTTTTAGCATACAAAACTAGCTAAGGTGACTCAATGCGATTGTGCAAAAGACGTAGTGCAAAAAGTTGACTTCTGCAAGAAGTCACTCGCCAATTTGCACTTGGCCTTATAATTATAGGTTTTGATAGAAGCACGGTTCACGACAGTCAACTTCTGACAAAACGTCGAGGCTTCGTCGTCACTGGCAGGTGTCAAACGTTAGTATATTTGACGCAGGTAGCCTTAAATTAGCCCTAATTTTCTTTTATTTTACGTCACCATAGCCTAATATTTGACATATCGTCGATTCAGGATCAAACCGAGAGACCCCTCACTCTAGTTCACTCTGATAGAGGTGCTTGGAGAGTGAATACATTTTGATAATTTGATATAGGAAATTGATAAGTTTGATAGAGAAAATTGACTGTTCATTTTATTTTGCTAAAATTGATCCACGGGCACGTTTATTAAAGATAAATCAGTTAGTGACAGATTTTAAATGTGCCTGACAATAAAACATCACATAGATTTAAATGTTGGATGTGTAAATTGAATTTTATTATAAAATATAAATTGTAAACTTATCATATTATGTACATATAGCAGAACATGTAAATAAATTCACGGTCGTAAAATTCAAAAGTAATAAAATATAGAATCATAAAATGTGGTCCGCCTACGCTGGAATTGATTGATTGGGTTTTAAAATTTTGGTAGGTTTGTAATGAAAATAAATGTACACATTCATATCGGCTTCATTAAAATATAATTTTTCAACCGAAGCAAAAATAAAAAATCATTCATCATCACCATAACTCTTTAAACTTGAGTGTGCTTAGCTCGGCTAAGCAAATTCCTTTATCGGTATTGGTCTCAACTCCGAAGGCACTCGGCCTTCCAACTCCAAACTGCCAACACCCTCATATCCCTCTAAACATCAATCCACTGATCTCTAGGTCTTCTAACCTTTCCGACTATTTGGTTCGCTGTGAGCTGTGTAATACCTCTTATACAGTGTGTAACCAGAACGCTAGCAAAAACATATCCAATACTAATAACCATTTGCCTCATTTTGTAGTTTTAGAGATTTAGTATTTTTCAACCCGCAATGTATAGCGTGCAAAACTCAGGCCGCCCCGCCTATGGCGTGGCATTGACTCCGAGTGGCCTATTTACGCAACGTTTGTTGACCTCTACCGTCAGCCAAATGTTTTATTTGCAATATATCGTGAACTTTTGCAAAATATTGGATATTTTTTTTGGATTTTTTCTCGTTTTTTTTTGCTGTTATCGTGCTGTTATCATATAATTAATCATCAGTAGTATCACCTGTCTTTGTTTTTGTTAGAGTTCTGATTACAGCCTGTATTATAGGTATATGCTTTGGCTCATTTCATTAATGATTACCTACTGTTCTGCTAACAGTCGACTCTTTAAAACATTCTGTTTCGACAACAACTCCGAGTTCGTTATTACCATAGAAACCATTATCACACCTATTATAACATTCATCATTACTCTGTGCTATAACCATAGAGCAGAAACAAAGAGGAGATGTTTTATTAAGATTTCCCTATGAAATATCGAGTGACATTTTGCGGGGTGAGGGGTTGTGGAACGCCGCCCACTTCTCAATTTTCCATCTGCGGGTTAGTAGCAAAACTACTCGCTTAGCGACCTAACATCGATATATTGATGTCACTACATAGTTCAGCTATCTCACACTAGATGTCATTTTCTAGAACTATTTTAATAATTACGTATAAAATTACTTACAAATGAAATGTGATACCATTCATAGCATCAGAACGTCTGTCTGAATAACTTTGACACGATAAAACACAACACTTCATCCTTTTGTTCTTAAAAACGCGAAAACACACCGATAATACGAGTCTCAATATATGTGAACCTGACGAACGCAGACAGCATACTAACTAAGGCCCCGCCCACAGTGATGACGTCAGGACCTAGTTGAAAATCACAGTGCACAGTTGCTTAGGCCAACTCCTCTTTGTTTCTGCTCTATGGCTATAACCTACAACTACTACTACCGAATATTACTCTCAAAACGCGGTCAAACACCAAGGTACGTTTGTAACTCTCGTAGCGTTAGTAAAGTTTACGTATTAATTATCACCATCACGTCAATCATCTTACCAATTCAACAATAATTGACAATCAAAAATTATTCTGAATAAATGACTTTGACTTAATTTTGAAAACCTTTCTCTAACTACCCATTAGTACTTACTTAATAGTTTTTCTTAACTTGTTGAAAAAATATTTCACTTCACCTAACTTAATAAAAGCTCCCCATAATTGACTTTTGAAAGTTAAAAAGTAAACAAAACAATGTTTACCAATTTAATGATTATAAAATCGTTACTCTTGTATACTTTGCCCCAAAAAAAAAAAAAAAAAAAAAAAAAAATACCAATAAGGAACTTCTCCATGTTTCTAAACAGCGGTCTTAACATTAGTTAAATAAACATTTTATTGACTTATTTACCGATAAGATTTTTTGAATTACACAATTGGGTATTTGACTCCAATTTTTTTATTACTTTATTATAAAATAGCATAAAAATAATGACGTAAACTGAAAAAACTAATTAAATCGATCAAATAACAAAAAAGTTATAAGCATTTAAATATTTCTGATTAGACAGAGATAGCGATATAGCATTTTGACGTCACACCTTACTGATGCCATAGTAGCTTCGTGCGGTTTCATACAAATTTTCGTTTTGCGAGAAAGGGGTAGAAGACACTCCCACTCCAAAATTAAAATGCCTGTAATTTTGTAAATCTTTGTTGGATTTTAATATTTTTTTCAGAGTACGTTATTTTTTTATCCTAGTTTATAATAAAGTAATCATGTTTATCAAATTCAAAATTAGGAAAATACCCAATCAATTATTTTTAGTTAAATATGTCTACTATCCACAAAAATAAGGAAACATATTTTTTTTCAAATTGGTGCATTATATAATCTGTAATCTTTATCTGCAAACACAATACCCGTGATAGCTCCTATTCGGGAGGTCGGGGATTCGATTCTGGGCACGTAGGTACCTCTAACAATCAAAAAGAATGCAAAAGTGTTTAAGAGTATGCAAAGTTAAAATCCCATTTAATGCTAGAGTAGCTCGTTAGTTCATAAAATATAGTAACTTATGTAAATATTAGTCTCCTGCAAGGTTAACCTTTTATTTGCCAGCGCTTCGGGGGTTGTCCTAAACTAACACAAGTTGGTAGTTGTATTTCAAGCGGACCTGTAAAATGAATATCCCCAAAAGCCTTTAATTTTCTATTTACGGAATCAATTGAGTTTTATAGTAAATAAAATGGTTGACACGTATAAAACGACTGTGTTCCACGTGAAAAATGGCAACTATAAAATGGTACGAGAATAATATTAGACAGTATAAAGGGTACTGATTATTGAGTTAGTCTAATCTAGTAACTAATACAAATTATGCCGGCGTAGCCGTGGAATTTTGACAAGAATTTAAGAATACTGGTTGCATTTCCGCGCTGAGCCAGGCTTATCTTTGTGCAAAAATGAGCCATCCCTCGGTCACTAAAATAAGGCAAAGATATATTTCACTTTAGTAAGATTTATCGGAAAACTAAGCTGACTATGGCGATATTATTGACAAAGTGAAAGCTCTAGTACCAATTTATTTATTGAAAATATTAGCAATCTTAACTCATGTATAATCACTATTGCACGCCATTAAAGTTGAGATCCTTTTGCGGATCAATCAGGCAAAAAGACATGTCTCTACTAGCTGATGCTTCGGCTTCATCCACGTGGATTTACGTTATTCAAAATCTCGCGGAAACTCTTTGATTTTCCGGGATAAAAAGTAGCCTATGTGTTAATCCAGGGTATAACCTATCTCCATTCCAAATTTCAACCAAATAAGTTTCGTAGTTTTTGCGTGATTGAGTAACAAACATCCACACATTCACATTTATAATTTTATAGCTTACCCGCCCCGGCTTTGCTCGGGTGGAATTTAGAAAGTCGGCGTGGGGTAGAATTTTCAAAAATCCTGAAAAACCTACCTACGAACTTTTTTCTTTTGTTACCGAAAACTCAATTACCTATATCAATTTTCATGGGAATAACTTGAAAAATGATCTATCATTTCTTGTATGAAAGTCTACTTTCATTCAAACTTCCATCCCCCATTTACCCCTCTTAGGGGTGGAATTTCGAAAAATCTTTAGTTATTGGATACCTACTATTTACAAAGAACACACCCTCAAAATTTCATGTCTCTAGGACCAGTGGTTTAGGTTGCGTTGATATAATATAAGTCAGTCAGTCAGTCAGAAATTTTATATTATATAGATTGAATATAGACTATCATAGTAGAAGTACTTTATAGAAATAGCTATGATTTAAAAATAGTTGTATAGTGAACTATGATATAAAAATCAATACGTTAAGCAAGCATGAAGCTCTTCTCACCTTTCAACTATTAATCATAATAACACGCGAGTCATGCTAATAAATGACGCCGGCTTATACCCGATCGATATTCATCGATGTGACAATGTGACTTTCGAAGAGGGTTAGAAAGGAGATCCTTTGTTGCCTACCGAAATGTTATACACATAGCTCTTTAGAAGGGTAGAGCAGCTACTCTCAGAACTATATCTTCTTCCTCCTTTTTATTGTATTAACAACCGCTCTGTTTAACCTATTTGACGAAGTATAATTCAGAGATGAAAAACAACAAATATAATAATAATAGGCTACTCGGAAAATCAGAGATTCCATGGGATTTCTAAAAACTTAAATCCACACGTATGAAAATTACGGGCATAATCTAGTAATATTATATTCCACAAACGATTAATACAATCTAGGGAATGGATTATCATAAATACGGTATTGTTAGGTTAGTCTTACACGGTTAAACGTAAAATAGGATAACATGAAATTACAAAGGATTTATCCGCATGAAAATGGATTTTGTGAAATCTGTTTATTTATGTAAGATCCACAACAAAACCAAAATCTTTCTGTTATGGCTTTCTTGATTAATAACCAGTTACGGATAGACGAAGTATTATTCATTTTATTTCGTAGCTGGTTACGAAATATAATTACCAACATAGATGGAAAGAAAACGCTACATCGATTTCTACTTCTGTAACAGATTCCACGTGGGATTACTGGATATGCCCCATGTTGGAATCTGTTATATTGGCGCCCAACGTGGGGCCTGTCCAGCAATCCAAGTGGAACCCACTACATTCTCAATCACCGTGAAATCGCCCCTTCCTTCATTTGGGTCACCAACGTGAGGCAGTCTAGCGATCCAATGTGGGGCATATTCAGCAGCGAAGAATCCGTTACATTCTACTTACTTCTGAATTTGGTACAGAGACAGATGGTTGATATCCTGGAGACAGCGATGCCTATCACCACAGGAAAATAGTTCAGCTGCTCGAAAATTTTGAAAATATATGAAGCTCCGTGTAAGTCTGTCATTTCTACAGAAGTGATCATTAATAAATGGCATTAAAAATTGAGGTTTTAGCAAGCCGGGCTCACTTGGTCACCCAAGATAATATATTGTTATACCTGCCTCCTACAGCGGTGCATCCCTTTGATCACTTACCTGAAATCTTATATTTTATGAAGAGAGAGTAAATTTATCGCGATAGACAGGAATGTTTTTATGTTTAAGCGCTGTGCGAGCTGATTTGCACTATATAGAGTCGTAACAGGAGTCGCTAATATTAAAACGTCTTTGCGGAGTGATTCTTCCGTCCTTGGAAGTTACTACTAAGTATTCTGTGGTTTTAGCTTATATTCTCGTAACTTTATTGTTCCTTATATGTCGAGAAATTCCGCAAAGTAACACCCGCTTCCATCAATCCATCTTGCGTGCCAAGAATACCTTTGGCGTTATTTTTCTCACGTGAAGGAGACACAGGCATTACCACGTAGGGAAAGCTATAAATCTATGAAACAAATATCAACTTTGCCGTAACTCATTGAACGAGGGCGCTTCCGTAGATCAGCGGGATTGTTTTAGTTTCTAAGTTGAATTAGGGTTGGGTAATAAATTGTATCAGAAGCGTGCAAGGCGCAGACACGTCCTTGCTCGAACGAATAAGCCGGATACTAAAATACAGATAATATTTTCTGTGAAAAAAAAAAACGCTACGAATTGAGAACTTCCTCCTTTTTGAAAGTCGGTAGCAAAGAAATCATTTCAATTCCCTTAAAGTGTCGTATTTACACAAAGACCTAATATTAATATTAATAATTTAATTCATTATGTCCATCTCAACGCAAGCCAGTCGACTAATAAACACGGCTCTCCTCTTGAAATAAGAAGCGCTTAGGCCATTGTGCACCACGGTAGCCCAGTGTAGCTTAACAGACTTCACATACCTTAGAGAACGATATAGAGAACTCTCAGGTATGCAGCTGGTTTCTTGTAATGTTTTCCTTGAATGTTAAAGCAAGCGTTATATTTTACTTGCTGAAAACGCACATAACTCCAAAAACTTAGAGGGACATGTGCCTTGATAATTAAAGTTAATACAGCTCTAACTGTGATAAGATTTATCAGAACCGTTGAACTGAACTTTAGCGCGCAAAGCGAATGCAAAAGATAGTTTTGATACAAATCCAATTCAGGTTAACTGACAAATACAATCACAACTAGGTACAATGCCAACTGATATGCAAGGTGCCTTTATTTCGCATTGTCACATTGTTCAGGATTGAAATAGCTATTAGACTTCTATAAAGTCAAAGAGGTGCCATAATACTAGAGGTGGTTATGTCCCACAAAACGGCATTGCAGCCGACTGGGAAACAAGTCGAGAGCAAGTGGAGCTTTTTTGTGATTCAGTTTCATTAGTGATGTACCTACCAGCTTTATTTTTTATTTTTAAATATTATTATATATGTTCATCAAGTGACACAGCTAATTTTATACTCTAACGAGAAGAAAAAGGTGAAGATTTTATGTTAAATCTATCTATAGGTACTTTAGGAATTCTTGAGTGACATAGGCTATATTTTATTTTCAAAAAATTAGAGACCCCTCCGAATTTTGTAACAAGCTACCCGTACGAAGCCAGGGCGGGTAGCTAGTTTACTATACTTACGTCTTAAATGGAAGCTTTACCAACGCCTCGCATGTATCAGGTTTGTATCTCTATAGTCTATAACTCAAGGACCACAGTATCTACGTGGTTTTAATTAAGTTAGCAGTAACAGAATCGTGTTGAGGAAGCTCGTATCTCGGGCGAGGCTGAGCTCTCAGTGCGGGTTAATTGCAGCAACAATGATTTATATACCGCCACCTTGACATACATTACTGTTACTGCCTAGCGAGCTACTCGGAGATCTTTCGGAGATACTTCCACATTCATGGCGTTCTGTGGTTTAGACGTAAGTGTTGGATAGCTTTACTGATTTAAAGTCTTAGCATAGCTATGTAATTAAATATGAGAGTCGAGTGGCGCGTGTGTCGTTTCCTAAACTTGAGCTAGCTTAAAATGCGACAGTGATTCTTGTACACGATGAAAATTAACATGATTTTTGTCTCGTCTAATGCTCTTTGTCGTCGTCAACCGATGAACGTCCACTGCTGCACATAGGTCTAATGTCTTGAGCCGCCTGATTACAGCGGCTCCCTGTGACTCGTCTGATGTCGCCTGTCCAGAGCTAGTGGAGGACGCGTGTCAACGCTACGCCACTACGTTTTCCGGTGTGAGGTCGCCGTTCCAGCAGCTTGCGACCCCAACGTCTATTGGCGCTACTTTAACTTTGCGACTCGTCGATCTCCTCATTTTTAACCGACTTCCAAAAATCGACTGAATGTCTATGGACTACTTATCTTATGAGGCTACGAATGCTACGAATGCTACGACAGCTACACTACGAAATATCGTCTTAACCGAATAACTCGTAGTTTTGGGTGAAAGCTTGCAGTTTCCAATTAATCCGCTGTGCACTTTGAGCGACAACGTCACCCCTCTTCCAAAATTACTCCGTGAATAACGTACCTAATCGAAACTTACGTCATATCTTTCACTGTTATGTATCCTTATGTACTAGCAGATGCGCGCTACTTAGATCACGTGGATTAAGGGTTTTAAAATCATGTGGAAACCCTTTGGTTTTCCGGGATAAAACGTAGTCTATGTCACTGTCAAGGTCTTCAACTACACCCAAGCAAAAAATCACGCCGTTCCGTTGCTCGGTGTGGTTCATCAACGTGATTTTGTGCATGGGTATAGTTTAAGACCCGGAGATGTGACATAGGATACTTTTTATCGCGAAAAATCAAAGAGTTCCCACGGGATTTTTTAAACCTAAATCCACGCGTACGAAGCTAGTATGAGTTATAAATGTATCCATAGTGGATACCTAGTGACACAAATTAAAATTCGAAACCATAGTTCGAAACTGTTATAGAATAGGTACTAATCGCATGGAATTAAATGAAAACGAACGATAAGTGGTAATATTAAACAGTTCGATCAAACAGCAATTTTATAATGACAAATAATATTGTATTTCATAAGTAGGCAGCATTAAATCAAAAGCAATCAATACACAATGCTGAGAGAAAATTTATTCATTATTTATTTACCGCTTAATAGCGTTAGCGCGCAATCAAGTCTCATTGCCCTCAAAGCTAATTTGAAACCATTATCAATGTTTTCGACTGTTAGTAGCGGTTATGAATTAAAATCTAATAATATTTTTAGGCTAATATCTCAATTTTATAATAGAAAGAATCTATCTATACCGCACCCTTAAAGGGGTAAAATTGGGGTTTGAAATTTGTGTAGTCCACGCGGACGAAGTTGCGAGGATAAGCTAATTATTAATATATTATTTTAATACTAGATGATGGTCACTACCGTACGCGTGGATTTAGATTTTTGAAACTCGCTAGGAAACTCTGATTTTTTGGAACAAAAATATTTAGTCTATGTTAGTCTCCCAGATGCAATGATTTCTGTTCTAAAAAGATGACCCACGACTTCGTCTATGAGAATTCAGGGTTTTAAAAAATTCCGTTAGAACTCTTTGATTTTCTGTGATAAAAAGTAGCCTATGTCCGTCTCCGGAATGCAAGCTAAACTTTCGTCAAAATCAGTTAAAAGAAGGGTCGTAAAAAGTAATAGATAGATATGTAGATAGTCTTTCGCATTTAAATATTAGTATGGAATAGGTATATTAGATTAGTATGGAAGTGTAGATTAATATTTCTAACTTATTTCAAAGTTTCAAATCAGCTTTGACATATTTTGTTTCGAAAAGAACTTTTATGGTAGGTATAGTTTATATTACAGAGACATTTCCGTGTAATACATTTTCAAATGCCATAACAGCAGAAATAAAATAAATTGTAGCGGAGCGCGTTCCCGCACTGCTGCTCCCAGTAACAATGGCTGCTTGTTCATGCGTTTCGGCTTTAAAAGAAATATCGCCAAAATAAAATCCTTCAGAAATACGTTGTAATGTTCTGCCGCGGGAAAGGCATTGTTTGTTTAACGGCTTGGGAAATATTGCTGTTTTGAACATTTTTAACTGATGGAATTTAGATTTTCTTAGACACACCAAAGCGCAGTGAAAACATGTTTAGCTTCGTATCTACCTATACCAATACGCAAGGCCTCAGCCTGAATAGCCTCGATTCGAAGCAAACTAAAGATACTGTTTCCTTTCTGCTATCGTAAAGCAAGGGATCGTCAAGGTCTGCACGTAGTCAAAATTCCAAGGACACGTACGAAGCGATTTGCTTCCTCGTTTCTAATTCGAACTCGAACATAATTTTCCCTTACATACATTTAAGACAAAAGTGAATAGATAAATTCTAATCAAGCACTCAATCTTAGGCTTCATCATCTCTTGCCAGTCGGTCTGATTGCAGCCAAACAAGTCTATAAATTAAAAATAAATGTGTTCCATCCGTGTAAGCTTGATAAAAACCCAACTTTTTGTAATTTATGACCTTGACAGTGATTTGTTTTCCACGTGTACGAGTATCTACGCTATACTGAAATAAACGTGAATACTGAAAACTTGTTTCACAGCTTGTTTAGTATTTGTAGATCTGCAACGCTTTCGAAGAGCTTTTGTAAAACGTCTATTTGACGCCAAATTATATAAAGTACGCTATAGTTTTATTTCATGTATAATGTCGATTGCAAGCACACTGCGCAATCCGTCGGGAAATTTGAAGCAGTTCTAAATGTTCTAATACCTGCAATAAGATTGCAACTTGAAGTTATTTGGACGTAAATCTGCTAAATAAAAGTCACAGGTGTAGACTATCATCCTATTTGCTCTCTGATCCACAATAATTGTTATCATTTCGCTACACCTGCTCATTAAGCAGCAACGTATGGCTGAGGTGGTTAATCCATTATTATTACTCAATTAGCCTTTATGTATATTAGCGGCCTAATTGTCGGCACTTGGGCAAACGTTATACCTAAAGGTGCGTACAGCAGGGGCATTTACATAATATGATGTTTTTCTTTTTTTTTCAATTTAAAATTCTATTATGAGCATTACATTAAGGTACGCTTACACGGGCAATTGAAACTCCTCAATTCCAGGCAATTAGGTTTAGGTTTAAAGACTTTTAATTCTCATAAAGACAAAGTCACTTACATGAGAACTTAATTCTAAGAATAAAGTTTACAAATGTTCGCCATTTAGGTACTCATTCAATGCATTTGTCGAAGTGATTCGCATTACTCATAATGTGAGCAGCTAATTCAGTTTTAAATGCATTGAATGAGTGTACATTTTTTATGTGTGCAGGTATTTTGTCATAGAGTGCAGCTCCTTCATAGGTAAGGGTTTTTTTGCCATAATTTGTTCTAGTTTTGGGTAGGATAAGGTAACTGGCTCACGAGTTTTAATTTTAATTTAGTCAATTATGATGTTACGACCACATGAATTAATTTACGGCAATACTTAGCAATACCTGAAAATTTTAGCAATGTTATGTAAAATAATTGCTCTAGATTGCTCCCCTGGAAAAATAGGGGTTGCTATAGAATACAATACCATCCATTGGGATAGAGGGCAGTAAAGGTGGTGCTCCTGAAACTCTAAGTTAAAATTTCAGAGCTCGAAAATCATTTTTTTAAATAAAATTAATCACTTTAATCACAATTAGCGTTTATAGAATAAACTCAACAAACACAATACAAAATCGCAAAATACGATAGATACTGTCATAGGTTACCACCGTTAACACCTGTAATACTTTATTTTTAACTGGTTTTACGGCTCTGGGTTCTAATCTATAATACTCTTGCTGCTGCTGTACAGACCAGTAAAGTAAACTTTTTTTTTCTAAACGGCTTTAAAGCGAGTCTTCTGGCGTAGCCTGTTTTAAAAAACTTAAGGATTGGGTAGGTTAGGGGGGGGGGGGGGGGGCGAGGAAAGAGACCCCCCACCATAGTGGTGGTCTCTTCTCGTCGACCGGGGCCCGTCGACGGAGCCCCGCTTTGCGAGGCTCCTTTTTTCTGGGTGGTAAAAAAGAAATAACCCACGAAGGGGATAGCGGGGTCTTACAGACCCCGCCATCCCCTTCTAACCTAACCGTTCCGAGTCGGAGTGCCCAAGTCCCGAGCTCGCTTCGCTCGCTCTTGATGGTGGGAGCGGGGGGGAGGAAAGAGACCCCCCACCATAGTGGTGGTCTCTTCTCGTCGACCGGGGCCCGTCGACGGAGCCCCGCTTCGCGGGGCTCCTTTTTTCTGGGTGGTAAAAAAAGAAATAACCCACGAAGGGGATGGCGGGGTCTGTAAGACCCCGCCATCCCCTTCTAACCTAACCGTTCCGAGTCGGAGTGCCCCAAGTCCCGAGCTCGCTTCGCTCGCTCTTGATGGTGGGAGCGGGGGGGAGGAAAGAGACCCCCCACCATAGTAAGCGGTCTCTTCCGTCGGCCCGGTCGACATATAAAAGATTTAGTGAATTCTTAAAGTATTTATCAAACAGTTCATTTTATCAAACAATTCATTTTATCAAAAAAAAAAGTGCGATATGTTGTTTTACTAATTAACACGATTAAAGAAATCAATTGTTTGTCAAATGATATTTTATGAAATGAGAATTTGTCTGGTAATTTGTTTTGTCAAGTGAATTATTTGTAGAAAAATAAGTTTTATAACGATCATAAAACGATTCATAATTTTGCCAAAATTTGTTTAGGAAATGAAACTTTGTCATTTGTTTTTTGTCAATTGGTTATTGGTCTTTGGTTCCCAGCCAGATTATTATAGATTAGAACCCAGAGCCGTAAAACCAGTTAAAAAAAAAGTATTATAGTAAAAGCAATAGTCAGAAAAGCAGGTTAAATTTAACTAATTTTAAAAGTTATTAAAATGTTCCCTCATATAAAGCTTGCACGTGAATATAGATCACAACGCGTAGAGGCTTATTGAGAGATTTAATCTTTATAATAACCTAACTGCAATATTAACTTGATTAGGGCACAATTGCTATTGTAACCACTTAATCAAAATATCGACCTAAACACAAAAGTATTTAATAGTCGTTGAGTCTCGAGTCGGAACGAGACTGGCTTAAAAACCTTCAAACACTGGTATTTATACAAATCGATTCAAGATGGCTCCCCGCCACAGATCGCGTGACATCGGATGAGTCAAATATTGTCCAATTCATTAAACTAACTTCAATAAGCTAACAATAGGTTTATGTTATGGTAATCTTTATAACATGAGTTCGTAGTTCCTACTTTGCGATTTTGTGTTTGTACTTTGTTAAGTTCATTCTAAAAATGCTAGGGACCTAATTAATTTTATTTTATTTACATAAGTCTGTATAAAATACGCGATTACGTGTCTTGAAATTAAGAAATTACGTAAAGATCAGTGCAAATTAATCTCTTTCCAGTGAATATTAACGAAATCTATGTAGTAATCGTGTTTTCTATTTATAATGTTAATCATTTTAAAATTGTATAAATCTCTATAAATACGTGTCTCCAAAACTTGAAATTACAGATATGTAAAGTGCAAATGAACCTCTTTACACTGAATATTACCGCTATACCTATATTAGTATAATATTCGTGAATAAATAGTGGTGAACCTTTCTATAGTGGAGCCGAAAAATATTCCAGATTGATGCCGAGCAACGCAATTGCTTAAAAAATGCACCATTACAATGTTGCAATGCTTGATGTAATGCTCGGCTTGACGTATTCACTGTGACGTGTGATGTAACGTTCGAATCTGAGCTGTATATTACAAGCAAATGCTCCTGGTCCAGGTTGACTATTGGACTATACCACTAAGGGCACAGACGACATCAAACAAGTCACAGGGAGCTGCTGGATTCAGGCGGTACAAGGCCCTGGCGTGAGGAAGTCCCTACAAGAGACCTGTGTCCAGCAGTAGACATCTATCAGTTGGATTATGGTCGAATGACGATGATGACGATGATGCTTCTGGTCAGTATCTAAGCACCCTTGTATAAACCGAAAGTTACTCTACTTATTTTGAACACGGACAATTAATCTAATGAGGAATTGACTGTTGAATTATTATGTTGAAGAGATAGGCACATCAGCAGCCGCCCGAAATCTCTGAAAACTATAATATTATGACTAAGATTTATGAAATAAGAAAATACCATTATGCTTAGTCAAAGGCCTACGCTAAGCCAAATTACGGTCAAACATATTATTATTACTATAGTTTTGGGATGAAATAGTTAGGTTTTATTCTGGGACAACCAAAAACATCATAATCCAGGTAAACAATCTTAGAAGGGTTTTGTGTTGTCCCTTTGTATATTTTATTTCCTTAAAAGGAACCTTCGTCAAATAGGATTTGCTAACTGGAAAAAGTACAATTTACCCTTTTTTCGGCGTGTCATGTTACTTAACTAAGATTTTGTGTGGCAGGTTGAAATTCTGGCTAGTTAATTTTGATTGTGTTCTGTCCTATAACCAAACTTTAAACTAATAGCTTATACTTAAGTGTAGTTTTTTTATGTCACAAATAAATCGTCACTAGTAAATCTGTCACTAAACGGAAAACTATCAGTACCCGTAGTATAAGATTTTACGTCTCACCAAACGTTGCTAGAATTCCCCGGGCTGCAAGCTACCTGTGTACCAAATTTCGTCAAAATCGGTTGACCGGTTGAGCCGTGAAAAGCTAGCAAACAGACAGACAGACAGATACACTTTCGCATTTATAATATTAGTATGGAAGTATGGATTTGCAATTTTAAATAAAAGTTGTCTTTTAAACGTAAATCCCCATAATAAATTCCACGGATACGTACGAAGCGATTTGCCTCCTCATTTCTAATTCGAACCGCTAATATTTGGAACACCCTTCCAGCATCAGTTTTCCCCTCCAATTATAATATGGGTACCTTCAGACAAGAGTGGATAGGCATCTTCTAGGCAAGCGCGCTCCATCTTAGGCTGCATCATCACCTGCCCAGGTCTAATTGTAGCCAAGCGCTAGTCTGTAAATTAAAAAAAAATTAAAAAATTAGGAATTAAAACATGTTTTTCGAAAAACCTAAATCCACGCGAATGAAGCCGCGGAAACTCGGAAGGTATCCGACAGTTTGAGATGGCAACCGGAGTGGGGACGCCCCGCACACCCGCACAGCCCCCGCGCTATCCCAGTGCGGGCGAGCTGGGGCGCTTTGCGGGTTGTGCCCCGATTGCCATCACGACCTGTCGCGAACTATACAAGCCCAACCTTATTCATTAGGCAGATCATTTTGTCATGTTCTTAAAAACAAACCAAAACTTACTATACATTGTGTCTGAATATTGTATAGAACTAAACTAAGGTACAAAGGTCAAGTTACATTGTTTCACAGTCCCCGCAGGCATCTGCTGGTGTAAACTGAATTCCCAGCTAACAAGTGAAACTAGCCAAACTATTGTGTTAGTTATCATACTTATTCGCTAACAAACTGACACAACTGAGTTTTGCTCAACTTCTGCGCCGTAATTAACCGTATTGGTACAGATACACTGACAACTTAATCAACGTAGTTGTGAAGAGGCTTAGTAAACTATTGACATATCGTACGAAGTTCATTGTGGTGAACAAGAAGGAGTTACCCACAGTAAGTAAGTACAGATGCATTACTTAGGGTGAATTTATTCAAGATCGTGCACGGACCAAAGCCAAACCAAATTATGGTCAAGCAAATAAATCTTATTATATAAAAGGAAAAGGTAACTGACTGACTGACTGACTGACTGATCTATCAACGCCAAATTTCAAAGCCAAACAGCCCGATCCGTCCAGTAGTTTGAGCACAGCTCAATGGACGGATCGGGCTGAAATTTGGCATGCAGATAGCTATTACGACGTAGGCATCATACTTATTCGCTAAGAAAGGATTTTTGAAAATTCAAACCCTAAGGGGGTGAAATAGTGGTTTAAAATTGATGTAGTCCACGCGGACGAAGTCGCGAGCATAAGCTAGTCAGCAATAAGTGGGGACTTCCGATAGAAGTGAAAGCTTAAGACTATGAAATAGGTAGGTACCAATGAAAAATTCATAATTTTTTGTGCCTAACTTAAAACCAGTGTGAAAGGGATGACAATATTTGGAGGTAAGTAAGTACCTGTTATTTTAGTTTAGTTTAGAGATCACAGTTAGAGATTATGTACAACAGAATTAGCCACATATACGCTAATCTTGCGACATAATTATACATTTTCGTTTCAAATTATAGCGTCATTAACCAGTGGGTAGTGCGGAGCGGGCGGGGCACTATGGTTATGTAAATGAGGAAGTAATAGGTGTTTCGCGGAACGGCACGGTCTGTTCCCTCCCGCGCTCCCTCTATTAGCGTGCGTTAATATGCATGAAAATACGAGACTAGGAGTATATATTTGAATATTACCAAGCTGTGAACTGATTTTGTTTGTATTAGATCGTTTAACATTTCAATGGTAATGTTTTCATTTGAAGCAATTGCGCTATTCCAAATAATTATCACCATTACAGAAAATATGTGCACATCTTGCGACTGTAGCATTTATTTATTTTGGTTTATTTGTTGATAATTAGCTCTTAACTACAACCTCATCTGATGGTAAGCCGACGATGCAGTCTAAAATGGAAGTGGGCAAACATGGAAGCGACAAGACCGTTTTATTATATCATATACATATCCCTTATCGGTATGCACCATAGATAATACATTAGTAGGTACCTTCATGGCACCGTATCGAAAGACTAAATCGTTTTGCGAAAGCTGTAGTTTAGGAAATTTTCGTGCGTTTTCAATAGATAATGAGTTGATAACGGACTAAAGCTCTACCAACAAACTTAATAGATTTTTATAACATAAAGAAAACGTTATACCAATATAAATGAGCATCTAGCGTATTCTCATAATATAAACTCATACCTCATGTTATTACCTGCGGCAATAAATGTTTGAATAATATGAAATGTTCCAAGAGTTAGTGGAATAAATTTAGTTGGAGCTTGATGAAACTGAGAGTTCTTCATTCTATCTTTCTTGCGTGAAATCTACTACTATAGTTTACAATAAGATCCCAAACGCTATTACTACTTAGGGAACTTAAATTTCATTGATTTAAGATCCAGACTTAAAAGGCGACTTACGAAAGCGCTTCCATACAATGATGTATGAAATAATACCTAAATCAATTAATGTATTAATTTATATGCCTAGTTATGTAAGAAGAAAACTCTGTACACGTAATATTGTAAAAAAACTGCAATAAAAAAATTGTTCACGGTGCCTACGAAAGTAATGAATTATATTAAATTTTTTTACGTGTCTATATAATTAACTTAAAGGCAGCAGAAGTTGTTTCGGGATCATGCCTTTACTGAATAAAATTGTTCATTGTACCTCATAATATACCATTATTCCATCACGGACCAGTTAGTAAGTCTTGTTGTAAGCCAAACGAACCACTTTGCAAACTGTCAACAAATATAAAGCGTCTCCTTAGATTTTCCCACAGGCTCTTCAAACAAAAGCAGCAGAGCACGGTCTTATCCGAGCTAAGACGTGGTTTCAGAGAGCTCAGCCTTAGGCAATGTAATCTTTAAGTTTTGTGATTAATGTTCTTTCTCGAAAACATACCCAAATATTAAAATGTTGAAACACAAAAACCGTCCAAATTAATGCTAAGCAAAAGTTTATAGCTAAGTAAGTACCTAAGAATTTGATTTACAAGAAAATGCTTATAGTAAGTATTTTTCATTAAATGAAAAAAATCACAACACAACAGTTACATTGCCAAAGGTAAGGACGAACTGGGAAGTCTATCCGCCTAAATTCAAATAGATCGTAGCTACACACACCGTCTGTCTTACCGCTAATCCCTAAAGGCTATTTGGAAGTTGTGTATTGATACACATAAATGACAATGTTCTAATATAAATAACTTGCTTTTGCACTTGGTTTGCCTGCCTGAAATTCAGGTAACGCTTTATTTCGGGTCTGAACCAGATTTTGATCAAAGCTAAGGAATACGATCTAACAGAATCTTATCTAGTTATTTGATTAAAATATAATCGATAATTTTTAAATTCAAATAAACTTCTATTTTTAGGGTTCTGTACCCGAAAGGTGACAACGGGACCCTATTACTCCGCTGTCTGTCAGTCCGTCCGCCTATTGTCAGTGGTCTTGTATCTCGTGAACTGTAATAGAAGACAGTTAAAATTTTCACGAAATGTTTATTTCTACCGCTATAACAACAAATAATAAAAATATCAAAATAGCTGCCATGAAATTTTAAAAAAAAAGTATTAATTCTTGTACAATGATACGTAAGCCTTTGTGTGCGAGTCCGACTCGCACAAAACCCATTTTATTTTATTTTTCCTCTACACAGAATTTTTGCATTTCTAACTTTGGTTTCTTATAAGCGCTATACATACCAATCATTGTTTGCATTTTGGAATGATGAAATTGATAAATTACCTAATGATGACTTCATAAATTAACAACAACGATAAAGAGATTTTAAATGATAGTTAAATTATATATCTATCACTTCTTCGGAATATCACTCTTCCTTCTGAGAAGAACCAGCAAGAAACTGGGTATGTTAGTACAAACCACAATTTACTACGAATAAATATTGACAGCTATTTGTGATAATAGCCAAAACAGCATTAATAATTTAAAAATTAATTGAACCGTAGATTAACAACATGATTAAAAATTAATTTCGGATGCTTTTAACATCGACCCTTTTAAAACTAAACTAACGTAATCTGTACCCACAATTAGTTTAAATTTAACTAGAATTTTATTAACTAGTTCCGGTTAAAAGTAACATTTACTGCTTAATTTTTGATTTATTTTATACCAGCTGATGCCTGCGACTTCTAACGCGTGTATTTAGGTTTTTAAATATCTCGTCTGAACCCTTTAATTTTCCGGGATAAAAAGTAGCCTATGTCACTCTTCCAGGTCTTTAACTATACCCATGCAAAAAATTACATCAGTCCGTTGCCCTGTTGCGACGTGACTGAAGGACAAACCAACTAATCAACAAACCAATAACCCAACAAACTAAGATTTAAATTAGATTACTTTACTTGTACATTCTAAAGTTGATTTTTATTTATTTTTATGCATGCAAAATGCAAAATGTCGAAAAAAATAATGTGACTGTGTTGTACGGAAGCCTCAAAGCGCAAGTCTAAATAGCACTTGGCCGATTATTTTTTCCTTTTGAGGTATGGATCCCTAAAATAGGACTAAAATGTCGTTTCTAAGCCTGATCTCAGATTTCAGATTGCATTGTACTTATGTCTATGTGTGTGTGTATATGTGTGAGTGTGTGTGTGTATATGTGTGTGTGTGTGTGTGTGTGTGTGTGTGTGTGTGTGTGTGTGTGTGTGTGTGTGTGTGCGTGTGCGTGCGTGTGTGTGTGTATGTGTATGTTTGTCTATGTGTGTAATATGTCGGTTTGATACCAAATGCATAAAGTTAACTTTTATCTAGAAATGTTATAAAATTAAAGGAGGAGGAATTTGCACTTCTGAAATGGTACGCCTTCGTTGAAATAATACCTAGATACGAGAAAGAAGCCTTAAAAACTTCACGTTAGGTAAATATCATCTTAACTTGACGGTGCACGTCGGTAGATTAAAAGCTCTACTCGCTTCACATGCTACTTACATACCTAATGAAGGAACGACTACATTATAAGGACTCTGGAAATAATAATATAGACAGTGAGTTTGTATCGTTTGTATAAATTAATTTAGCTTAGACTGCATATTAATATTCAAGGCACTCATAAAGTTTTCTCTAACTGCTGAGGAAGTACCTACTGTAATTTCATATAATTGAAAGTTTACTTTTTGG
This sequence comes from Maniola hyperantus, assembly GCF_902806685.2. NCBI lineage: Eukaryota > Metazoa > Arthropoda > Insecta > Lepidoptera > Nymphalidae > Maniola > Maniola hyperantus. Next base: position 5,140,932 of record NC_048548.1, on the reverse strand, counting down.
TGCAGTAGAATAGCACTATCCATACTAATATTATAAATGCGAAAGTGTGTCTGTCTGTCTGCTAACTTTTCAAGGCTCAATCGTTCATCCGATTTTGACGAAATTTGATTCAGAAATAGCTTGCATCCTGGGGAAGGACGTAGGCTACTTTTTATCTCGGAAAATGAAGGAGTTCCCACGGGATTAAAAAACCTAAATCCACGCGGACGAAGTCGCGGGCATCATCTGGTGGTCTCATAAATGAAATGGGATGTCACGGTGTTCATTTTCAATCAGTGGAATATTTGTAATTTTAACTTCTAAATTTTCTCTGGTCTGATCTCGTAGAAGGCTTAGGCCTATATTAGTGCCTACTTATTGCTAAAGACTTATTGTGAAGTGATGTAGCGTTCCAGTACGATGTCGCGTAGAACCCGGCTTTGCATGGCTGGCACGGCACAACATAGGTACCTATTGTATAAATTGTATACCTTCAGTCTCTGTCATTCAGGAAAATCAACGTAAGTACGTTGCTCATACGCTCATATTATGATAAGGTTATGAGGTCATTCAAAAAACGAAAGTAAAAAATTATTTAATTTGCCGGTAGAATTCAAAAACCACGGAGTACAAAGAGTACAGAAATAAATGTTTTCATGTTTTCAAACCGCAGGGATCCTTCCTTTGTCCCTGAATAAATCTTAAACTTTAGGCACTTTATTTTCTTTCTTCTTTTCAAGTGTCGTTTACGTACATGTTTTAGCCGGAAATAAACAACACGTATGTATAGTATGCTACAGGTCGAGATGACAATGGCATATCACCCGCGCTCATCCGCACCGGGTTAGCGCGGGGGCTGTGCGGGTGTGCGGGGCATTCCCTCCCCGATTGCCATCTCAACCTGTCGCGTACTATTCACGTGGCGCGACCACAAAGTTACATTAGACACGGAATAATCATCAGGGTCTCTTCACACTAGCGTTCAAGCACTACGTAAACGCTGATCGATGAGTAGGCGTCGCACGTACCTAAATCGTCCAAGCACGTACCGCGTCAAAGCTCGAACATTCTCGTGGCGTCTCATACGTTCAAAGAACACCTAAATGCTGGATAAACGCTAGTGTGAAGGGGCTAACGCACACAATAGGGCGCGACGACAAAGGTGCGCAAAGGCAGCAGCGAGGCTTCAACGCATGCTCTATTACCTATGTACAGTTGTTAGTACATAATAGTTCAATATGTACGCACGCTGCCGAAAATATTATACCTACCTTTAGAAAGAGATAGCGCATTCTAAAGCACGATGTACAATATTTCTTGCGGCTACTGTAAACTACTATGTAGGTATTTCCTTGTAATAAGTACTTACATCTTATAGGAGCTGGGTTAAACTTGTCATAATATTATGAATCAGATGCTACGCGGCACGGCTTTCTAAGGTGGCTATTATCCTAGCCTAGGTACCTATTCAAATGCTGACAGGCAGAGTTTTGCGCCTCTTGCTAACTTCACTCACAATAATTTTATAATTGAAGTTAGCGAGATATGTCAAGTAGTACCTACTTGCAGTTACTTGGATAGTCGCAATTGAAACTTTATTTCGAGATCTATAATATTTGAATGAATGAATGAATGAATTTATTTATTTTATGTAGAGCAGCATGTGCCACTTATGATAATGTCAAGACTCTACCACTATGTTTTGGAAAGCAGATTCTATTGAGAAGAGAATAAGTCAGTTCAGAAAATTTCATCATCATCATCATGATCATCCCATCGCCGGCTCACTACAGAGCACGGGTCTCCTCTCAGAGTGAGAAGGGTTTTGGCCATAGTCTACCACGCTGGCTAAGTGCGGATTGGCAGACTTCACACACCTTTGAGAACATTATGGAGAACTCTCAGGCATGCAGGTTTCCTCACGATGTTTTCCTTCACCGTTAAAGCAAGTGATATTTTAATTACTTAAAAACGCACATAACTCCGAAAAGTTAGAGGTGCGTGCCCGGGATCGAATCCCCGACCTCCGATTGGAAGGCGGGCGTCCTAACCACTAGGCTACCACAGCTTCACTGTCAGAAAATTTATTTTCCTATATTTTCGAACTAGATACGAGTAGGTACAGCGGACAAAAGAGCTCTAATACCGGTCACGAAATATTGAAGTTTTAAATTGTTACTTAATAGAACAAGCTCTTTTAAACGAAAAGTAAAGTAAAATCATTTCCAATAAACCCATATTGGCTACATGCAATACTAACATTTGTTTGCTCAGAGACTCCCATTTCAGAACAATGAAGATGGAACAATATTGATGCTAGGTAATTGAAAAATGGCGTGCTTACTGCCGAGGAAAATTGCTATTTTCTTGCAACTCACTATCTGGCGCTTGTTATACAGAATACGCAGGTTTATTCACGTTAAATCATTTTTTTAGGGTTCTGTACCTTAAAAGGAAAAAGGAACCCTTAAATTCACTTTGTTGTCTCTGTCTGTCTGTCTGTCAAGAAACCTATATTATGGCCCGTTTCCCTATTCCCGATTCCTGTTGACCTAGAATCATGAAATTAGGTAGATACGTAGGTCTTACAGCACATGCAATTTCGGATTTAAACATCACAAAAAAAAATGTGTTCATGAACAAATAATCAGTAAGTATTTTCAACTTTCAAAGTAAGATTAATATCCCAATGGGGGGTATCATATTATTATGAAAGGGCTTTACTTGTACATTCTAAACAGATTTTAATTTATTTTCATGCATTATAGTTTTTGATTTCGAAAATGTCAAGAAAATACGAAATATAGTACGGAACCCTCGATGCGCGAGTCTGACTCGCACTTGGCTAGTTTTTCTTTTATATTTGACCTATATTGAACATACATTACCTACTCATACATTTTGGCAATAATAAAAAATATGAAACAGAAAAACGATGTTTTTCAGTACTGAAATTCAGATTCAATACTGAAAATGAAAGTGGCAGATTCGGTTGCATCAATGGCATAGAACAAATATACTGATGACGTCAGAATTTGACGTCTTGTAGGTGCCGTTCATCAGCTACGCGGCTTTTGGCCTGTTGGGACTTACGCAGGTCTGTCGGCTCTTGCCTATGTAGGTATACGATGTATTTTGTTTGTGAATGACCTCTACGTACTTATGGTAGATTAGACTGTGTTTCTGGTGTTGATGGGGGCCGGTAAAAGTGTTGTTATTATAATTAGATATTATAATTATCATACTTCAATTAATATGAAAAGAAAATTACAAAGATGATTATTATTATGAACTAAGAAAAAATATCAAAAATGCACGCGCATGCTTCATGAAAGCTGTATTTAATAGCGAAAAAATCTAAGTACATATTTCAATTACTTACCACCTTACAAACCTTTGAATAAAGTCCACTTAGAACGAAATCAAAAATTCAGGGATTCAGCTAATTTATAGCGGCCGCAAAAACAAGGAAACCCAACCCATAACCGACCCCTGATTTGTCAGGTTGACTGATTCATTAGGCATTAATCCCCAACGAAGATAAGAACAGCAAAACCCAAATTCGCAACTTTACTTTTTTAACACCGATGAATTAATAAGGGTTAGTAATATTTTAAATAAATCTCTCCCCAAATAAAAGTCCTAATATTTCGGAGATATCTTACTAAAGGTTAGAAAGAAAAGGCACAACTAAAATTAGATAAGGCTTTAAGGCTTCAGAAGATAAAATTGGGGGTAACAAGATAATACTATAAGCTCGATACTAGAATTAAATTAACCCAATTTCTACTTTGTCTCATTCGGGACCATATCCTAGGCTACACCGATAATATAATCTTGGGCATATCTTACTAAGTTAAAAATAATATTTCGGTCTGAATTTATCCTGCAATATCAGTTGTGCAAAAATAAAAACCCACTGTGGTATTGAGGAGAAAATAAAATGTTTGAGGAATGTATGGGTAGGCTAGATCTTGTAGAGTCTACAATCTATATTTTTGAGTATACTCTGCAATGTAGAGTATACTCAAAAATATATTATACCGCGTGGAATTGGGTTTTTAAAAATCCCGTGGGAGCTCTTTTATTTTCCGCTATAAAAAGAAGCCCATGTCCTTCCCCGGGATGTAAGCTATCTTTGTACCAAATTTCGTCAAAATCGGTTGAACGGTTGAGCCGTGACAAGCTAGCAGACAGACAGAGAGACACACTTTCGCATTTATAATATTAGTATATGGATAAATATAACTTTCCGGTGTAACGTCGTCATTCTAGACCTTGGGACACCAACATCTATCGTTTTTCGAACTATGTGCCATGCCATTAGACAATGATAGGTCGGTTACATAATCGGTAGGTTTACATTTAGACATTTGTACGCTGTTCATCTCTTTTCCCAGCCCCTAGATCATATTTGCCGACAAGTTCCAAGTATGTAACAAATGGAATAAAACTTGGAGGGTAGACAATCTTATAAGTTGGGAAACAGCGAAGACTTAGCGGCTAATTACATCGTTGCACGATAAAACTTTTGGGTGAAGTTTGTTCACGATCCTTACCGGCTTAGTGTTTCTATTGGGAACGATAAAACTGCTTTCTCTTTGATTGCGATTCTTTGTATAACACCGCCATTATATTGAATTACACTGATACTAAGTTTGGCAGTTATGTCCGTAAAGGGAGATGTCCAGACTTACAATAGTCACTAACTAAATATTCCAACTTTGTATATTATGTTCTTCATTCGAAGATCCAAAGTTAAAATACCCAGGCACAAATAAAATCATTTCATACACTAGCTTTTTCGCGCGACCTTATCTGCTTAGATTTAGGATTTTTAAAGATTCCTTTGGAATTCCTCAAAATCCTTTTAGCGGGGGGTCTAAGTTATAATAGAGAGCTTACTTGCAAAATTTTAAGTTTCTAGACCCGGCGGCGGCGGTTTGAAATATGCGTTTATATATTATGTCAGTCAATCAGTATATCCGTTGTTTTTTTTTTTAATAATACATAAATCACCATTAAAAATAACAGGATAATAACAATAGGGATAGGTATGTTGAAGTAATACTATATTATATCCTTTGATCTTTTATCGTTTTGTATTTTGTCTTTTTTTTTCTTGTACCCTTATTTGTATTTAAATTTATTATTAATCATCTAGTTAGTGTAAGTGGCACTGCCGTTCTTATAAGATATAAAATAAATAAAATAAATAAATAAGTATCTATATTTACTTACTACTATAACTACTAAGCTCTTGTCTCTTGAATAATGTGCTGTAGAGCACAAGAAAAATGGCTTTTAACTAATCTACTTAAACCTTTAATCCAGAATAAGAGGCATAAAGTAAAGTTCGCCAGAGCCAAAAGTTTTCTAACAATGTAATTAGCCAGGAGAACCCTGCCAGCTCGCAGCTTGCATACTCCTACTTCCGCTAAGTTATCGTTCACTTAAAACTAAATCTTTATTAGATTTCGAACAAAATTCAGCGTACCTACTTAAAAGCTAAGCGAAGAATGCTCCTATCAAATCCATTGAAGTTTTTTAATATAAATTCAGAGTTTACTTACTTTGCCGAAATGCACATATTTTAATGTTTAAAAGTTATTTTTTACACTTGACAAGTTTGTTGGCTATTACTTAAAATAAACATTGCATGTGAAACAACCCTAAAAGTCCAATTAATTTTAAAAGGGATCCCAAGTGGTCCATTTTGTTTTATGGCCTTTATGAGCTAATCAATTTAAAAATAATGTAAGTAATCTGAACTTTATAAATAAATCAATGCTCTATCTCATATCAGCATCTGCTGCTATTTTAATAAAAAAGCTGTGATAGCCTAGTGGTTAGGACGTCCGCCTTTTAATCGGAGGTCGGGGGTTCGATCCCGGGCACGCACCTCTAACTTTTCCGAGTTATCTGCGTTTTAATTAATTAAATATCACTTGCTTTAACGGTGAATGAAAATATCGTGAGGAAACCTGCATGTCTGAGAGTTCTCCATAATGTTCTCAAACGTGTGTGATGTCTACCAATCCGCACATGGCCAGCGTGGTAGACTATGGCCAAACCCCTTCTTACTCTGAGAGGAGACCCGTTCTCTGTAGTGAGCCGGCGATGGGTTGATCATGATGATGTTGAAATATCTTCTAGCATCTAGCAGCTACATCGTCATAGGTTGAACCAACGCAATACTACTTAGATCTCTTGTACGGAATCTCTACCTAATTAATTATCACCACCATATCATCTTACAAATCTAACAATTTTGACAATCAATAAGATTAACATTTTACCTATCCACACTAATATTATAAATGCGAAATTGTGTCTGTCTGTCTGTCCGTTTGTCTGTCTGTTTGTCTGTCTGTTAGCTTTTCCGTTAGACTATTCGTTAAACCGATTTCGATGAAATTTGTGTACAGAAATAGCTTGCATCCCAGGGAAGGCTGGGAGCTCGGAGAAGCCAACACTTACCCACTACCCAGCTTTGGACCCAAATAATCAGTTTATTAATAAAGAATTTCCTCTAAACTATTCTATGAAAAGTCCGTACAATGTACCTACATTAAAAGGACCTGACAGCCACAGTTTAAAAAAAAAACTAAACGGGTGAGACTAACTTTCAAACTTTTACCTTTTAGCCCACTCCCCTAAACCATTGAGCTATTGATGCTCTATTCTAGCTAGACAAACTTCTCAAGCCAGTCTTTCTATTAAAATAATGTTATGCCTAGCTATAGGCTATATGCCTGGTTAATCATGTAAGAGCCCTGAATCAATATCTGAAAGCATATTTGCGTGGTACTAATCGCTTTAACCGACCTCATATTATACTCAAAACTTAGTTAGTTACCAAGTAAGTACTAGGATAAACACATGTTTATCTAAAGCGCGGATTTAACGTTAATGTAAACATGGGGTAATAGCGTTGGTCGGGTCCAAGGAAACACAGCAACCCTAGAGAGTTTCCTTCCCATTACGTAGTTTATTGAGAACTATAATCCTGTTTCCATAGTTGGGAAACAACCTGTTAATATTCAACACAACCTGTTATCCTAGCCAGGCTCAGCTCAAGTCCGTGTAGCACCCGGGTGCAATTAATACCCTGCCGCCCTATATTGTCGACGCATTTTAAACTGAGTCGTCGAGTTATCTGTTTGTTTCGCTCGCAATTACATACGATCTGTAAGTGCGAGCGAAACAGACAGATAACTCGACGACTCGTAGACGAGTAAAAAGTATTTTTTGTCGTTAATTCAAAAAATATATTTGAAGAGAGAGACGCATGCTCTTTGGAGGTATCGCGAGCAGCGCTCGAAGAGCCTACGCCCGTGTGCGCTGCACACCTTGCACCATAGGTAAAGCAGGCACTGATTCTAGCTTCAATTTCTCAAAAGTACTTGATGGAGCTCACAGCAAAGCTTCAAATGCTAGAAAGCTGGCTCATTAAGCTATCAATTAAATGACCACAGGTTAAAAATGGATATCTGAGGCCTGAATTCCTCTTACGCTGATGTCGGTTGCGTTCGAATACCTACAAGAGAATGCACACGTCTTCTACTATGCATTGTATATATATATATATATACCGAAGTACGATGCCTTTTTACGGTTCCGTAGCTCAAAAGGAAAAAGGGACCCTTATAGGATCACTTCGTCATCTGTATGTATGTTTGTCCGTCTGTCGTGACTGTCAAAAAAACCTATCGGGTACTTGCCGTTGACCTAGAATCCTGAATTTAGCAGGTATTACAGCACAAGTAAAGCAAAAATCCAAAAACCGTTACTTGTATATTCTAAAACAACAACATTCATTAGTGTGATGATTGATATTTTAGGTAAGAAATAACAGTTTTAATTTAAACGTTTTTATGTTTATTTATTAACCTGTAATTTGACTTTGAGTTAAACCAATCGCGCATGAAACACAATTAATTCTCCAATGATTTCATTTATATAAGATTGCCCTAATCGTTGGCAATTAGGTGCTAAAGTTCAGGGTTTTAAACGCCTGTCAAGAACAGAAGCTAAACTATTTATCAGGGTACAGGGTTGTCGATATCTACGCAATTACTTTGACTTCCATTACACGGATTGGGTCTAACCAACTAAATTGATGAAAATAACATCGAATATTTACTTGATAGACATTTGGGGCCTTGTAAATATAAATTGCTCCTTCGTAAGTAACGAAATATATCTAAGTACCTAGTACCGATCATTATTCTGAATTTTCATTACATTGAAGTTGTTTTAGGGTTCCGTACCTCTTAATGAAAAACGGAACCCTTATAGGATCACTTTGTTGTCTGTCTGTCGGTCTGTCAAGAAACCTACAGGGTACTTCCCGTGAATTTGTGGTTACATCACACAAAAAAAAAATTGTTAGTAGGTATTTTAAATTTTCGAAGTATAATAACCATATCAAGGGGTATCATATGAAAGGTCTTAACTTGTGCACTCTAAAACAGATTTTTATTTATTTTTATGCATCATAGTTTTTGAATTATCGTGCAAAGTGTCGAAAAAATACGACTTTAGTACGCAACCCTCGTAGCGCGAGCCTGACTCGCACTTGGCCGGTTTTTTTATTCAGATACAAGCTGGCCCTTGACTGCAATCTCACTTGGTGGTGGTGGTGGATGATGTGGTCGAGGATGAAAGCACGTTTTCCTGGAAGGGGTATGGCAGTTTTTTTTAACCCACACGTCTTTGGTTTCTACACGGCATCGTACCGGAACGCTAAATCACTTGGCTGCACAGCTTTGCCGGTAGGGTGGTAACTAGCCACGGCCGAAGCCTCTCACCAGGCCAAACCAAAAATTTAGAAATTATAAAATTCTAAAGTAAGATTATTTATGAGTTTAAGTGTACCAATGGTAAAATAAATGTATTATAGTCATTAGGAAAGTCTAACAAATCCAATTCAATTTCATCATCATCATCATCATCATCATCAACCGATAGACGTCCACTGCTGGACATGAGTCTTGTAGAGACAAATGGAATTCGATTTATTAGAACCTTTATGATTTCTTTCCACTCCCTAAACCACTGAACTACATAGGCCTTTATCTTTAACAGGTCGCTTGATTAACTGATAAAATGAGTGATGATGCAGTCTAAAATGGAACGTGCTAACTTCAAAGAGATAATGCAGATAAAAAACCCACCTACCTACTTCTTTAAACACTCATTGCTACACAAGATAATATTATAAATTATTATTACAGTATGCTTTTAACTGAGGTTTTCTGAAAAATGCCCTAGGTAATTGTGAGGCTGAAGATTGCTTTTACATCCCATCTTTTTAGCTAAGATAAAATAGTTCATCCAAGAAAAAATCACCGAAAATATGTGAGATGAAAAGCTTTTCGCAGAGAATCGGTAATTCGCAAATGTCGATCATACGTTAAATATGAATATTGGGCTTCGGATATATCTTACTTAAACATAGTGAATATCCATATTCGCCCGTTCTCTTACGAAATATATTGTATAGCGATAATAAAGTGGAGAGGGTGGGAGCCATCTATAAATTTAGACTTTAATGTGGCACGAAGATATATTTTATTAAGGCTAACGCTCTTTCCATGTTAAGAGCCGAAAGATTGCAGAAAGTGATAACTATGGTCTATAATTTTAGCTTAGATTCAACGATAAAAAGGGCTCTTCCTACCATCCATAGTTTTGCTTTCATTGAGCTTCAAGGGATCAAGATTACACCGAGAGAAAAGACCGTACAGAGATTCCAATGGAACTAAATTTTAGAATCAGAATTGATTTTTATAAATAGAAAAAATCTCTCATTGATCAATAGAAAATGCATTTGGGAAGCGGGGAATTTCGAAAACCAATGTCATATTTAATTAGTATAAAAATATAAGCGTAGAGATAACATGCAAATTTTTGCAAGCGACTTGGCGGACAAGTGGTTAGTTATAACTATTTGTACCGCTTCATTCAAAATCAATTTGAATCGAATCACTCAAAATATAAATAGGAACAGAAATTCAAATGGAATGCAAAATGGTGTGATTGTTCAATAGCAATACAGTACTTCAGTATAACAATAGAACGCAGCTGCACTGGTAAAATTATTATCACTATATTATAATTTATCGGGAAACCAATACTCTGCTAGTGCATATCGAGTACCAATAGCACGTAACGATAATGACGCTAAATATTTAGGACCAACAAAATTGTATTGTTTGTGTAAATGATTTTTTTGTAAGCTTTTTAGTTTTTATTTTTTACTGAAAATGCATGCATCGCTTAGGGTGGTCGAGCACGACTTTTTGCAGCGGTTCAGTAGTAATATAGTCGCAATACTGCCGCTGGTCGTATACCTTCGCCCGCGTAGCAGTGATTTTGCATGCTACTATCGCGATACACCATCGATACAGACGCGATTCAGCATCAATACAATCACTGATATTTCGACACACTTAGCATCAGTCAATATTAGTAAAAAGTAAAAACATGTTCTTGTCCGGTTTCAGCTAGTTGGCCTTTTCACATATATAGGGGACTTCCAATACTAAGTTTTTCGATACGGGGACGCTATTGAAGCCAGTTGGGAACGCAACGTCTAACGGTTTTTCGAGCTATCACTTCAGTTTCGCGACTAACGGGTGGACATTAAATTACACTATCTACGTTAAGAGGTTTTTAATGAAAAGCTAAAATTTAATGTCAGTGACAATTCTCATAAAACTGACTGAGTGCTCATTACAATAAAGAGAAAATGTTTGAGTGCAAAACTGGAATTGAAGAACCTAATAAGGAAACTTTCCATCCAAGTTTTTCAACAATGTAATTAACCTGGATAACTTTGCCAGCTGGCTTTTGCCAACTTGCTATTTCCTACATCCCATATCGTGAGTTTAAAGTAGTTAAAATAAAACTTGAATAAGTAAAATGAAATGTTTTATTGAAAGTTGATTTAGGTACTTGAAAGAATTATTTTAATTCTTTTCGTTCTTTTTAGTAGTGTAAAGTGTCTGCTTTCCGTACCTGTTGGTGTGGTAAAGTCCTCATGTTTTAAGAGCTTCAAGTTGACTTACACAAATGAAAAAGAATTACAAACGAGAAAACAACCGACTATACAAAAAAAATCTTTCAAAAAAATTGTTGGCCAGCAGCCTGACTCTGAGCATAAATTACGATAGTTACATCTCACTTGCGGCTTTTGCAACACTTTGTCATTTTGAAGAAAGCTGCGAGAAAGCGTTTTCGCACTGATTTTGCTTTGACTCTAGCTTAGGCAATTGTGGTACGTACAGGATTCGAGTTTAGGATTTTTTTGATAACTTCAACCCCCTTAGGAAACAAAATTTGGAACTAAAGTAGTAGGATAGGTTGTAATAGTCAAGTTTCTTAGAAAAAGTGGAGGATTAGTAGATGGCAGAGTCACTTTTCCCCTACAGCTTAATTCGTGCTAGAAGTAGCTGTATGAAACAGCCTTTCGGATTTCTCCCCTTCCCTATACCTTCCACCCTTAGAGCTATTGAGGCTTGAAAGCTATCGTTAACGATTATAAGAGGTAAGTATTCGAGCTTTCAGTTACTGTAGCTGCTTCTTTTTCGCTTCAACAAGCAACCCATTAGAAAATCATTTATCTTTGCTACAAACCCAGACAGGTAGCGCTAACTGCAAGCTGCAACAGCTATGTGTACCTGCCACGATATTATACCCGGCTCGCTTCAAAACTAACTTTGAAACTTATGTAATTAATGGCGAGAAAAAATCCAGTAACTTACTACAGGCAGGTACTTATTTTGTTTTTCACTATTTTAAGAGTCATTGCAATTTCTAAGTGCGTTTGTTTTGTTTATGTCCTATTATATAGATTCTTTAAAAAAAATATTAGAAAAATACAAAATTACTCAAAACCACCCTTAAATTAGTAAATAAACAGTAGGCAAGTAGTGATTTTCAATTTGCTTAAATTTGTGATGTTCGAATACGAGTAATAACAATAATTAAAAAATAGTAGGGAAAAATATAAGGCTTGACCTGCCTATGTACATAATATTATCTACCAGTACCTACTCAGTTTTTTTTGTACAAATTATACTTTTATTAAAACGAATCTAAACAATTGAACATAAAAATTACAGTTCGAAAATATCATCTCAACCACCGCAAAACAACAACCAACCAACCTACTCAGTTAATGTTAATATAATAATTTTACATGGATATGAGGAAGTATTGTTTATGTGTTGCTTTGGAAACAGGAAGGCGTTACACATCACAAAGGGTGTATAATAATTTACTTGGAAACTATACAAACAAAGATTAGCTTCCTGACTTTACGGAAGAGATGGGACCTAAGATTAATGTTCGCGTAATGAGTCAGCTTTAGTGGAAAATCAGTAAGCGATTGTGGTATGCCTTGGGGATTTTATTCACACTGTAGTAGATAACAGCTATTAAAGCTATCGCACACATTATCACGTGTAATAAAAGCGCGCCCGATGAAATAAAAGCGAGGTGTGAATGTTTGCAGTCTGACCGTAAGCTATCTGACATTGACTAAATAACACAGGTACGATCTTAAAAATTTGCTAATACTATCGTCTGAGCGTCTAGTGGGTAAGCAACAGCGGTGATGACGGCGGTAAGTGATGACTTATCTGGCTCAGTGGTGAGCGCTATGGTCTTATCAGTCGGAGGACATGGGAAATTTGAATTTTATAATTTCTAAATTTCCTCTGGTCCGGTCTGGTGAGAGGCTTCAGCCGTGGCTAGTTAGCACCGTACCGGTAAATCCATGCCACCAAGCGATTTAGCGTTCTGGTACGATGACGTGTAGAAACCAAAGGGGTATATATCATAGCCTCTATAAAAACTGCCACCTTCCAGGTTAGCCTACTTCCATCTTCGACTACATCATCACTTCCCACCAGGTAAGATTGTAGTAAAGGGCTAACTTGTATCAGAATAAAAATAAATAAAGTTCCAGTGTTTGTACGGTAGCTATCAAAATTTATGTTCAAATCAAACGCTCCCGAGCCATCCTCTTCCTCCCTCCTCCTCCTCAAGTTCTTGAGACTCAAATCCTCGAAGAAGGCTACGGCCATGATTACTCAGTCAACATGAGCCAAAGCCAAAAGCGTAGAGATTGAGTTAATAAAATATATTGTGTCCGCCGTGTATGGAGTTTTAAAATTACATTGTCCTTCCACCCCACAACTCCTCGGTGTTCCACCCTAAGTGAAAGATATACATAAATGGTCTTTCAAACTAGTTATTTTGATACAGTCACGTTGAAAATATATTTATACGATCACTAAATTAAAATCATTAAGAATTATTAGAATTAATTATTAGCTTAATATGTTACCCTAGCACTTGATTACGAACTCGCCTGATATTCCAGACATGAGGCAATACAATAATTATAACAAGCATTCTAAGAAAATGAGAAATTTCCTAGAAAGGTAGTGCTAGGTATTAATAAAATGAACTAAGTGGGTATTTTTTGTATAAAATTCTGCCAAAGTTTCTCTTCCAAGTATTCGACGCAAATCAGAAGTTTCTCTTTCAAGTTTTCTATGAAAATATTTTAAAGGCAAACGCAACTTGGAATTACATATTTAAAATAACAAGTTTCAGAAAGAGAATCGCAATAAAAAAGCAATTTTCCTCAGCGCGGGCCCACGCCATTTTGCTATTACCTAATATAAATATTGCTTCGTCTATACTATTCAGAAGTGTAATTCCCTAAGCAAATATACCTCGTCGGAAACGCTAGTTTTGGTCTACGGGGAAAATTGCTCCTTTTTCTATATAAAACTGTTTTCAGGAAAAATCTACGTGTATCCATCTAATATTACCCAATATTCGAAAGTCGCCAGTACACAGTGATTCAATAAACCTATCCCATAAAATGAAAAAGGCGTGAAAATGTTCCGTCTTCGTTTACTTGAATTTCACATCATAAAACAAATTCCTCTCTGTTTGACTGTATGTTTAATTTACTTACTGATTTGCACACCCGGCAGCTGAACTAGTCGTGATGAAAATAGTCATAACAAGACTGGCATTCGTTGTAATGCGAGTCGCGCATCAGTAATCGAAAACCTTCTCGCAATTCCCAACAACAACTCTACAAAGTTATTCAAACGGATGAACTTTGCGCTACCATACAGGTAATTAACAAACCAGCTATATAAAATACATTGACTTTTTGTAACGAACAGACAAACAAAAAAATTTAAACTAAATTTAATTTAATTTTAATTTAATATTATAAAAATAGTAAGTAGTAGTATATATTTATCTTGCATTCTGTAAAACGTCCTCGCAGGTTACTTCACCTCAGAAAAACACCTAGTCTCAGGGGAAATCAGAAACTTTGATAAGTATATAAAGTCCAAGTACCCCTATGCAACAGCTTGACTAAGGTAAGTTCTTCGTCTTTGCATGTTTGCCGCTTCAGAACATAGTATGCTTAATCAATCAATTTGTAGTTTTAACTCTAGCGACTGCCATCTAACCTCCGCAACCAATTATGATTGGACTTATGGATTAAAAAAAGAATAAAAGCCTTGTTTATGACTAAAATCCCCGTTTTCCCTCCAACTAAGCGAAAAGCTTGTGCTAGGAGTAGGTATGACATTATAGTGCAACGGGTGGGGTTTCAACCGGCAACCTTTCGGAATTCAGTCCGCTCCGCTCAGGTAATTAATTAGCTCTTAGGTACTTTTAAAATAACCAAGCTCCATAAAAGTTCACGCTACAGACCCTCAAAGTAAGACGTCATTAGTCCAGTTACCGACTTAGATCAACTTTACTTTCTAATATACCTATTAGATGGTTCCCGCGACTTAATTCGCGTGTCCACGTGTTTGGGAACTCTTTCATTCAAAATGTAACCTATGTCCTTCCCCAGGATATAAACTAACTCTGCACCAAATTTCATCAAATTTCTTAAATGATGGGTCGTGAAAAGTAAGTAGACAGACAAACATATTTTCGCATATTCTATTATAATAGTGTGGATAAAGTAAGATCACACCACCGTCAACTGCTTTTATTTTATGATGACGTGTTTTTTTAAAGACCATTGTTCAAGATAACTTTTTTAATAAAATAACAGTACCTAGATAGAGTAAAATTAATGTTATGAAGTTCGAAGATTCAAAGGCTGTTCGTTGGCAGCTGTCGAATGGTGCTGCAAGTTTTTACAGCATCGTAAACACAAAATGAAATCATATTTTAACGATCCAATAGATGGGAAAACTTTCTTTATAACTACAGCCGTTTTGTGCTTTATGATGATTATTAGGGAGGGTTTGTCTATATTTTATTTGGTACCAATTTAAACAAACTTATTTATTTAATACGGATTTTTTTTTGTTTTCAGGGGAATAACATCATCTCAGATCGGAGTTTAATACAAAGGCCCCAAAATAAATTATCGTAAATTCAAATCGTCCGAGCTTCGAGCTTTTTATATATTATATGACTACTCTGGCCATATTAGACCAACTGTTTTATCAAAACTATTCACTATATCGTACATTTGGTTGCTAAGTCCAGTTGGACGCTAACGCCTACCTTGCGTCCAATGGTCTTGGACTTGGACTTGCATTGAACATAATGATATAAACGTGGTCGTCGTCTCAGACCGGAGCTTAAAACAAAAGCAATTCCAAAACACAAGTTCGTAAATCGTAAATTTAAATACTCCACCGAGTTTCAAGCTTTTTAAATATAAAGCCTGAACAGTAACAAGCGTGATAGTGGGTACATTCCCTCGAAAGTTGAAAGAAAACTTTCCCCTTTGTACGGCAAGTGCTCAGTGTGATACGCACGCTCGAGCCAATGTGGCGTATATTCAAGCGAGAGGCGATTGTCCCGCGACTGCTGCGCAACGGTACGTGATAACAAAACTTCCAGCCGCGCTTATTGTCCACGGAGTATAAAAGATGTACTGTTTTACATTATATTTTGTCTGGAATGACGATTGGATTTCCAATATGAAACAAGACTACTGGTCGTCTTCTTCTTCTTCCTTACCTTATCCCACGCTACGTGGGGTCGGCACAGCAACACAAATAAGACTACTGGTCGTATTAGACCAAATGTTCTATGAAACTATTCATTTTATCGCACATTCGGTCACTTAGTCTAGTTGGACGCTAACGCCCAGCTTGCGTCCAATGGTCTTGGACTTAGACTTAGAGTTGCATTGAACATAATGATATACACGTGGTCGTCGTCTCAGACCGGAGCTTAAAACAAAAGCAATTCTAAAAACACAAGTTATCGTAAATTCAAATACTCCACCGAGTTTCAAGCTTTTTAAATGTAAAACCTGAACAGTAACAAGTGTGATAGTGGGTACATTGCATTCGCTCGAAAGTTGAAAGCAAACTTTCCCCTTTGTACGGCAAGTACTCAGTGTGAATCGCACGCTCGAGCCAATGTGGCGTGTATTCAAGCGAGAGGCGATTGTCCCGCGAATGCTGCGCAACGGTACGTGATAAATAAACTTCCAGCCGCGATATCTTTCAGATATCTTTTATACTAGTATAAAAGATATCTGATTTACATAGTCTGTCTGAAATGACAATTTGGATTTTTAATATGAAACAAGACTACTGGTCGTATTAGACCAAATTGTTTATGAAACTATTCTTTCTATCGCACATTCAGTCAATTAGTCCAGTTTACGTCCAATGGTCTTAGACTTGGGGACTTAGAGTTGCATTGAACATAATAATCGATTGATTGATTAAATCGGGCAGTAAAAATGACCCAAACAATTACAGGCCAATATCAATTTTGCCGACTTTTAGCAAGATATTTGAAAAAATTATGCTCAACCAACTGCTCCGACACTTCAATCTGAATAAATTACTTCACTCTGAGCAGTACGGTTTTACTAAGGGTCGATCAACAATTGATGCGGGCGCAATGCTTTTAAAGCATATATTCGATGCGTGGGAGAACTCACAGAATGCCATTGGAATTTTCTGTGATTTGTCTAAAGCGTTCGATTGCGTTGAGCACGAGACTCTTCTAACTAAATTGAGCCACTATGGAATTAAAAACACTGCGCTTAGCCTCATTGCGTCTTATCTGAGTGACCGTATACAAACCGTATGTGTAAATGATGTGAAGTCATCCGGATCACCCTCACTAATGGGCGTTCCTCAAGGCTCTATACTAGGTCCCTTCATGTTCTTGGTATATATAAACGATTTACCATATTTCGTTCATGATACTTGCAATATTGTGCTATTTGCAGATGATACGTCCCTAATTTTTAAAATCGATAGAAATAAAAACAATTTTGACGATGTAAATAATGCCATATCGCGGGTCACACATTGGTTTACTGTCAACAATTTACTTTTAAATGCAAAGAAAACCAAGTGTGTTATATTTTCTCATTAACTTAATGATAAATAATGATATGTTAAAAGTGGAGGAGACCACCGTGTTCCTGGGAATCACGTTAGATGCAAAGCTTCAATGGAACGCCCATATATCAACACTTGCTGGTAAACTCAGCTCTGCTGCTTATTTTCGACAGGTAACTGACGTGGAAACTGCAAAAATTGTGTATTTTGCCTATTTCCACAGTATTATGTCTTACGGAGTCTTGCTGTGGGGTAAAGCGGCAGATATTGGGAAAATATTCGTATTACAAAAAAGGGCAATACGTGCAATTTATAATTTAAAACCGCGCGATTCCCTACGAGAGATATTTAAGGAAATAGGTATTCTTACAGTAGCTTCCCAATATATTTACAATAATATAATTTTTGTACGACAAAACATTCACAGTTACAAAAAAATCAGTGATCTCCATGATAGGCAAACTAGAAACAAAAATAAGCTAGCTACTCCTGCGCTCCGCCTCTGGAAGGTGCGAAAGTCATTTGTGGGAATGAGTGTAATATTTTATAATAAAATTCCACAAGCAATTTTAGACTTGCCTTTACACAAGTTTAAAAAATGTGTTAAAAGTATGCTCCTAAAAAAAGCATATTATACAGTCGCAGACTATGTAAACGATAAAAAAGCTTGGATTTGACTCGCTCCAGCAATGCACGGGGCTGCAATGGCTTGTATAGTACGGTATAATAACATTGTAAATTGAAAAATTAAAAAGAGCAACCGCCGAGTTTCTTGCTGGTTCTTCTCGGTAGGAACGGCATTCCGAACCAGTGGTAAATTAAACCTGACTATTCATAAGCACTTTTAAAAAGTTTACATGAATAAAAAAACATTCTATTCTATTCTATTCTATTCTATTCTATTCTATTCTATTCTATTCTATTCTATTCTATTCTATTCTATTCTAATATCAACATTGCCATCGTCTTAGACCGGATCTTAAGCAAAACCAAAACAAAAGTTATCGCAAATTCAAATACTCTCCACATATACTGTCCACAGTGCAAGCCTAGCAGGAAGCCTAGCCAAGCAAGAAGCAGTGATAGCCTAGTGGTTAGGACGTCCGCCTTCTAATCGGAGGTCGGGGGTTCGATCCCGGGCACGCACCTCTGACTTTTCGGAATTATGTGCGTTTTACTTAATTAAATATCACTTGCTTTAACGGTGAAGGAAAACATCGTGAGGAAACCTGCATGCCTGAGAGTTCTCCACAATGTGTCTCAAAGGTGTGTGAAGTCTACCAATCCGCACACGGCCAAAACCCTTCTCACTCTGAGAGGAGACCTGCGCTCTGTAGTGAGCCGGCGATGGGTTGATCATGATGATGATGATGATACTGAAGACGTGATCTCTCCACTTGCAAGTGATCTCCATTACACATGAGTAATCCTGAGCATTTTTAATTGGTCCACATTGTAATCTTTATTTTTTTCTCACTTATTCAAGAACGGTAGATATAGTTACATTGTTTTAGCTTTATAAACCCATACTGCTCTTGAACTCAGCACAAATCAGCATATTTGCACCACATTCCTAAGCTTTTTAAATCAAATCTTTTGCCATTGAATAAATGAAAGGAACGAAAGTATTCGTTCTATATCCCATTATTTATATTGAATCCAGATTAGTTCTAGGGTGAACCGAAATAAATGATATTAATACTTGCAAAATCTATCGTCGAACACTCGCTGCGACGCGAACGCGTTTGCCGATAAATTAGCAATAGGATAAAAACTCTCTGTATGCAAATTAAACAATAACTCGTGGTATAAGCGTATAATAAAATTTATCTTAGCGCAGTTTATGATTTATTGTTATGGACATTTATTGGTCCACTAGGTATAGACAGTTTATTGTACAAAAGTTAAATCGCGACAGGTTTACATCGCAATCGGGGTGGGGATTCCCCGCATACCCGTACAGCCCCCGCGCTGCGGTGCAGGATAGAACGCATAGACACGGTAATGTTATATGATAATATTACCGTGGCATAAACTTATTGTAGAGATAATCATATCACTGATAGAACGGGTGACGTGCTGATGTGCGGGGCGTCCCCCCACCTATGAAAGATTACAGATTTGTTTGTGAAACCGGAGTTATCGTAAACATAACCGGAGTTTTATTTTCATATTTTTAGAAAGAAGTCAAGCTTTTTCAGCGTTTACAGTCTTCATAAATTGTACCTAAAAATAGGGTAAGACTTACCAAATTTTATTGACAGAATATAAAAAAAAATGAAAAAAAAAATCTTACTATAATAATTTTATCAGGTGGTAAAATAAAGTTTTTTTTATACTTTTTAGCTGATTTGTTTTATTTAACCGCAAAAAATATTCAAATCAAACGCATTATTTAATCACATATATTTTTGTAATGAAACTTCGAAACTCCTGAACTCTGGATTTGGAACGCTCATTATCAAAATCAGAAGCTGAAAAATAGTTCGATTTTCAAGCCGACGTGTTTTTAATTTATATTATTTTTGTATATCTAGTGTTTGTGTTTGCTTATGATTTCCTAACTACCTATATTTTATGTTAATCAGCTATCCTAATTGTATTTATTTTTGGTTCACAATCGTTGTGTGTATTCAAATATTAAATAATAAACAAACAGAACATTAACATATTAATGTCATACCAAAATAACCAATCAAATATCCAATCTGTCTCGCATATATGCCATTTTAGGTGGATAAACATTGACCAAATTTTAGAACATTTCCATACCAGTTATACAGCAATTAGTCAAAGTTGGTCAATTCAGAATTAATCACTATTGTTCATACATCATATTTTGTGGGCATCGTTATAACAGACTTTGGAAGTTGACCAAGTATTTTTATTTTATGTTGTTAAAATAATTAATTAATGAAAACAGGTACTTTAATTAGGTATATTTAGAATAGTGTAGAAGTAATACCTACTTTTAATTTTAAACTACTTATGTATCGTTAGCAACTGAGTATAATTCAACACAACAATAGCGGTGTTTAAAAGTTGCAAACAAACAGATTTTGTTTTGAAAACGCTTTTAAAAGTAGTACTTCAAAACTAGGAGAAGAATTATTGTACTACTTAAATATCCAACATTAAAATGTAGCCAGTTTCAAAACCGTGGCTACTTATCATTCTTCGTTATTATTCGACTGCTTATTTGCGCAAAACTTTAATTAACTTCGAAATGAAACGAATATTTTACTAAAGCGGAATTATAATTTTACAATTGCTTTCAATTTCGTACTTAGCCTAGCCTAGATATACAATTAGAACTACGAAAAATATCAGGAATTTTTTCATTGCCTTGTGCAAATTAAAATGTTCAATTCGGTAGGTACACAAAAGAATAACTGAAAAGGATCTCTCATATAGACTTGTAAAACACCCCATTCGATAACTCTAAATCCAATGTACTTACAAAAGAAATAAAAACAATCTGAAACTCAACCGTTATTTTATCCAACCTTTTTGTTCTCAAAGCCGCATAAAATTCCAATACGAAACTATTATCTACAAAATATAATTCTATAATATTCGATATTTTCATAAAATACTTTAAAGATAAGAAGCGGGTTTAAGAAGGACTTCCTCACGTCTTCATTCAAAATCCATCGCACGTAATTGCATTATATTCAAGTGCGTGTCTAGGGTGCCAAGTTAACTTATAGTTATCCTATCTTTAGGTACTTTGTCGACATTTTTACAATAAGTATTTAGAGTTTTAAGAATTAATACTATCGTGAGTGGTACTGATAATTATTCTGAATAAACAGAGGATTAATTTACGTTAAGTTTGTTTGTCCTGTGCTCTGAACTAATGCTTTTATAGCCTTTCCGGATCTTGCCCAGCGGTAGCGCAGATAAAAATCTCAAACGATTCAAAAATAGGTATACACTGAGCATAATTAAGTTCATGTCATGGGAATAAATCGCTACATTGAGACATAGGTATAATTAATTCTAATTATTATAATTACTAGCTGCCCTAGCTGCCTAGCTGGCGAACTTCGTTCCGCCTAACAGTCGATTTATTTTTTTTAAATTATTATGGGAAGACACTGCCTCCTGAAACACAATTTTCTCTACCTCAGGACGCAGGGCCTGATAGCTTGTCAATTATACACTTTTGTTAAGATAATAAAGATTATAGGTGGGTTAAGTTAACCATAGACGTGGTGATCTTATTAAAGTTTTCAAAGCATTAGTTAAAACATTACAACAAAAAAAATTGAAAATAATATATACCTCAATATAGGTAATTATCTTCTTATTACGAATTAAGTTATAAAAATAATACTAGTATCTGAAGCAAAAACATCTTTTTGTATTCATAATTATATTATTAGGTAACTGGGTCCGGAAAGAAAAATTGTACCAAATTAAGAAAAGAGCAATTAACAAAAAATACAAAAGAATTTTCGCATTTCTTTGACCATGCCGTAAATTAATCAAAACCTTTGATCAATGTAGGAATTTAATTAGCCCTATTTCTTTTACCGGTGGAGACGTTTCTTACATACTTGTGGACGACTCGACTTATATTGGAACTTGGACTGAATTCTTTTATTTCTCCCATTAATTATATGTACCTTTGTTAATAGTATAAAGGAGAATGAAGGTAAAGGTAAAAACGTCTAAGTGTCTGTCTATTCGAAGATGGAGACGTTAATAAGGAGATCAATAGCTACGGACATAAAAAGGACAGGATTCAGGAACATAGGCTATTGTCGCTGGGGATCGACATAATACCTATCAATTCATGTAGGAATTATTAGGCTTCCGTACCTCAAAAGGAGAAACGGAACCCTTATAGGATCACTTTGTTGTCTGTCTGTCTGTCTGTGTGTCTGTCTGTCAAGAAACCTACAGGGTACTCCTGTTGACCTAGAATCATGAAATTTGGCAGGTAGGTAGATCTTATAGCTGACATTTGGGGTTAGATCATACAAAAAAAATTAAATTGTGGTCATGAACTAATAATTAGTATTTTCAATTTTCGAAGTAAGTAACCATTTCAAGTGGGATATCATATGAAAGGTCTTCACCTGTACATTCTAAAACAGATTTTTATTTATTTTTATGCATGATATTTTTTGAATTATCGTGCAAAATGTCGAAAAAATACGACTGTAGCACGGAACCCTCATTGCGCGAGCCTGACTCGCACTTGGTCGGTTTTTGGTAAATAAAAATGATTTGAATCGACAAAAACTGTGACATATGAACAGACGGTGAAGAAAAGTAAAAGATTATTATGGATAATGGATTCCATCCGCACGAAATGTCCAAGTGATTCCGAGTTAGCCGGTTCTGTTTTTTATTGTGTCTAAAGATATTGCCTGCTGTCGAAGTATAATGATAAAAGTTTTAGCAAGATTTGTGTGTATGACTTTACGATTAGGAACTTATGATTGACAAATATTTTATAAAGAAGAACTTTTGTTATCGGAGTTGTGTTTACCGCCTTTAGACCGACTATTAAATGGGATTTGTGTTTAGGTCGCCATTTTGATTGAGTGGTTGCATTAGCAATTATTGTGTCCTAATTAAGTTAATATTGCAGTTAGGTTATTATACAAGGTAAAACTCTCGATAAGCCTTTGCACGTCGTGATTAATATTTAACTTCACTTCTGGTATGTTTATATTTTTTTCAAATTATAGACTAGCTCGTGGCTACAATCAAACGTACTGGTAAGTAATGATGCAGGTTAAGATTGAGCGTGTATGCCTTGCGATTTGAACGTAGGTTACCTTTCTCAAACTCATCAAAATTCGAGGAGAACTTAGTTTAATTCTAGACAGAATTAACAGATGTAACGGCTTAAAAATCCTTGACTGCAAGAAAGCATATTCCTTAAGCAAAATATTGTAACTACAGATGACAAAGATCATTACCATCATGATCAACCCATTGCGTCCACTATTGAGATATATTTGAGTCTCCTCTTAGAACAAGAAAGGCCACGCTGGCCCAGTGTGGATTGGCAGACTGCACACATCCTTAAAACATTATTGAGAACTCTCAGGCATGCAGGTTTCCTCACGATGTTTTCCTTCACCGTTGAAGTACATAAGTCATACCTATTTAATTGCTTAAAACGCTCGTAACTCCGAAAAGTTAAAGGTGTGTTCCTCCAGACCTCCCGAATAGAAGGCCGACGCGAAACACTAGGCTAACACCGCTCTATATGACAAATATAGGTATGATTATTATTATTGGTCGCTAGTGTAAAATAACGTAAGAAAAGTAATCCAATTTGAATATAATTAGGTATCTGAAACAAAATGAAACGTACATTTAACAATCGTTATAAAGGTTCAAGAATAGAAACGCCCTCATTACCATTATTACACTGCTCGGTTGCGCTGACGATTGTAATGTATTCTGCTTTACAATTTAAATATTACAATTTTCCTCTAGGTCTACGTGGCAAAAATTACAGGAATCTAGGTTCCTAAAACTTATTTATTCATATACTTAACTACGCATGATATACATTTTTCACACCACTCGCTCTAGAATGCCTTATCACAGACCTGTTAGCTAAGGGTATGTCATAACATTCCTATTACTTAGCCGGGTTGTAGTGTTGTACTGAAATCCATTACGTGTTAAAGGATGTAATGTAGCCGAAGTAAATTCTGTACAGTTAGTATAAGATTTCATAGTTTTAAAAATACCAAAGTCGAAATCGACTGTTTCCATACATCTACAGGCAGCGACACAGCGGAAATATTGCGAACTAAAGATGATCGAGTGTTTGCGAGTATAGCTTTCAACTTTACGATACCAATTACCACATAACTACGTCACCATCGAGAATGGTTTGCGTTTACCTACACCAATACCAATATCGAGTAATTTGGCAGTACGAGTCCTAAGTTTGACGTCCTAAAACTAGTAAATGACGTCATTTTCGCTTATGGATACGAGTCGATAGTCGAATTGTAACTCACCAAAAAATACTCGGTGAGAGAAGCGTGAAAGCTTATTGATAATTAAACAAAATGATGAAATTTAATAAGTGAAGTGCCTTAATTTGCCCACGGAGGCAAGGAGAATGTTTGGGAAGGTAGTCAAAGCTAACCGTCGTGATTGTGTAACTTAAATTTGGTTCAGCGGCGTAATTTGTGATGTGCGCAGTGTATCGGTCAAAGAAACAGGTTCTCACATAGCCCAAACCCTCCAGCAAGTTGAAGTGACAGTGAACAATCCATGCATGTCGTACTGGGTTGAGCATCCGTCAAAGAAACAGGTTCTCACATAGCCCAAACCCCCCCGTAAGTTGAAGTGGCAGTGAACAATCCTTGCCTGTCGTACTGGGTTGAGCATCCGTCAAAGAAACAGGTTCTCACATAGTCGAAACCCCCCAGCAAGTTGAAGTGGCAGTGAACAATCCATGCCTGTCGTACTGGGTTGAGCATCCGTCAAAGAAACAGGTTCTCACATAGTCGAAACCCCCCAACAAGTTGAAGTGGCAGTGAACAATCCATGCCTGTCGTACTGGGTTGAGCATCCGTCAAAGAAACAGGTTCTCAAATAGTCGAAACCCCCCAACAAGTTGAAGTGGCAGTGAACAATCCATGCCTGTCGTACTGGGTTGAGCATCCGTCAAAGAAACAGGTTCTCACATAGTCGAAACCCCCCAGCAAGTTGAAGTGGCAGTGAACAATCCATGCCTGTCGTACTTGGTTGAGCATCCGTCAAAGAAACAGGTTCTCACATAGTCGAAACCACCCAGCAAGTTGAAGTGGCAGTGAACAATCCATGCCTGCGTTCCTACTGAGTTGAGATTTGGTACCACAGCATACCTACAAGTACCTAGTGGGGTACCGACCGATGGACCGTTCATATTATAGAGTAGGTACCTAACATGAAGTGGCTGAATGAGGATGCCTCAAGACTGGATGTAGAAGACAGACATCCACAGGCTAAAATGATAGATAATGATAATAGTGCATCTCGGATGAATCATTTTGTGCAGCGATGACTGGATGTAGAACACAGACATCCACAGGCTAAAATGATAGATAATGATAATAGTGCATCTCGGATGAATCATTTTGTGCAGCGATGACTGGATGTAGAAGACAGACATCCACAGGCTAAAATGATAGATAATGATAATAGTGCATCTCGGATGAATCATTTTGTGCAGCGATGACTGGATGTAGAAGACAGACATCCACAGGCTAAAATGATAGATAATGATAATAGTGCATCTCGGATGAATCATTTTGTGCAGCGATGATTGGATGTAGAAGACAGACATCCACAGGCTAAAATGATAGATAATGATAATAGTGCATCTCGGATGAATCATTTTGTGCAGCGATAGCCATCCATACATATAGCTCGCAGAATGCATTTACTTGTAGCGTTGTAAGATCGATCACAAAGAGTATGTCACACCTTGATCATTGAGGCAAAGGTAAGATATGCACAATTTATTACCTACCTATACCTAGGTACCTAATACCTACATAATATTATTCTAAGCCTTATGGGTAGGTACATCAAACGTGTGGCTCAAATTTCCTACTAAGTAGGTGCCTACTTACATTAATTTATGATTCAATTATACATATAAGTTGGTACCTACATCTGATAAAATCAACCCATTTTTTCACCAGAATAGAAACCTAGGTAGGTACCTACCTACCAGGTATATTAAGAAACATACATACAATAACAGAAAATACCTACCTACTACCTACCATTACTTGCATCCATTCACAAACAAGAAAGTAGGTACTTAATTTATCTATATATAAAAAAGGAAAAGCTGACTGACTGATCTATCTAATTGAAATTTGTGTAGTCCTCGCGGACAAAATCGCGGGCACAATCTAGTATAGAAGGGTATAAGTTAGTAAAATTTTGTATGAAATGGACCTACCTACCAAATTTAGCTAGCTTATTATATTAAGTATTTTTCTAAAATAAATTATTATTTTCAGGTTGCAGATCATCTATGGTACCTAACCTATACTTACCAGATTATGTTGCCTATCTTCCAGCTACCTAAGCTAGGGCCACTAGAACCTAACTTAATTCAAGAGTCAAGACTGCAACTAACCTGGGGGTCATCAGACTTGTAGAATACCTATATAATTTGAACTGTTTATGATGTACCTACTTAAATACACCTTATGAATTTTACAGCTGATGTAAAATACTTATACGCATACCTACCTACTTATAGTATCTAATTTAAATTTAAACAAAAGAATTTAATTTGTTTTATTTCATCCTAAAAAAAGTAAGTTTTCAGATGATACTAATAATAGTTAAAAAGTATCCTGGAATTTGCCTGCCTGGATATTTCCGGGAATCTATGATCAAAACTAAATTAAAATGACAGGTTTATGTGTATTGCTGTTCCTTTCATAAGCTCCCTGCACTGCAGAAAAGGATAGCAATACATTTAGACCTCGTCTAACAGAATTAGCCACACTGTCCCCAACTGTTTGTGCACCAAGTCTCATCAAAATCGGTTCAACACTTCAAAGACTAGCTCACAATTTTTTTAATTATGAGCTTATTGAGAACGTAACAGGCAATTTTCAATTTTGTTTATTTGTATGAACATTTTGAAACGTGCAGCCTTGATGGGGGTAGCTGAGGTAAAAGGGAGGGGAGGGAAATCATTCCCTTGGAAGGAGTGATTTTCCGCCGGGGATGTATACTTTTTTAAATGATTTTTAATTTTGATAAAATTGTCATTGACTTAAAACAGCCTCGGTAGGGGGCGGCGGGGTAAGTCAACCCCTTCACTCCTTCAGCCAGAGACTCACTCACGTTTTGTATGGATGAATCCAGAGACTCCGGAACGTCCCTATCTCCTCTTCTTTTCTCCATCAAGGCGGCAAGTCTCAAAAGCTAGCCCGTTGTATGTAGGTATGAATTAAAATGCCTATAAAAGAATCTTATGGCATGACTAGCTATAAAAACACTATGTTCATAATAGAAAAGCAGAGACAAAAAACATTTTATTTACTATTAAATTTTTATATTGTTATAAAACTGTAGTTTGTTGCGCAGTGTTACTGCACTTAGATGACTTATGAGGATTCTGTAGAGTGTAGTCTTGATGCAGCAAAATCAACTTGCATTCTTCTAACAAAGTGGATTAGGCAGGTGGTGTGGTCATTCACAGGCTGTTAACATAACGTAACTAACTGGTCCACAGTTATCACTGAAAAAATAGAAATTATTGATCTTTAATTTTTTAAATTGCTAATTAGACAAGAACTATTCTTCTTATTTTACTATCTATCTTAATGAGGTCTAAGTTTTATTTATAATATTAATTAATAAGTAGATGATGCCCGTGACTTTATCCGCGCTGATTTAAAGGGTAAAAGTAGCCTATCTCCTTCTCCAGCATGTAACAAAGCTCCACACTAAATAATTTATACTCGCAACTTCATTTATCTTGTGGGAACTGTTCGATTTTCAGAGCCTAGTTTATTTAAAAATAGGCTATATCCATCCCCAGGATGAAAGATCTTTGTACCTTTTGTCAAAATTGGTTGAACGGATGAGCTGTAAAAAGCCAGCAGATAGATAGACAGATAACCTTTATACATACACTAAAATACAGCTCAAACTCAAGGTCCCGAACTTAATTACATGTCTTAAACAAAGAAAACTGAATTGATTATTAAAGAGTTGCCTTTCTGTAATAGATTACCTAGATGTTTTATTGCAACTTTAACTTCAGTGTACCACAAGATTATGTCTAAAATGTGTTGTCATTTATCAAGCGGTCAGTAGTCAAAACTGTTCTAACAAATATAATTATTAATGATGGCTCAGCCCTTTTTGAACTCATTTAATGCTAGGTACCTAGTAGACAGTAATTATTTAAGTAGGTAGGTACATATGAAGTTATGTTATGATTTAACTATACTCTTCAAACCTGGCCACTTGTCTATGTGTCAGAATTCAGATCAAGAGATTTGTATTACCTAGTAATTAGTACATTATGTGAGCGTGATCCGAAGAGAGAGAGTAAACTTACTTAAGGTCGTCAGTCCAGCGGGTTGGAGGTCGTCCCACACTGCGCTTGCTGATACGCGGTCTCCACTTCAGAACACGTCTGCCCCATCGGTTCTGCGGCAGACGTGGCCTGCCCACTGCCAGTACAGATTTCTAATTCGTTGGGCTATGTCAGTCACTCTGGTCATCCAACGGATTTCGTTGTTACGGATTTTGTCCCTCAGAGTTACCCAACATAGCCCGCTAAGCGACTTTGAACTTGTGGACAAGGCCAACTGTCAGTGTCCACGTTTCAGCACCATACGTCATCACAGGTAGGACACATTCATTAAAGACTTTCGTCTTTAGGCTTTGGGGTATCGACGAATTGAAGACTTGACGCAATTTTCCAAATGCTGCCCAGCCCAGCTTATTTTTCTGTCAGCTTCCTTGTCGAAGTTGTTTCTACAAAGTTGTATTACGTACAATAATATATACCTAATAATCAGTAAAACTTCAGTTTTCTAGTTAAAACTAAAGCGATTGTTCCGTTTGTTTCAGTCTCAACTCTCAGTTTCAGTTATGATAAAAGGTTATGTTGGTATCGTTGGTTTGTTTTGATTTATTTTTTTACTGACAATGACAGAGTAACAGACTAGAAAGCGGTAACTTTTTTTTTAATCTGATGAAAATTTGGCTCTGGACACAAGTTTCTTGAGGTTTTTAGTGATCTTAGACAAATTACCATAGACACACACACCATAGACTAAGTGGTGGACTGTCACTTGTTTGTCATTGTCACGCTGTCAATCTGTCATTGTCAATCTGTCAAAAACGTCAATAAACGAAATAATAAATGCCAAACTCAACAAAATGGCAGCGTATATCTGTCCCCCTTTTTTTGCGAACGTGTAAGAGAGACAAATTGTGGCGAGAGTTGGACCATCACGTTTACTATTTCTTTTACTCGATGAGTCCAATACTGACTGTTATGGCCAACTCATACTGCCGGACAATACGTAAACATTGACCGTGAGGAGTAAACGAAACGATAAACGATAAATGCATTGTTCAATCTTGTACTAACTGTACTGTTCCTTACAAGAAGTTTTTAGTTCAAGCTGCTACTGCTGTCTCGCTTCGACGTTAAATTTATTAATTAATTTTTGTTTTTTCTTTGTTTTCTTTTTAAATACCCACAAACAAAAAATGCAAAACTCAAGATTTTTCTTTTAATTTATTTAATTTGAAAAAAAATGTCGAGTGAAAATATCACAACGTTGAAATTAATTTTTTTTTTAAATTTACTTTTTTTTAATCACCTACAAAAATTGCAATATTATTTGCTCCCAGAAACTTCTAAATACAGGTACCTAATATATTAAGCATACGAAGATTTTGATTTTATTGTCTTGCGAGGTGTGAAACGTAGAATATTTAACTTGGGGGTAATACGGTATAAATATTAGACGCCCTTAAACCCCACGCTTCACTCAGGATTCCAAATGCAACACCCCCGCTACGCTTGGGAGTTACTCTCACATCCGTTGTTACGCTTGGAATTATTTATCCCCCGTGTTGAATATCTACTATTGTGACCTCAAATTTGGCACCTCTTTTACAAATAGTTACACACTATTTATGGTAACCGCAAAGAGCATAATATCAACTATCCACGCATTTATAGGGCTCTTTTACGCCGAAGCAACAACATTTTGTGACAAGAGTTGTACAAGTAGAAAGTCAGGATAACTTTGATATTTCCATATATTCCACCCACAAAGATTTGCACGAATCTAATACAGAGGCCTTAATTAGTTTCAGTAGTTCTCAACTAGTGAAGTCGGACAGCAAACGAGCTGCTCCAGTTCTAACTTAATACTAGGTTTAGTTAACTATTCAAATAATAAAGTTACATTTCGAGCTTATTTTCTCGAATAGTTACAAGTTAGGGCCCATTTCTCAATCGCTAAATCCTATACTTTAAACAAGCAATTCTTGTATATTTTAATTAACTATAGTTTATCGGAAAAAGCTCTAATGATTTGTATGAAATTTTGTATTAGTGTAGATTGTGTTCAACTTTCCGAGTTTATTGAGATCCCGCGACAGTTCAGCTGTATAACATGATTTCTCAAAAACTTTAAGACAATAGAAAGTATAAAACTACGTCTGTTTTCAAGTCTATCTAAATAGATCATAGATTTCTGTTGTTTCATTGAGGAATTTTAACGTTTTGACAGTTTTTGTATTGGAAATCTCTCAAAACTTCTAATGAAAGAAAGTTACATTAGGGCCTAGAGCTTCTGTTGTGCAGATGTCGCTCTTCTCTGCCACCGCGCCGCGCTGCCGCGATCAGTGTCTACCATATTTTAGCTCACCTTGAGATGTTCTACCAATTTCATATACCTATAGGTAAACAGCTTTATACCTTACCGCGAAATGATTTGTCACTGGAGCTTGATTCATTACACGCGCTTTAATCTTGCAATTCTGTTTCGCCGTAATTCACACCCGCCCTTGTTTTGGATACGTACTTAGTGTCTATTCAGACGAACCACGCAACAACGACATGACAGTGGTAAAGATGTCAGCAGGTCAGTGCTTGTGTCTGTATAGTCCCACTGAAGATGCTTAAAGTGGCGATATCGCCTACCAATCTAAATCTAATCTAAATATTATATGAAAGGAAAAGATGACTGACTGACTGATCTATCAACGCACAGCTCAAACAACTGGACAGATTGGGCTGAATTGGCATCCAAACAGCTATTATATCGAAGACATCGTTTCAGAAAGGATTTGTGAAAGTTCAACCCCTTAGGGGGTAAAATAGGGGCTTGAAATTTTGTGTAGTCCACGCGGCCGAAGTCGCAGGCATAGTTACTGAGAATAGTTCGGTAATTACAATACGGTCTGCCGCTTGCATGTGAGTGTTAAGGCTAGTTGTGTGGTCCGCGATGTCATTGTTATTGACAACACCTTCATGAGTCGTGGCAGCCGTTGAACGCGATTGCAAATGAATTGTGTGAGTGAATGGAACCATACCATTTTCAGACAATTTTGTACCTGATTACATTTAGTCGTGCTGTATTTGTGGCACATCTGAAAGAACTCTTAAATTAATTGATTCAATATTCAAACATTACATATCTCAAAGAGATTTACTTAAAGGATTTAGGATATTTTCCATACCAAAGTTTTGATTATAAAGCGTTTTATACAAGTAGAATCTAAGCGTGTTGCAATGCTCACAGTAGTGTAGTGTGTCGTCGAGGCGTGACTTCTTCATTTATAAAGTTTTAGTAATTATTATTGATACAGTAAATTGACAAGGAGTAAAAAAAACTAATCATAAACCTGCGCAGTGGGTCATTTATTGATCTATTTGGTGGTCCGAAACGCTATGCCACGAGTGTCTGTGCTGCCGCGCTATTGGTTCGTCAGGATACTGACAGTACACATCCGCTACTGTCATCCAGACCACTTTTCACTTGACTTCTACTGACTTATTGAAAAGTGAACATAAATCCCTTGGTGTGAAAATAAACGTAGTTAATAACCAGAACGCGCATACTCGCTAAATCTAATAACTTCCATTTAGCAACCCCGGTATTGATTCGTGTTGGCGTAACCATACATCATGTTGGCAAGCGTAGTAATTTCATAAACCGCTGGGCTGGTACCGACGGCGTTTATTATTATAAACAAGCCAACTATGCTAATGGAGAATAAAAACAGTACGGGACGCGGTTTAACGGGACGTGCACGAAAATTACTTAGCTGCGGGTAGTTTGCGAAACTAGCTCTATTAAAACTTTTAAACAACACAAGCATGAAATTGTAGAGCAGGGATATCGTGATATTTACTTTTGGTTCCTATTATTGTAAACTTATTGGATTTGCGAGAATACGGTTTAAACTATTTTGAGCACGATTAGAACTTTTTCAAGAAATTATTTGTTTAATAAAAATTGTAATTTATTAGCCTTTAGCTTCGGCTGCATGAAATACGGGTGAACTTTGGTAAAATCGGTCAACTAGGATTGATTAAGCCCAAATAAAAGTGATATTTTAGTCAGTAAATATTGCTTGATTTAACCTACCTACCTATTAGGTACAAGTGTTTGCAAAAGACGTGTACAAATAAATAAATAAACTAAAATTTTCATAAAATTTTCTGACAGCCTTAAAGGAATAGAAAGGCTGATATAAAACTTTGTGTATTTTATGAGATCTCTGTATAATACAAATAAAAAAAATTGTATACGATTTT
Source organism: Maniola hyperantus (assembly GCF_902806685.2). Taxonomy (NCBI): domain Eukaryota; kingdom Metazoa; phylum Arthropoda; class Insecta; order Lepidoptera; family Nymphalidae; genus Maniola; species Maniola hyperantus. The sequence goes on along the minus strand of NC_048548.1, from coordinate 5,108,259 downwards.
AAGTAACTTAAACGGTAGAACGTGGTTTTAAGAAAGGTCAACAACAATCGGCTAAATGTGCCAGTTTGTGATTACCATTTCACCCAAAACTAAGACGAGCTAATGTAAGCCATGAAAATGAAGTTGTCCTATTAATAGGTTTCGCAAAACTTATTTAGTTTTATGGAGTTCACATACAACCCTCGCCAAACATAATCCCTTCAGAAATTGTAGCCTAAAAGCTGTATAAGTTTTTTGCAAACTCCCAATATTCTTGAACAGCTTAGATCATAAACAAGTACGAATATGGCTAAGACGTGTTTCCGCATTCTTGTAATGGCGTACAGCAGAAGAGTTCCCGGTTCCCGTTTATAGAGTCGTTAGAATATAATTTCATCTCGTGTTTATGGCTCCATAAAAAGTTCGCAGCCCTCATATTATTAGGCTGAGAACTTGTTGACTTAAATGGCAGGTCTTAAGACCCAGAACAAATTGTTTCTGATGATGACGAATCACGTATTGAACCTTTTACACAATACCATCAAAATAAAATTCTCGTGCAACAAAACCTTATATAAGGTAGTGTTTTAATGTAAATAAAAATCAATCCAATTAATAATGTTAGTGCAATTGATGCAATTCCGAATATGAATAGCAAATACCAATACTGTTATGTCTAAATTTTATAAAGAACTAGCGATAGCCCGCGACTAAAAAAGCGTACTTAGTAAAAATTATTTTTTTGGATATACTTTTTTTTTGGAGCTTGCAATTTTAGGTGGAACTTGAATAATATTATTCAAGAGCCCATAAGCATCAGCAATCGGTGGTAAATCAATTAATTTAGGTATCGTAAGATAAGCAGATTCGATAATGCGATACTTAATACTTAGTGTTAAACATGCAATTCGGCATCGATGGGTCCGCAAATCGCTGATTGTTAATGCTTAAATTATTTTTTATACTTTATTTTTAATGTAAATTGTAGACCCAATTGAAAACTTTGAAGAAATCGTTGACTAGCTCTTTGACTATACAACCGCTGCCAATCACCGACCGTAACCTCTTCGAGGCGTCTCGTTCAAATTTTACCTCCAATTTAAGACTGCATTTCATTTTTTCTCCTTCAATATTTTCTTTCCGTGATTAACCTCTGTTGAGAAAATTGATTTCTTCTGTAGGAGCACAAACTTAGGAGATTTTAGAGGACTTTAAGGCCAGCGAAAATTTTGCAAAAAATCGCAAGCAAAAAAACGCACGCGTGGAAATTCCCTTTACCGTTTTGTACGCGTAGATACCTACGTTTTATGTGGCGGATTCCTGAAAGATTTGTCACTGGACTATAAGAGAACATACGTGGCCTTTTATTTGGCCATTTTTCAGCACAAAAATACAAGTGACGAGGACGAGTTGGCGGCATTATGGTGGCATGTGTGTGTGTGTGTTTGTCGATATCAGCTAAGGTTAGTATTGACATTACTTTTGCTGCTCCGTTCTATAGTCACGAGATTGATCGGAGAAACATGTTTTGCTTTTGTAACACGCACTCACTACAGCAATGTTCGAAGTTGTATTATTATTTCAAAAGTGCACAAGGTAATGCGTTGATGTTCGTAAATGGTTTGGCGTACTTACCAATGTAACGCTCAAATCTGAGCTTATTACATTACAAGTGAATGCTTCTGGTAAGTAGTAGGTAGGTACACACCTTTATGAAAAATGCGTTTCCGCTTCTTACGGTTATGCAGGCTCCTTTAAAATACTACAATCTATGTCCATGTCCGCGACAGGTCGAAATGGCATTCGGGGTATGAGGCGGTGGGACGCGCCTCACACCCGCACGTCACCCGCGCTTGCCCGCACCAGGTTAGCGCAGGGGCTGTGTGGGTGTGCGGGGTGTCCCACCGCCTCATACCCCGACTGCCATTTCGACCCGTCGCATACTATACGTAGAATGTAAATATCATAAGAATCAATCTAACGTCTCTATATTAACGTATTTTCATTTTGAAGAACCCGAACAATTGCTGCCTCACTTTAAATTTTAATTTCAAACCTAAAACTCAGTTTGAAAAGAAAAATCCGACGAAAGATTCTCGAAATGAAACCATTTTGCCTTCAATTGGAAAACGACCACTTGCACTTATGAAATGAGTGAATGAATGAGTAGCACAATAATTAACTGTAGTATTGATCTCACACCTAGCGGTCTATAATTCAGAATTTTGCGTCCTGCATTCGCTTTTATCTATTATGCGATCACTTAGTCCTCTATATACGCACATAGGGTTGCCAGGCGTTCGGATAAAGCCGGATACAGTCAGGTTTTTTGGTTTCTTGAGCGGCCAAATTAGACGGTGTCCGGCCTGTCCAGTTTTTGTTAGGCTTTTTTCGATTTTACATTTTGCAGCAATAATAATTAAAGTAAAGAATAGTGATTACTGAAATAGGACTGGTTCATTCATTAGTTTTGTTTAATTTTGTTATTCAATGAAAAAGGCTTTTCCGGCTAAACTGGCTGGTCTGTTCGACTTTTGGGTTTTTAGAACCCTACACACACAAAAGAAGTCGACACAGTTAAAATTCTGTCAAATTGAGTTGAGTGTACTAAAGCGTCCTTATTCATTTGAGACAAAAGACTCTAGTGCGAATCACAGTACATCTTACAGATTGTACGATGGTGCGGAACCCTTCGTGTGCGAGTCCGACTCGCACTTGACGGACTTTTTTATTTTAATTTAAATAGAGCCAACAGCGAGAGCCACGGCAAGGCCAAGTTTTTGGTGCTATTGTTGCACTCGACACGTCCGACGCCGTCGAACTTCATCTGTAAACTGATTCAGTGACAAATTAAGGAAAGTGTGATCAGAAACGTAAACTTGCATTCCTTTCCTACATCCTACCTAGGACGTCCTACTTCAGGTAAGTGTAATAAGCCTTTAACAAAACAAAAAAATTAGTACTTTGTCTGCATGATTAATAATATTATGGATCTTACTACTCATGCCAAACTACACCTTCCCATTTGTGTTTCTAGTACTAATAGTCTCTGAGCTAAGCCGCGGATGGACGGCCGGAGGGACTGATGGACAGACGGCGAAACTAGGTATAAGGGTTCTCTGTTTACTACGTTATCCTAAAAATGCATATTTACATATTATTACATTTACACCGCACGTATCGCGTAGTTTACGTAAAAAGTTATACTAAGTCTGATAATATGATCATCATAATCTGTATAATTTACCTCCATTTAAATTAGAACTGGAATTTCAAAGATTCAAGTTCAAAAAGAAAAGTCTCTCTTACCTTTTTTCACGTCGTTTCTTTTTAAGTTCGCGGAACTGTGTAAGGGCGGCAGTTGTATAAAAGACCAAAAGAACTTGGGTGTTAAAGCTAAAAGGCAGACTAAAATTCTAATTACTTAGACCCTACAGTAGCCCAAGCATGATCAGTGAGACGACGCCTTCTCGCGGCGCGACAATGTATTTCAGTAACCTCGAGAGCATCTCTCTCGAGGTTTTTGTCACACTGATAGTACTTGGACTGCTGGCATGCTTACATTTTACCTTACGATGTTTAAATGTAATAAATATTATGTGTGTTTGTTTATACGTAAAAATATTTTGTATGCTTGATATTATGTAGGTACTAATTATGTGTAAGGTATTCAATCATGAGTTCTCTGTGGTATCTTAAACTACAGAAAAGGGAATATTATAAAAAGCTCGATAACTATTAGCAAGCTGAAGTGGCAATGGGCAGGTCATGCTTGTCACTGAGGCCATATGGCCATTGGAGCACGAAAAACCTTGAGTGGAGACCGCGTATAAGCAAGCGTATTGTGGGACACCCTCCAGTATGATGGACCGACTATATAAAAAGCCTGGCGAGAAGTGGCTGGATGAGGAAGGCTGAAGACCGGGTGTGGTGGCGCTCTTTAGGGTAGGGTCCAACAGTGGACGTCCACAGGCTGGTGATAATGATGATGATGATGAAGAAGCTTGATTGATACTTAAAGATAATCTTATTCGAGACATAAGACATAACCTCTTAGGTATGCTGTGCCATTACAAGCTAAAAGTAGGGAGTTCCTAACAGAATAGACTCGTGAAGATCCTCAATCACATAGTCTATTCGTCTCACGTAATCGCAATATATTCTCAAGCTTATAAATATTACAGTCGTTGTCGCTAGCTCTTTTTATCGGTTGAGTTTTTAAATTTATTTTAGATCAAGTTTTCTAAGAAATAAATTTATGATTACAATACTTACTAATTAATGTTTTAATGATGATTATTATTATTGAAAATCTACTACTTTACTATTGCTTAAGATAAACGTAGTAAATAAGAACGAAAATAAGAATAATTTATTAAGATTTTTTTAAAATTTTACGCGCTCTCCTGTAAAGATACGAAAAATAAGAAACGACGTTATTCTTTGCAGGTGTCGATATTATCCAATATGACCAAGTCTTAACAGAGCTTTGTTTCTTAAACCCTGTATATTGCTGGTAACAATATTGCTCACACATTCCTTATCCTCAGCTGAGAGCCTTAATCTACAATAGCCTTCAGTCTTCACCGACAAGGGAATTTAATTAACCCAATATCCGTTAGCCTCAAGACCTTGACCAGATGTTTGAGCCAAGTATTAGTTAAGGTAGCGTAAGAATGTTGACTTGGGCTTAATAAGGCTAACATTATTTAACAGCAACCCAAGCACAATCAGTGCGACAACACTTTCTTGGTGCTTATTTTGTCGACGCAAAAGCTACAAAAGAGATATGTCGCTCTGATTATGCATGGGCTGATGTATCAAATTAGATTAAAAGAAAACGCATAATGACGTTTCTCTTCGTACCTATTCGACGCGACGTAGTACGACGTGCCTGTTCTGATAGTGTTTTTTTATTGAGTGCTTAATAATTATATTCTGAAAGTTCGCTGTTGCCGGAAGTAGAGCGAAGTCAGCGCGGACTTTTTTTGACGTCATCAGCGTTTTTTTATGCGATCGATGTTTTTTTTCGTATTAGATACAAAATAGGCTTCCGTTTGACGACAAATTATGAGGTCTAGGTTGAAGCCCGCTTACCTAGAAGATGCCTATTCACTGTTTCTTGAAACTATTTAGGTTATATTATGTGCCAAATTTGACAGAAGACACAGACGTCGGGAGGGCATTCTAAATCTTAGCGTTTCGTATCAGTAACATTGAGCAAAAACGTTTCGCGTACCTACAACATCTTACTGCACTCGTCGCGAGAATGTTTCGTATTAAAAAATACGTCGTAATATACGATCACCTTAATTAAACACATACTCGGATATGTATCACGATGTACATAGAAGCAAAATTGCTTAATAAAGCGCTTTTTCCTCAGAAAAGCGCGTAGCGATATTTTATTATGTACAATAAACGATGTTGCGTGTCTCGTATAGGTGTTAAATTGATCGCATACCAAAAAACGACATCTGAGAATGTAGGAGCTAGAACCGGAAGAAGCTTATGCAACCAATTTTTCAATACTTAAAATGCGTGGATCTGCACTTTACGTAGTCGAAATTCAACGGACAGGTACAAAGCGATTTGCTTCCTCATTTCAAATTCTAACCAATGGATAAAAAATGCCGTACCGGCTTCAGTTTTCCGCTCAACTTTTCAATCTTTTAGGCAACTGCGTTCCACTTTAGGCTGCATCATCACTTGCCAGCCAGTTTGATTGCAGCCAAAAGCTTCGCTTTAAATTAGAAAAAAAAGCAATATTCGGCCGCATCGAGCGGACTGTGGAGCGGATCTCTCGATAACGCTCTACGCGTTGTGGCATATGGCTCCGCGCGTGTTAATCTGAGAGGCTGTACCAATTATTTATTAAAAACATTTCAATACCTGCTTTTCTAGGGATCCTTACAAGAGCGATGAAATTTTAATTTTGTCAGAAGATGTCAGCGATATCTCTGAGACTCCCGCGTCGGACGCGTGCGGCCGACACACTACATTTTCATCATCATCATCATCATCATCAACAACCGATATATATCCACTGCTGGACATATACATAGGTCTCTTGTAGGGACTTCCACTAGCCTCGGTCACCACATAGTCATAGTGTTTGGTATTGTCGCGAGAGCCGCGGCGCGACCGCCGCGTCGCGCAGTCCGTCGCTTCAGCCGCGACTTACGGAAGTCTACATACAGCTACTTACAGCTCTTCCGACTCCTACAGCCGTGTGCGATCTTCATAAACGATGTTGCGTGTCTCGTACAGGCGTAAAAGTGTGTCAGAGCAAAAATGCGTGAACGGGCGGAATGAGGAAATCCTGTAACAGAATTATGGATAATGGATTCTGTACACAAAACGGTGACTGGTAAATGATTCGCAGCTATCTGAGCCATTCTTATTACGATTGTTTTTAAAGAGGGTTGTTTTTAGGGAGTGGCAAATTCGATCACTTGACAAAAAGTGAGAATTGAACTATATTGTTTACTTCCTCGTCCTTCTTTGGTCCTTCTACTTGTCTGAGTTTCGATAGACATTTTTGTTAGGTATATGTAGTATAGGTACCTACATAAAACAAAAATAGGTTATCAGCTAGTTATCGGGCACAAACTATCGGCAGTCGATCATTTTATGAAAGTTTCATCAAAGTATATACAAATACTTATCTTACTATCGATCTTCTTATGAAGCCTTAGAAACTTCGACCTCGAGTATGAAGCCAATATAAACCTTACTCCCTGAAAAGTTATGTAGCGACCAATTTGAATGCGCTTAATGAAACTGTCTTTGTTTTCAACTTCACAAACCGAATCGTTAATTAACAGACTTTGTTACCATCAATATTGTGTACTAAGTAGCCAAGTGGTAAGACGTCAGCCTTCTATTCGGCGGGTTGGGGGTTTGATCCCGAGCACGCAACTAGCTTTTTGAAGCAACATTTGACCAGTGTGGTAGGCTATGGTCAACCCCTTCTCATTTGAAAGGAGACCCGGGCTAAGTAGTGAGCTGGCGATGGCTTGATGATGATGAAATAGCTATAAAGAAATACCTACCTTTCTTAAATAACCTTTTGCCTAAAGGCTACAAGGCTATAAGGTATAGAGCTACTAAGAAACTATAAAAAATTAACTATTTTATAGCCATTCGCTTCTACTTAGAGCACATGAAGACAAATCAAACGTGAATGTTGCTGATTCAGTAGGAAAGGAGAAAAGATTAGGTTTATCCAAAGAAAGGGAACTTTAGTGAACGGCGTAGCTCAAGCCTACGAAAGTGCGTTAAAACGCTACGTGAAGATGTTCGAGTGTATACACACAAAGCGCACCACACGACGACGTCGTCATCTCGACTCGATCTCATCGACTTCTAGTAAGTAGTGAGACATGTTTCATACAGTTTGTATTACAAACAGCACGCGCGTTCATTGTAACCTCCTGCAGTTCCCATTTTCACGCTTAAGAAAAGTTGCCTTAGCGCACTCCTCAGCGCTCTCCATACAAACGTAGTTTGGGTTTGAACTCAAAATCAAATGCATTGAAAGGAGATGTTTCAAATTGTGCCACATTCATCTTCCTTTCGGCTTCCTTAAAAAAATTGTTCGCAGCAGAAAATAATGTACATTGGCCTTTAGACATGACATTTCGGCTTTGTAGAGCGTTGTCTCTGTCACTCATACCTATATGACGGTTTGTCGGTCTCAACGACCGCTATCTCCTTCCAAAGGTCGATGTACATTATGTTCTGCTGCGTACTGTAGAACTAGGAAACTGTTACCTGTAAAAAAAACTGAAAATTAAACTTACTACACCACAAACCATTATCTCTAATGATCTTAATGAAAAAAGATAAGAAAACATAAAAACGAACTCTCATTTATGATGTGGCTTATATAACAGAAACAGCTTATATATCCTGTTGATATTGAGTCGTTAGGATATAATTTCATCTCATGTTTACTGCGCCGTTAAAAGTTTGTAGCGCTTCTTATATTTCCTCGAAAATTACCACTCATTTGACGCATCAATATGATCCCTATCAATATTTTTATTTTTAAATATACTAATAAATTACTTATACTAGCTACTTAATAACTGTTATACTACTAGAAATACTAGCAGACACGCGGATTCCGGCTTTTTACGATACGCGTAGAAACCATTTGCGAAAAATAATACCTACATTATCTCAATAAGATACCTCTAATTAATTGTTTTCTGAGAAAACAAAATATGAAATCATAGATAGACCTTCTGGCCTAAGAGCCAGCGCGTGTCAGACCTTCCTTATTTTATAAACACTGAGAGTTTTTCTGCGTATTGTCCCCAACACTGGGAGGAACGTTTGTTTGGACCATGGTCTGCCAATCTGATTTCAATCAGTAAGTATATCAAAAAGTCTCGGAAAATCAAAGAGTTTCCACGGAATTTTTAAAAACCTAAATTCACGCGGACGAAGTAGCGGGCATCATCTATTATTATGACTAGTTTTATTTTAGATCATGCGATGCTATCATTAGTCAGCTCTTACAGTTCCATTTTCTCTACGGTGAAGACGAAACAATATTTATATTGTGTAATGTAAAAATGGCGTGCCACGAACAAATTACCGACCGAGGAAAATTGCCATTTCCTTTGCCGTTTATTATAGGCTTATTAGGTAAAGGGGCGCAAAGTTTCTAAACTTAAACCGGTCTTTACAATCTTAAACTAGACAATGATTTTCGAAACAATGATACTACAGTACATACAAAGAATTTAGTAATCAAAGTTTGTTTTTTCTTTTCTATTAATGTTTACTTTTACAGTTTTTTGGGTTCCGTATCTCCAGAGAAAAAAGGACCCCTAATAAGATCGCTTCGTTACTTGTCTGTCGTGTCTGTCAAGACCGTTTTTTAAAATATCAAAAAATAAGAATTTAAAATGAAACATTATTATGGAATTTTATTTTAACCTTAAGAACTGACTGACCGTCATAAGATCAACATCAAAGACTAATCAGTTCGGACTAAGCAGTATATTGGATGCATTACTGGCTTTTGTGGAACCTGATTGATGATACTTGGCTAAGATGCATCGGCATTTTCTTTTGAGCTTTGTGTCGTGAACCTAAAAGTAAAGTAGTATATAGGAGATGCAATCTTCACTTTCATTAATGCTTAGGAATTTTAATCTAAATTTAAAATTAGAAACACTGGACTGTTTAACCGATTTTAACGAAATTTGATACAGAGATAGCTTGCATTCCGGGGAAGGACATATAAGCTATGATCACATGGGATTTTTGAAACCCTTATGAAAAGCTTTCCACATGAAAGCAGTTGCGAGTAACATCTATTTAGTATAATAGAGATGGCTTGCATTGCATCCTGGAGACACACATAGACTACCTACTTTGATTTTGGAAGATTAAAAGTTCTTATAAGATTTTTAAAAACCTAAACCACCACGGACAAACTCGCGGGCGAGTCAAGTCCGAAGTCAGGAATTCTAAATTAACCCTCATAAATAAGGGCTAAGTAATTAATCTATAGTCTTATGACCCAAGAGCTGGTGCGTTATTTCGCTCAACGGTTGAGCCTTGCCGTTCAGCGAGGTAATAGCGCCAGTGTTTTGGGCACAATGCCCATAAATGACCGGCGGCCGGACCGGATTTGGACGGCGTATATTTTTTGTAAATATAAATTTTTTTGTGATAAGTTTTTCTGTATGTATAATGTATATACTATATAAAGCTTTTTTTTGTTGTATTGAACTGTAAATTTATAATTAAATTTATGCAAACAACAATTAATATCTATAGTTATTTCTATAGATACTCTATAGAACAAGTACTATTGATTAGTTTTACACACATCCTTTGCTTACCTATTACTTTGATTCCGAAAAAACCATCGTTTAGAATTATTATAGACGGTACTGATTCTGAGCACATCTAAATTTTAGAGTATTCGCATCATCTTCTTTCTAATGTAATATGAAAAGGACAGACACAGTTTGATAGTGTTAAATTTAGTTTAGAGCTACCAAGCCTCGTGACTTTAGCTGCCAGTCGCGAGCCTATTGTTGAAATTTGTAGCGTGCACTAATATTTAGAGTCCTTAAATGTAAAATTCATGTTCAGTCCTTTTTAGGGATGTTAAAAGAAAAAGATGCAGATATTTTAAATATAGTTTAGAGAAAGACAACAGAATCGGCGCCAATGGGTGTCCAACCTGCCACAGTCAGCGGTCGGCACAGTAGATAGGTATACAGTCAACGCCATCGAGATTTGAAGAACGTCGAGTATTACAAGATTTTGCACTTTATTTCACTCAAGAAATCTTGAAGACTTTAATAAGCCGCGTAACTTCGGGAGTTGAATTTAATTAACAAAATTTTTGGCTTATGTCTGAAAGGAACGTTTCTTTCATTTCTTCGATTATAATATTATAAGCAATGTCTCTACATCTTTTTCTATTTATATACTCACTAGCTTATGCCCGCGACTTCGTCCACGTGGACTACACAAATTTCAAACCCCTACTTTACCCCTTTATGGATTGAATTTTGAAAAATCCTTTCATAGCGGATGCCTGCGTCATAATAGCTATCTGTATGCCAAATTTCAACCCGATCCGTCCAGTAGTTTGAGCTGAGCGTTGATAGATCAGTCAGTCAGTCAGTCAGTCCGTCAGTCAGTCAGTCAGTCAGTCACCTTTTCCTTTTATATAATTTAGATGAAGATTACATTTCTCAACTTTCCTTTTTAATTTTTCAGTCATGGGTTTTTTGAAGAATATTATGTTGACTACGCTCTTGTAGAATCCAATCTCAAAATTTAATTTCTTAACAGAAATTTCAAAGAATTAAAATCATTATCAAAGAGTGAATATGTAGAGACACAACCTTGAAACGATCGCGATTACTGGCAATGTGGACGAAAAGATATTAGATAAACTGTAGTTTAGCGTGGAGCACCCTCCGGTATTACGATGGACTGACGATAGACCTAAAGAGGGTGGAAGCGGCTGGATGAAGAAAGCTGGAAACAGAGTGTGGTAGGCCTCACTAAGGAATGCCATTTTGGTTTCGCTGGAGAAAATGCACTTACGCAGCCCGCCACAAAAGGGGGTATGTAGGAGGCACTGCTCAGTATATCCACTAAAAACCCAGCGGCACAGTCCGAGTCGTGAATGGTACTTGCGAGACATAAGTACCTAACTACAATCGCGCTACGCCTGTAGGCCGAACTTGAAATAGGGCTGGCGCGTTCTATTTGTTCATGAACACATTTTAATTTCTTTTGTGATGTAACCATAAGAAGACGTTAGTAGGTACTATTATATCTTCTGTGCCTATACTAACTAACTGCAGAGGATGTTTACACTTCCACATATTCATATGATGATGTCGGCGATTTTTTAATTTCGAACATAAATATCATCATACAAGTTTTATCAAACTTTGGTTATAAGTTCAAATTAGTCTTTATACTCGCTTGATGTTACCGTATATAGACACAATTGGCAAGAAACGCGCTTCATACAAACACTGTTCATTAGCGGGCAACCTTCGTAAGTTGAATACAAAGGAAACTTTAACTAAGCGCTTTCAAAGTACCCGCTGTATAAGTTTTGCTTGTACGTAGAGGCTGGGTGCTCTATTTGAGGTTAGGGAGCACCAGGTGACTAAAATTATGTATCTTAATTTTGTTTTCGAACTAGTTTGTTTAAATGCACATTGCACACAGAGATTTTAATTTTTTTTTAGATTTTCTGTGCATGCAAAAGATCAGTTTCGCACTAAATAATATAAATGCCAAAGGATGTCTGACTATGTGACAAAATTAAAAATGGAGATAGCTTACATCCTGAAGACGTTTAGGCATTACTTAGGATACTTTTTATAGCAAGAAAACAGAGAGTTCCAACAGATTTTTTACGAAATCTAAGCCCACGCGTCAGCCTGTATAAAATAAAGTATGTTGTTTAAATTTATGTTCTCTATAAAGTTTTACCGTATAGTATAAATTGTTAAATAAGTATCCTAAATTAAAAATTTCCGTCGGAAATTTCACCTCTCGAACAAAAAATAAAAAAAACCTCACACCTGGTCTCGACTGCAGTTACCACTGCCCGCCGTTCACAGGAACTGCCGCGAACAAAAAGTTACACATTCATTTATTTTTTTTGTTACCTACCTGTAAGCAAACGGGTTGCAATTTTTTAAAGCACGCTCGTAGGTGTCAAAAGATGGTAAACCCTGTGCCTAATCCATCTATGTAGTCTGTGTAGCCACACTCTATAATATGTCCAATGTCACATACTTAATTGTACTCAAGTGATATTGATTAATTACTTAAAACGCACATTACTCCAAAAAGTTAGAGGTGCGTGCCCCCCGACCTCCGATTACGAGGCGGAACATCCTAACCAATAGACTGCTTTATTTAACAATATTGAACAGAAAGTAAACATTTTAAACTACTTAATATATTTTGAAAAACACTTTTTTATTAATGATTTTACAACTCCAACGTAATAAAAAGCTATGGGGGGAAAATATTATATTAAAACACGTGAAAATTTTGTACACGATTTTATTTTATGTCATGTATGCCCCGTTTAACAATACTTCACGTTGCTTTTATATTCCATTAGCGTAGTGGTCCTTGTTATTAATAGACTAGTAAAGCCGCCATATTGTTTTGTTTACAAATAACTTTTGTACCCACTACACATTACTTAAAAGCCACCAAGGGCTTTGTAACTCGTGTAACTACGTCAGTTAATATTAAGGTGGATATTAGCAAAAACAATAAAGAAAATAGCAATAACAAGAAATTAATCAGTACCCATATTATAAATGTGAAAGTGTTGTAGTTAGTTGGTTTGTCCTTCAATCACGTCACAACGGTGCAACGGATTGACGTGATTTTTTGCACGTGTATAGATAATGACCTGGAGAGTAACATCATAGGCTACTTTTATCCCGGAAAATCAAAGAGTTCCCACGGGATTTTTAAAAAACCTAATTCCACGCGAACGAAGTCGCGGGCATCAGCTAGTATTATATAATAAATATATAATTTGAAATGTATTTATTTCTCTTTGTGTTTTATAATTTTTCCCGCTTATGCCCGCGACTTTGTCCGCGTGGACTACACAACTTTCAACCCCGATTTTACCCACTTTAGAATTAGAATTTTCAAAAATCTTTTCTAAGCGGATGTCTACGTCACAATAAATATCTGCATGACAAATTTCAGCCCGATCCGTCCTGTAGGTTGAGCTGTGCGTTGATCGATCAGTCAGTTAGTCAGTCATTCAGTCAGCTTTTCCTTTTATATATTTAGATTGTTATTATGAATATTAATTTTAATGTCTTCTTTATTGATCTGTTTACATAGCCACAAAAATATATACAGCTCCTCTAAACAAATAAGGTATAATTCTATTATTCTCATACGTCATATTATATCGATACAAAATACTTAATACTTAAAAGTTTAAATTGAAAAAGTAAGTTAGATAAAATATCCAAGATTTTTTTTTTTAACGTGACATTGATAAAACAAATAGTAATTCTGCGGCAGCACCGGAAATCCATTAACTCAGAAACGAGGACATTTTTTACCATCCACGATATTTTTTCTTTTGAGACAAAAAACGTACCTAACAAAGGGAAAACGTGTGAGCATTTAATTTATTGCGACTTGTGTCTATCAATTCTAAGTTATTTCGCCAAAAATGTTGATAAAACATATCCATACTTTAGTTTTCGTACTGGGATGAATTTAAAGACAAGTTTTCGTATCATTATTTCATTGTAATTTTTACACAATAGGTAACAATACCTGTCGTCGTCGTCCCGTCAGGGTATGTGGGACTCGCAGGCCGAGAGGCGACCGGAATACCCACTAAGACCCAGCGGCGCCCTTGTGTGTCGCCTGGCGACTGGGTCCTCCTGGGTTCGCCTCGTCCACTGTTCTCTCAGCTAGTCAGAGGGACACGCGAAGAAACCTCCCCCCTGCCAACAATAGATACCGGGGTGCACCGACCCGAATACTGCTCTTCCCTTCGGACGTATACAAAAGGGACCAGCAGCACACTGGGAGGTTACCAGGCTGGCACCCCCAGTTAAACCTCCCTGGTAAAGACTTCTAAGCTTTGAAACACTGACAAAATCTGTTGTAAAAGGCAAAGATGTTACTATTAAAAACTACCATTTACAGACCACTTTTAAAGCATGGGATCACTTTATAATGCAAATATAACATAAAATAAATAAAAAATATTTTCAAAGTGCAAAGAAACCACGAGAGGAAAACGTATCAAAGATCAAAGCTCGCTCAATTGATTAGCCGCATTGATTAATCAGTATGCGATTATAATCAGTATTTATGCGTCCTTCCAATTTTACTATAGTTACTTAGGCTGGGTTCCCACTTCCCACACTGATTCATTCCTGTAGAGCATAAACAAATATAGGCGAAGTTAGATCCACACATTCTTACAGCCTATTATATAAACTTACTCGCTACGCACTCGGAGACAGACATATCAGTACCCGTAGTATAAGGTTTTACGTCTCACCAAACGTTGCTAGAATTCGAGAATCGAAACACATTAACATCAAAGTAAAATGGACCTAAAGAGCCTTGAATTGAAGTCAAAAATTCAATGCCACTGATTTTAATTTCGCAAGGTTTCCGCTTGGAGCACTGGCTGTAGATGTGTAGACAAACTTGAGCTTTAAAACAAGGCATTTAAGATCCAGTTTACTATAACGCAGAAGTGTTTCGACTCTCGAATTCTAGCAACGTTTAGTGTGACGTAAAATCTTATACTACGGGTACAGGTCGCCACATAAATTCATGCTCAAGGAGCAAATTTTTTATAGCATAGCAAAAGTAGATGATGCGTCAAAATATCTGAATTCCAATGCATAATTTAGAAACTTCTAGGACATAAATTATTATCTACTCTAGATTTTTGAAGCAAAAATCTAGTCTGAAACTTATAGATGTACCTACTTATATACTCGACGATCAAGCTTCATAAAGGACCAATAGAGCAACGAAATAGCGTCTACACTATACAAACATGTTCGTCAATCATGTGGCATGTGGATATCTAGCCTAAATACCAAGGTTATTCCAATATGTGCGATCATTATGAAGACATTACCACATTGTAGCAAATTACTCTAACAAGTTATATTTATTTCCATGTAATTTAGTGTAATGGATGTTGGCACACCGGTAATGCGTGGCGTGTTTTGGTTGGTAAGCCTTACGTTGCTGATAAATTGCTCAGCCGTTACTCAGCGGTTGTGAACTAATAAGATCGAAATTATGCTCCCTTGATTGTGATTTGTTACATAATATATATTTTTAGCTAGGAATATATTTCCACAACTCGCTCGGTTTGGTTCATTATTAAAAAAAACGTCAAGTCAATCGACTCTTTTCGGTATGCAACTAAATAATACGCCAGCAATTTTCAAACCGACTATAGTAGAAATTGCTGGACACTTTTATACTGCTAACGAGGTTCTTTAAATGCATACTAACATAAATCAGGTTTTATAGGAATACATGATAGATATTTATTAATATAAAGGTTGAATGCACATATTTTCTTTCCACTGCTTGCAGTTGAATCTACGACAGTAAAAATTAATTCGTACGTTTTCAAAAGTTTAATACAATTTTCAAGTTTTTAATAAAAATGAGCACGCCGAAAAAGTGAAGTTGATCGAAATCATAAATCATTACAATTTACTTTTTCAATTACTTATAAGCTATAATAATATTATCGTTGTCTAACTGTACCTACAAACTGCATTATTGTAACTTCTTGAATTCATTTTAAAATATTGTAATCGCAAATGAAACTACAATAGGGACTTGCCTGTCCCAGAAATGTTTATTATCCACGCCACGTAATTACGAGAATATTCAGAAAAGCAAATAAATTTCCCACGAGGCTCTCCTTATTTTAATGTCATTAATATTTGGAAAATGTTGTCGAACTACGATACCGTAATGAAGTGAATTATAATACCGATAGTGCGTTGTTTTGTGTATTACCATACCCACACACTACGCGTATGTTCAATGCAGATATTTTTATAGCAATTTATTGCTGGTTGTCTTTGTTTATACGTACATATTATTTTATGTGAATTAAATACTAGATGATGCCCGCGATTCTTTCGCATGGACTTAAGATTTTCGAACTCGTGTGGGAAATATTTGATTTTCTTGAATTTCGATAAGTAGCTGTTTGAACTATTTGAATTTCAATCAAGTAGGTAGGTATTCGTTTAAATAAAAAAGTTTGCTTCATATACCATGGGTTTACACTTTACAGTAACACGAAAGGGTTGGAATTTAGAGCCTTCTTTTAGGAGTAGGAGAACTACTGCTGTTTCAGAAGACTCCGCTCTTACTTAAAATATTGAATTATTTTTTAAGAGAGATAACGAGCAAACAAGCAGGTGTGTCACCTGATGTTAAATGATTACCGCCGCCCATGAACATTTGCAGCAACAGAGGAATTTGTGGGTCAACCCCTTAAATAACCCCATGTTGTAATCTAGTGGGAACGAAGCCGATGGGAGTTGATACCATAGTTTGCATGGGCGTGGAAAGAAGGATCTGGCACAACAGATGGGGTTTTATTTAGTGTTTATAGACATACCTAGTGTTGTAACCAGATTGTACCTACGTCCGTAGTCATTACTCATGACGAAATGTTGTAAGTTCACGGCACTGTCATGGAGATTAAGTTCCGCTTGTCCACAGGTGCCACTTGACAGATAAGCATAATTTACGACCGGCGCAGTATTCCAACACCGTAATATTAACGTTTCTGACTTGTATTTCGTGTACAACTAGTGTAGTACAGTAGTGTAGTAGTAGTGTGTACAAGTACTGTGTGTAGTGTAGTGACTAGCTTATTCGGTTACAGATCATGAGATCCCCCGTTCTACCTACTCTCGGATTGGGACAAAAACCTATTTGGGTTTTTCTGTTTAGAATTTCGCAGAAGCCGCCTGGAGATGCTTAGTTGACGCCCCAGTGCCAGTGCTTCGGAGAGCACGTACGGTCGTTGGTCCTACTCCCTGTGGTGAAACCATAGGGTGACAAGACGGACAGAATGCCAGAGGCCCCTGGCTGGAGGGGCTCCACAAGAGGAAGAGAGAAGAAATGCATTGTCAAAGGTTTTTTGTTAGATCATATTTTCGCTGCCGGACTTTTTTGTTGTGCAAGCTCTACTTAATAGTTTCTCCCGGAAAATTCTACCTATACGTTTCACGAGATACTTGCTGACAGACGGACGGACGGCTTAGTAATAGGGTCCCGTTGGCATCCTTCGGGTTCGGAACCCTAAAAAAGTAAAGGCGTCGCTTGCGCGCTATAAGTAAATACCTCCTGGGTATCCGTTGCTGTAGTGTCCAAGAGTGGTCCAAGATATTAAAGAATACTGTTCTAAATAATATCTGTCCCGGCTTTACTCACGTGTGTAGTCGACGTTAGCCCGACTAGTTTAAACTAGTTAAAACGTGTAAATGCTAAAGAATACTGCTTGATAAAAAATATAATAGCTGAAGAGAAAAGATTTTAATCCAGTTATTCCAGTTTAAAACATTATTATGGTAAGACCTTAATTTTATGAGGGATTTAGTTTGTTTGGACCATAGAAATTAGAATAAGTGTAGAAGTGCTAGATTTTCACCACGTCACGTCTCCGTCCGCTGGACATCATAGCGTGTTTTTGATAAAAGTAGACTTATTTGCATAGAGTTTTACTTTGGATACTAGAGATATTAATATGTTCTTTAATTAAAATTATACAAAATTTACAACTACCTACATTTTCAGATAAATGATAGATGATAACTTTTATTAGTCGTCATTAACTTTTATTAATTATCACTATCAAAGCCCACTGTCTTAACTTCTTTATTTATCTAAATTTGTCACGAGCATGGGGCTCACTGGTGTCGCGGCACCAAACCGCGCATGCTGCTCCAAGCTTCGGCGCCCTTCGCAAACGTTGCAGCTCACTGGTATTGTGACACGATGCCGCGCGCATCGTGGGGCAACATAAGTGCTGCCGAGCCCTTGTAGGAGCTGATTGGTGAGAATGTTCTTTTTTAAAGTTAGTGCCCATGATTTCGATAGGTATGTGTTGTAGTAAATCACGTTACCTACGCATACCATCGTGGACTTAAAGGTGTTTCGTATAATATGCGAGCCAGTGACGCACTGTAGTGCGTTCGTAAATAATGTAACGTGGGTAGATTCAACTTTTTTAGAAAATCTGATGATTCCCGTTACCGATTGTTTCCAATTTTGCCATTTTTATTAGATTCATTTGTTAGGGTCAGGCGAGGCCGAGTCCTTAAGACAAGGCCATAACGTAGGTAAAGTGCTTACCCCTTGAGTACATTAAACAAATCTGGCAATCTAAGATCTAGCTGGGTACTTTCGGCGCTACGTTGACGAGTATGCTATTCAGACAGCCTGCCTTGCACGTTTGACGAAAAAAAGACGTTCCTTTTCAATGAGGCCCTGAACAGGAAAAGATACGTCAGAACATCACTGAGCGACTCACCACTGAGTCCAAGGTAGCAAGGTATCTTTGCTAATTTACCCACGGTGCAGTGAGTAGGTAGTACTCCTACGTGCTGGGAGCGTTGGCAGTCAAAACTTGCGCCACCATTTGGTTTGTCTTCACTTTATGGGTATGACCAACTACAACGCTTTCACAGCCACCGAGCCTAAGAAGGCCGTACTGCCGCGCGTTACTCGTATGTGGATTTATTTCCATGACTTCACCTTCGACTTTGAGTACTAAAAGCGCACGATGATGTGTTATGGCGACTATTTTAGCTCCAACCCTTTAAATCAACAGCATCACCAAGACGAGCAACTGGGCTCAGATGGTGCAGGTCGCAGATCAGGACAAGCTCGTCGAGTATCTGTAAGTGGTACAGCTAGACTCTCATCGGTATTAAAGTGTTACGCTCTATTACCGCTACTCACCAGTAGGAGCGGAAGCGTGGTTGTCGTGATACCGTCGTCTGCTGCAAGTCTTTGCCGAGAAGACTCTGAACCTGATCCCGAAGTACTTCTGGTTTCCTGGGCTACTTCAGTTCGTAGTCAAGTATGTGGCTCACTGCCTGGTTTGTATATCAAACAAGCGATAGATCTCTAGAGTCTAGCAGACAACAGTGCGGTTGCTGAAACTGTACGGCTTGATCAAGTGGCATGGCGTGAAATGTGACGCTCCAGGGCGACTGAGCTGCTGAGTGAAATCGTGCCCGGCAGGGATGCCTATGCTAATCAAAATCGTCGTCCGCCTCGTGTGTTTCAGGCTGGAGCCATGGTGTTTGTGATCAAGTACTCCCAGTCCACGGGGAAACTTGATCCTGGTATGCGGGGGCCATACAAGGTCCTGAATACCCTGCCAAGCAGCCGTTACGAGCTGGAACTGCTGAGTGGGTCGTATGGCACGACTACTCAGGTGGCAGTGGAGGGCATGGTGCCCTGGCGAGGAGAGTGGCGCCTGGACGCGTGTACTGCTTTCTTCAAGTATGAGTTCAGCTTGTTGGCTACTTTGTGGTGGTGAAGATTAAAGTCGTGATTTTGTTAATCATAGCTCTAAAACTCTTAGCCTCCTAACTAAAAAGGCCTTCCTTGCTCCCTTACCTACTTATCTAATTACGGACTGACACACGACATCTATTTTTCTGCTATGACTAAACGAATCACGGTAACGCTTTACTCCTCAAGGGAAGTTCAACATTGGCTGGTTGAGATGCACTTTGATCAGACTGTTGCCCGAGCCCGGTGGTCTGATGATGGTCATCTCAAGTTCCTGCTTCATCAACTAGTTCTCGAGCCTGATGGACGCAGGGCCGTAAGGCGGTCCATCTGACATCTACCGACATGGACGCATGGCCGTAAGGCGGTCCATCTGACATCTACTGACATGGGCGCATGGCCGTATGGCGGTCCATCTACTGACATGGACGCAA
Organism: Maniola hyperantus; assembly: GCF_902806685.2. Taxonomy (NCBI): domain Eukaryota; kingdom Metazoa; phylum Arthropoda; class Insecta; order Lepidoptera; family Nymphalidae; genus Maniola; species Maniola hyperantus. The sequence goes on along the minus strand of NC_048548.1, from coordinate 5,088,247 downwards.
GGCCGTATGGCGGTCCATGGGTGCGCGCACTAGGTTTGAGACGTCTCATAGGTTGTTAGGTGTCACCTTCTCTAGGTGATAGGGACACCCCATAAAACTAAATGATATATCTACATGTCTAGCTAATACTAAGTCGCATTTCGAATTGCTTACCCATTGTGTTACCATTTATAGCTATGCAGTTGTGCTATATCGAAACTAATTTCAGGTGATGACTATGAAGTAGTTGGCCCAGGTGCTGGTCCCCCTTCCGCACCTGAGTCTGCCCCGGCACCTCTGCCTCTACCGCTGGGGTAGAGGCAGAGGCATCGCTCCATTCGGCGAGCTCCTCACCGGTCTCCCCTCGCGCACCGCACGCCGACAGCGTTGCGGCGCCAGCTGCAAGACTCCGCAGTGAAGATCTCACGACCTTTTCTGGCTATGACGGTGGACAAGGACGCCGCATGGTCAGGAGAGGCCGTCTTGGATTATAGGCGGTAGTCGCCTATAAAAGCGAGGTGCGTCCAAGTATGACGCTCATTTCGCTACTGATTTTTGTGCTGTATTCATCGTGGTCTGGTTTGAATTATGTTTTTCTTTATTACTGACTTTTACTTTTTGTGTCTTTCGTGTTAAATTTTGTTCCAATCATTAAAAGTTTGATAATTGTAAAAGTATTTGGTTTTGTGTTAATAAATTGTGTTTTTTTAATTGAATTTTACTTCTGTACCTAAAAATACAATAATTCTTATCTAATTACTATACAAATCATGCCCGCGTGGAATTGTGCCAAGAATACTGGCTGCATTAACGCGCTAGACAGCTAGGCTGAGCGGTTGCGCAAAAAATGAGCCAATCCTTCTGTCACCAGATGAGGTTATTAATTGCGGTGAAATGTATCGTAAAAAATTAGCACTAAGACTCCATGGCCCCAGCCGCCAGGGACTCCACGGCAAACGGAACAGAATCAGAAATGTAACTCTCGATAAGAAAGGCATACTTGCGCCGCTTGTCGTTTTCAGCCATTTCTGTTCTTTAATTATTTTTAACCATTTTTGCAAGGGCGCGACATGCCGGTCTACGTATATTAAAAACAACACATACCATTTCTACGACTACCTTATTTAGAGTTCCGTGGTTTGAAATGTTAACAAGTTAAACATTGTACATTGGCAATTAACCCATTTAATACTGCTCTGATGGTTTTTAATATTATTTAAAATAGGGCTTTGTACACGAATACAACTTAATTTCGGGCGTGATGCATGAATAAATTATCAAGTTTAGATTTGAGTGGTTTCCGTGGTATCAACATTTACATTCTGAGTGGTTTTAATATTAAATCAAACGAATTCATAATGCTGGACTTCATTTTGAACAGGAAAATATAAATATGCAATAATTTTACTTTTTGACGATAGAGCGTAGTACGGGTTCCTTCACTTTTCAAAATCAATTTATAAATCCAAATTTATTTTCAGCAGCAACAAAAACTTTCTGAATGCGCTACACATTAATACGCTGAGCAGGTTGAAATTAATTTGTATGAGCTGAAGAACCACAGCTTGAAAGGAATTTCCTTGGGAAAAATTCCATAATTCCATCCTCGTTCAATCCGAAATTGCGATCGCCGAATTCCAGATAAAATGTTTTAGGACCAAAAACTTTTGGGGTTTTAATTGAAATCCTCACCCGAAATCTCCGGCCGGGCATTACAAAATAATATTATTATTCGATTTTCATCCCGCAAGAATACGCCAATCGGAGCGAATATGGCTCTCTTGTTGGGATGGATTAGGAGTGCCCTAAATATTAATATACGGGTAAGAGGCTACCCGTATACTACTATAGGTATGTTATGTATTATCTGGGTTCACTTACTTTCTGAATACCAGTCGCAACAAGGATCGTGTTGATCGTGGTATTCACAACTCATTTTTTTTATTTATGCGAAAGTTAGTTTGTTCTTCAATTACGCCGCAATGGAACTTTTATGTCGATAAATGGTTAAAGATCTGGAAAGGAGTGACATAGGCTACTTTTTATTCCGAAAAATCAAAGAGTTCCTACAGGATATTATATTTTTAAAAAATCATAAATCCAAGCGGACAAAGTCATCAGCTAGTTCCCCTTAAACGATTCTAGTTCGAAATCTTCGACATAAGAATTTTCGTTTGATACCAAACTTTGGTAAGCATAGATTTATAGCGATTTTTTTCTGGACATATTTTTGTTTTTCATATCAACCATAAACATGAAATCACACCCCTAGGAGTTAAGCTATTCGGAATATGTTAAAACAAGGCTAACAATATGCGAGTTTCTTGCTATTATGCTAATATCCTTCAGCAAAATCTAATGTCCCGATTATTAATACTCACATACTAAATAATAGTCCGGGACAGGTCGAGATGGCAATCGGGGAGGGAACGCCCAGCACACCCACACAGCCGCGTGATACAGATCGCGTACTATACCTACAATTATTATCTAAAATATCAGGTAATATTTTACCGCAACGCGTCACGCCAAACCATGCTCGTGACAAGTAATCAAAAGTGCCGCCACCGCGCTTAAAACAATATGCACTTATGGACTAAGAGCTAGCGCGTGCCAGACCTTCGTTATTTTATAAAAGCTGAAAGTTTCTCTGCGTATTAACACTGGGAGCAACGTTTGTTTGTATCATGGTGGCTTTGGGAGATAACAGGTGATAAAAGTATTTTATCACCTGCGAGACACCCTTTAAGTTCAAAAGTTTAAGGGCGTCTGACAGGGGTGGCCAGCGGCCACAACACTAAGTGTCTGGCAATGCATGACGTGATTTGGATCTAATACTATTCTGAAGAAAATATGTAAAAAAATAGACTTTATACTTTAACGTAAGATTTTTTTACACCTTTATTACCTGTTATCTCCCAAAGCTACCATGATCCAAACAAACATCCAAAAAAACGTTCCTCCCAGTGTTGGAGACAATACGTAGAGAAGCTTTCAGCTTCTATAGATTAACGAAGGTCTGGCACGCACTGGCTCTCTCTCTCTATTATAAACTGGTGTAGCAACACTAAATTTAAAAAATATTAAATACTAGCCGATGCCCGCAACTTCGTTCGCGTGGATTTAGGTTTTTTAAAATCCCGTGGGAACTCGTTGATTTTCCGGGATAAAAAGTAGCCTATGTCATGTAGTCCCGTTGTCCCCGTTAGCCGTATCCCCGTTAACGGGGACATCGGGATTTGAATAAAATTATTAAAAACTTATCCCGTTGTCCCCGTTGTCATTTCCGTTTAACGGGGACATCGGGATTTGAATAAAATTATTAAAAACTTATCCCGTTGTCCCCGTTATCAATTCCCCTTCAACGGGGACTGCGGTAAATGAACAAAATTGTTAAAAACTCTTTCCGTTGTTTTCGTACTCTGCTCCCTTTGACAGTATCCGAGAGTCGACATTATTATTTAATTAAACTAAGTACTTCTTTGGGAGCCAGTGGTCAAAGTCGTACGTGCCAAATCTTTTTGCAGATAAAGATATTTATTTATTTATTCATTATTTATTTATTATGAGTGAAGTTGGCAGTGGGAGACGTCGAGCATTCTGATTGGTCAAAAAAGTCCTCCTCCAGAAAAGTATCTTATTACTTTCTATGATATTAGTACAATAGTACTTATAACTCTATGATTGCAAAATTGACATTCGAAACGGCCAATCAGAGACGGCCTCATAATGACCAGCAAATTGTCAAAATATCATTGCCTTACAATATCACTATAGTGTCCCCGTGACATTACAATGACACTAAAACCAGACCGTTAAATTTTGAGAAATGAAGTCGATTGACAATCTACCGTTTAATTATAATATCACTACTGAAATTATAATATCACTGCTTTGACAATATACCTGCGACATATACAGGCTGAAATTTTAATGGTTGTTTTCCCCAAAGCAAAATGATTGTCGTGGTATTACAATCGATTTATAAATAAATAAAAATATTTGAGTCAAAAATGACAAATTTACAATCGAGAAAAGACCTCGAGAGAGACCTCGAACCAATAGTGATACCACGTGCGTGCAGGCTAGTTTATGCCATATCACTACGCGCGAGAGCTTATTTTGCTCTAAACTTTTTCACTTTATTGACAGCGTGGTTCCAGTGGATGTACCTACCCACTATTCACGTTACATCTAGGGAGGTACTACTGTTTCTCACACTTTAGAGTTGTCGATTTTTTTTTAATTATTTTAAGATAAAAACATTTGTATTTTTTAAGTTTAACTCAAAATTTCCATAGTACTACTGAGGGCAAATCGTTCTGCTGCGGGAAGACAAACACTAAAATTTCACCGTGTATATAGAAATATCACTCACTCACTGAAGTAAAAATCGACATTTAGGTTATTAAGTTTAAATAATAAAAATCTGTATAAGTCAGTTTGGGAAATTCCCCTCGTAAGGGTGGTAAAATAGTTTTATAGAAAAGTTTTAAATATTGTTATTTTAACTTGCAATTTGAAACGTAAGTTCTTTCTAGGGGGTAGGTATCAGGTAAGAAGATTCCCCCCTATGGGGATGAAAGGGGGGTCAATGGTTGTATGAAAGACCTATGTTTTTGAAGTTAGAGACGTGAAAATTGTCATTTAGGTTACTAGCTTTAAATAATAAAAATCTGTATAAATCATTTTAGATAATCCCGCGACTTCGACCGCGTAAAATTTCTGGTTTCTCATGAGATCAGAAATTTTCCCGCTGCAAAAGGCGTCACTAACCTACTCACCTTAAGGCACAGAACCCAGAATACCTAAATGCCAATTTTCATATCTATTACTTCAAAAACATAGGTTTTTCATGTAACCTTTCAACCCCCATTTCACCCCCATCTGAAAAAGAAACATTTTACAAAAATACACTCCATTTTCGTAAAATCTTTCTTTATCAGATACTTTTTTTTTTTTTTAATTACCAACATAAAGAATGTTTAACAAATCTAATTTAGACACAGCAAAAAACCACGAAGGTTTAAAAAGTGTGTCATTCCGTCTATTTCTTAATACATAATAATAGTGCTTCTATAAACAATTTACATTGTTTATAGAAGCACTTATTACATTACATTTGATACAAAAACTTACCCCTTAAAAAGAATATTCGCTTACAAAATTTCATCCCCTATTCTACAAACCTTAAGAGGGGATTTTCCAAAATAACTCAAGCCTATTGGCGATTTTCATACCTATAACTTCAAAAACATAGGACTTTCATATAACCTTTTAACTCCAATTTTACCTCTGTAAAAAAACCTCTATGTTTTCGTAAAAAAATCTTAGATAAGCGTAGGAGTTGCAAGTTTATTACGGTTCCTAGCTAGTCTGTCGTGGAAATCACCGTTTTTTTTGTAACGGAGAATGTTATGTCTAACAAAAATTATTATATTATTGTAAATATATTGAGAAGCTACTATAAGAATATCTATTTCCTTAAATTTCTCTCCTAGGGAATCGCGCGGTTTTAAATTATAAATTGCACGTATTGCCCTTTTTTGTAATACGAATTTTTTCCAATATCTGCTGCTTTACCCCATAGCAAGATTCCATAAGACTGTGGAATTGACTCTCGGATACTGTTAACGGGGGCAGAGTACGGAAACAACGGAAAGAGTTTTTAACAATTTTATTCATTTACCGCAGTCCCCGTTGAAGGGGAATAGAGAACGGGGACAACGGGATAGATTTTCAATAATTTTATTCAAATACTGTTGTCCCCGTTAAACAGAAACGACAACGGGGACAACGGGATAAGTTTTTAATAATTTAATTCAAATCCCGATGTCCCCGTTAACGGGGATATCGATAACGGGGACAACAGGACTACACCGCCTATGTCACTCTCCAGGTCTTTATCTATACCCATGCCATTTACAAGTAAAAAAACATCGGCGAACTCCAACCTATGTATTATTTTGCTAGATAATAATATCTAAGCATAAAAGACAGCAAACAGAAACAATGGAGCATCACTCACATAACAGAGAAACCGCGTCTTAAGATTAATGCTCTCCTAATGAATCAGCTTTAGTGACAAATCAGTTCGCGATAATGGATGTCTTTGTGCGTTCTCGCTCTCTATTTTACTCCCACATAACTTCTTAGCTTTATCCACAGACTCAAACAGAACGATAGATGCAACATTGCAAAAATCGTAGCATGCACATCAGTGGCGTGACTCGCTAACTGAGTTTTCAACACTGAATGATAACCACCGAGCTCATTTGACAATGGTTGGTCACTGCTTCATTGAGTGATATTTAAATAATGAAAAACTATTCAAATGGAGTAAAAATAAGATCAAATGAGCTCGGTGGCTGTCATTCAGCGTTGTACACTGAGTTAGCGAATCATCCCGCCGCGCTGGTCGTATGCATAATTCAAAATCATTTTTAAAATGATATTCTTTTCATGAAATCAATCGCAATTTTTCACACCCACATTTATAACACCATATTATTTTTGCGCCACCAGATCAAAAATATAATAATTAAAAAATAATATGTTCATGCGGCACTGACGCTTGGTGTTTGACGCACATGACCGATGCTGATCTCACATTAGATACAGCAACAAAGCAAAGTTAACAATGCTATTATAAATCAATTTAATCGATTGTGGTGATGGCATTTCTTTGGTGAATCTTGATAAATCTCTGTGATAAATTTTCAGTATGAACGATCCACTTCCAAAATCGGCTTCTCCAAACGTTTACTCTGTCCATATTTTTCATTTAGTTTGAGGCTTTATCATTCGCAAGACGTTATTGTATGGAATATTGCCGCGTAATCTAGTAAGTAAGTAATTGATGTTCGCACTCCAGCAAGCCGTTATACGTGCTGGTTGGAAGTCACTCTTACATTTTGTTTGATAAATCGTACTTATTGTGAACGTTTTATGAGAGACTAGAATATGATGCCCGCATAAATTCCGGTTTTTTAAACATCTCGTGGGAACACTTTGCTTATCAAGGATGAAAATAAACCTATGTCAATCTCCGAGATGCAAGCTATCTGTGTACCAATTTTTTTTTAAATCAATTAAGCAGATATGGGCCGTGAAAAAGTGACACATAGACAGACAAACAGACATACCTACTTCCGCATGTATAATATTAGTATGGTTCTTCTAGAGAAGTTAAAAAAAATGATTTGAAAAATATAGCAACTAAAAGAATGCGCGACAGCTCGAGATGCCAATCGAAGTACGAGGTGGAGGGATGCCCCGCACACCCACTGCTAGCTGCTAGGGTTAGCGCTGGGGCTGTGCGAGTGTGCGGGGCGTCCCCAAACCGATTGCCATCATGACATGTCGCGTACTGTAAAGCGAGTATACTATTTTTTATTTTGCGTTGAATAGAATACCTTGAAGCGAGTATTCTATTCAACGCAAAATAAAAAATCCAGCCTTTTTTTTCATAAACGTTGATCTTGGTCATAACGTAGAATCAGTTTTCAATGGTTTCAAAATAAATTGTACTTTCTAGAAACCAACATTGTCAGTTGCAGCAGCTACCAAAAGTTTGTAATAGAAAGTTTCGTAAGAACTTCCTGCTACCCCTGAGCCCCTGGTACTGTGCTTTCTTTTTATTTATTAGTAGGTATATTATTCAGTAATTTCTACCTACATTCGAAGTATATTTTCATTAGGTAGGTAGGTATCGTGGTTCTTCAACTTTCAACGACAAATCATAACTTTAAAATCTTCCAAACAAAATTTTGCTGTACTCTTTCTCCTATAACTGCCACTTGGATACACTTGTTAAACGATTTGTATTTTCCATTTTTTTCTTTTAACATAAGCACACTTTACTTACGTAAAAGATTACACTTCCGTAAATACATAAGCCATCAAAATAGTTCCAATAATGTATATTTTTGATATAATAAAACTGATTTGACTTTAACTTCTGCCATTACCGTATATCACGAAAGCCTTTAGTTAACCTCAAAGCATATCTATAATTTTATCCTTATCTCTTTTCGTGCAACAAAACTGCCAAACTTTCAGTATTGCTGACCTAGATATGTCATGTTAAAGAGTCATTTATTATTCTAATTTATGAATTGTTTTTGTTTCTGTATAGAGGAATAAAAAACTTAGCACACGTAGACCTTACTAATAATTACGTATACCTACTGTATATTTAAAATTTTACTATTATCACAATGATTTTCAGTGAAAACTATTTACGTAGGTATCTCGTCAGAAATCATGTATTTAGGTAAGTAGGTACCTACCTCCATACCATACCCTGCTCGAAACCATATGCTGTCTCTAAACTTATGTGGTACAAATACATGATAATTATGATTGTATGATAATTTTATACAAAGATGACGATAGCCGTTCAAAAATAATATGCTATAGATTACAAAATATATGGCTTACACCACATATTTCTACTTACAATTAACAATTTTTAATTTCGCTTAAACGAAGGTGAACCGTTTATAAAATCTAGCTGAATGAGCGGTAATTAAAAATAAAATATCGAAAAAAATTGCAGCCATTAAAAAGAATGAGTGAGTGGCCTAAGTATTAGTACGCAGATCAGGGTGATATTAAGGAGAACGCACACCGCTGTAAAACCCACAAGACACCCAGGAGCCGCAAAAGCCGCCGGCCGGAGCCGCAAGAGACGTATCATTCGCATTTTCAGTACTAAAAACTAAGAGCGCCTTCTGCGTCGCAATGTGCTGCGTGCGGTGGCTGCCGGGCTTCTTTGTTAATCCATATATGTAAATAAAAACGCACGACTGCAGCGCTAAACCTGCGCTGCGGCCGCGCGTCAGTTCATCAATTGAAATTATATGGATGTGTGGCCTCTGTGTGGCCACTTTGCGACCAATTTGAAGGCACCCTTATGTCAATAGCATTGGGCGTGCCATCAAAAGGCATGATAATATTATTATGATAATAGTTTACGTCAGCGTCAAACTCTACTGTCTTGTCAGACTTTTTTAAATGCGTCCGCTGCGGCAGAATTTTACTGTTGACGTCACAAAAATTTCCAATATTGAAAACTGCGTTGCATGCGGATCATCTCGTGGTATACGAACACCTTCTATGTAGGTATAGGTATGAACGCACAGGCCGAAACTTTCGCTGGAATTTTCCTTGTTGAAAATTCCATCCTCGTTCAATCTGAAATCGCGACCATTGAATGAACCTCGTTTAAATATTTTTAGAATTAAAAGGTTTTGGTGTAGGGAAGGGTAGAAGGACTTTTGCATAATATTCGCTGATAATATTAGAATATAAATTAAAGTTAGGCTGTACTAAAAAATAAATAAAAAAGAACTCTGCGTTTTTACTAATACCTAGATACTCCAAAAAACATTAATGTTAAAAAGTGCCAAGTTTGCTACGCTTGAGCGAAAAAAGATTTATGAGATTACGTCTCTTTGCGAGAAGAAAAGTTGTGTGGTAAGAAAAAGTACCTACTTACTTGAACTTGTTTGTGCAAAATGTAAAATGTTATATTACAAAGCGTGCGTCGTGAGCTGCTTAACTAACTTGACTGGGCACACTAGCTGTGCCTAGATTATTATTAAGCAACAACAAACTAAGAGAATACAACAATAATTATTGCTGTGCGAGAGCTTAGGGGCAATGACCACGTTGTTACACGAGCGTATGAAGTTAACTCGAAGATAAGAAGGACTGTGGTTAATGTATATCATCATCATAAAAGTGATAAACCTATGGCCGGCTCACTACTAAGCGCGGGTCTTCTCTCAGAATTAGAAGGGTTTGCCATATTCTAACACGCAGGTCGCTGGCCAAGTGCGTATTGGCAAACTTCACACCCTTGAAAACATTATAGAGAAATCTCAAGCATACAGGTATTCCTTTCGATGTTTTCCTTCAAACATTAAAGAAAATGATATTAAATTGCTTAAAACGCACATAATTATAATAACTCTGGAAAATGAGAGGTACGTGTCCGGAATCGAATTCCGGACCCCCCCAACTGGGAGGCCGACGTCTTAGCCACTAGGCTATCACTGCTTTTTGGTTTGGTTTATGTAACATCTGAGCAGGCACGACACATTTTGATACAACGTACGAATTTCCAGGCAAAAATTAATTGGCATTTTCTTAATCGCGTTCCAGCTTATAAACCTCATCATTATCAGGCATGATAGTTGTCAAGCGGCTAGCCTTGTAATAAAAAAGCTGATGACCATTTTTGCCCTCGAATAAAAAAATTCAGGAACATATTGTAGTCGGTAGGTTAATTAGGTACTAGCTGATGCCCGCAACTTCGTACGCGTGGATTTAGGTTTTTGAAAATCCCGTGAGAACTCTTTGATTTTCCGGGATAAAAAGTAAAAATGTCCCTTTCCGGGTCTTAAACTATACCCATGCAAAAAATCACGTCGATCCGTTGCTCCGTTGCGACGTGATTGAAGGACAAACCAACAAACCAACAAACAAACACACTTTCACATTTATAATAGGGGTAGTGAAGTATACTTTTTAAATTAACATTTCAAATACCTAAACAAACTTATATCAGTAATTCATATCTTGTATCAAAGTGACACAAGAATGTATGAAGAATCCTTATCTGTGAAACCATCTTATTACTAGCTTTGCCGATTTTTTGCAAGAACAATCAATCACAACAAGATATTATTGAAAGAAGAAAAGTAAGTAAGTAATATTTCAATGTAATCTCAAATCAACGGAAAAATTGGACAGACGCGTTAAAGAGACTGGGGGGCAGTAATTGACAGGTGTTATTTGGAAACGGTTTATATTGAATTGAATGATATAAATGTCGGTAATATATAGGGTCTTCGTCATCATCATCATCATCAACCACAACCTATAGACTTCCACTGCTGGACATAGATCTCTTGTAGGGACTTCCACACGCCACGGTCTTGCACCGCCTGAATCCAGCAGCACCTTGCGATTCGCCTGATGCCGTCTGTCCACCTAGTGGGGGATCTTCCAACGCTGCCTTTTCCAGTGCGAATAGAACGCGACAGGTCGAGATGGCAATCGGGGTGGGGTCGCCCCGCACATCCGCACAGCCCCCGCGCTAACCGGGTGCAGGATAGCGCGGGTGACGTGCGGTTGTGCGGGGCGTCGCTCCGCCTCATACCCCGATTGCCATCTCGACATGTCACGTTCTATATATTATATGGCTTAAACAATATACCTACTATTATATACGTACACAACTTTCAAATGTATTACTGAAATATTTCAAAGTCAATTTATATAAACAGTATATAGTGTACCTACTGTTTTACAGGCATTGCATACATTTTTAAGTAAGTAGGTGTGTCTTTTTATAGTTCTCTTTCCCCATCATCTAAACGTTAAGCAATGACAACAGCAACAACCACATCGACTTTTTGATTTCAAAATTTCAGCCAGATATTTAACCGTAAGTACCTAGAGGCCAGGCTGTAAAGGGGCGAAAAATTATTACTTCATACATCCATGGGGGCCACAACCTCAGAAATATAGAATAGCAATAAGACACAGAGAGGTCTCATATTATTATTAATCTTTCTTTATGTCCCAATTTACAAAAAGTCATATTATAATAAAAGACACCCATTACGATTGTTAAAATTTGAGAGCAATCCAAAGATGAAATTCTTTCGATTGTCAAAGCGTTTCTCATAAAAGTAATTCCATTTTTTACCATAATTATTTAAGAGATTTCGAAGAAATAAATGCGCTGTAATATTTCAATGTGAACTGAAATTAGAAAAAGTGATGAGAAAACGAGTAGGTAGGTACTCGTAAAAGGGACTTAGTTACTGAATTAAAATTTAAGATAATTTTGGATCCAATTAATTTTTTCTTGGTAAAAAAGAATTGCCTGAATTAATATTCAAGATAATTTAAGATTCAAGTTTTTTCGTGGTAATAAAACTCGTGACATTTTGTGATTAAATGGAGATGATGCAGTATTACCTAGGCTGAACAAGCTCTCTTGCAGAACATGCCTATTTCATGCCTGGTTCAATAAAATTCCGACTGGTTAAGTTTGAAATAATTTCTAAATTGGCTCAAGTCTGGTCTGCTAGGAGGCTTCGGCCGTACCCAGTTCTCTCTTTCTGAGTGTTGTATTTCTCATTGTTGAGAATCGTGACTCCTTTCCATTACATAATGGTAGGAGATTTCTTAATATGATAAAAATGCGTTCCCAGATCCTTCCGCATACAACTCTACTAAGAGAAGAGATTTCGACTCTTGGGTTTTGCAGTTATTACCGATTTTAGTGATACTAACCGTTGTCAGTTAAGCCGTACCGCCATGAGATTTATAGCACTCCGGTTTGTTAGGCTATAGATTTAAATATCAAATGTTAGCCCGGTTCCTAGAACTTCCTTACATTCTTAGATAAGTTCGCCACTTATCTTAGATTAGTCCACCTAGTCCAGTAGTCGAAAACCAATATCTTTAAAGCCAATGAAATACATACAATACTGAAGTAAAAAATCCGTTTTATCGATATTATCAGCTGCAATAAAAGTTGCTAGAGCCTAGACACAAGATAAAATCGAGCATTCGACGCTTCGTAGTTCGTTGTATTTTGAAAGCGGTTGAAAACTATTATTCACTATCGTTTTCCTGTTATAAACTGCTACGTAATGACTTTCGAGGCAATACTCATTTCGTGAAAACACCATCGATCAAAGAGATGTCACAACTAGAGCGTACGATGTGGCTTACTCTGTTGTACACAATCTCTAAACTAACCAAAACCATAGGTCTAAATATGTTACTACCCCTTTTATAATACCTACTCCCTGCAGAAAACGTAATAGGTATTAGATTTAGACTTGTTAATTTATATTAAAGATTTATAACGAGTATCTATATTAGGTATGTATAACTGAATTAACCACAATGTCCCGCAAAATGGTCTGACTGGTGCATAAGGCATCCATGAGACGTGCCACGATTACCTACTGCTGTGATTGATAGATAACCTACCGTCTCATGGAACCACTAACTGATGTTTGTATAACTGGATAATTCAGTTTTCGATTAATCTTTCATCAATTTATTATCAAACATGTTTAGGTACTATTTTTATTTTTAAACCAATTTGAAATATCTAAACAATGCACAGATAATTAGTTTTTTTATTATTATTATTTACAAAAAATAATATTAATTGCGGTTAAATGTCTCGTACAATTTTTAAATTTGAAACAATTAACAAAACAAAAAGAAAATTCAAATTTAATTATTAGAAGTCGGGCATTACATTTTAAATATGACGATGTTATTCACATGTGAAAGATAGGTTTTTTGACGCCTGAAGTAAGAAATTTGCTTCTCCATGCATATCATCTTACTGCCACAGGTATATTATTTAGCAGATGCGCATTTTCCCACCTCGGCCTCGGCTAGATATTGCATTTTCAGTCTGCTCATGACGCATGTTGTGTTGCGGTCAACTCTGCAAATTGCTTTTCCTCGCGATAAATATTTTAATCCGATTGGTGGTTCGTTACCAATTAATTGAGGTTTAAATTTTATTCGGAACAAGTGCTGATTTTGTTTTTTTATGTAATTGTCTTGTTAGCATGTTAGAATAAATTGAAAATAGAACAATCTATTTTCGGTCGATGTTTGACAAGGCTCGTCACTACCCATATTATAAACGCAAAAGTGTGTCTGTTTGTTGATTTGTTGGTTTATTTTGTCCTTCAATCACACCACAATGGAGTGATGGTTAGATGGATATCTATTAGTTTTATTTATTTTTGCGTACCACCTATATTCTAAAATGTTATTCAAATCGAATCGAATTACGATAGCAAAACAGCTTCCGCTTCAAATGGATGATCCGATACAACAAATTGTATTGTTTAATTACTTTTGTTATGTACCTATTTTTCAAAATATTTTCACAAAAAATAGTCGGCATGCAGCATGACCGCAGGTAGGTACAACGTTTCTTTTTTAATGTAAATTTTACAGTACTTACCTACCTTAAACTTAAAGCTAGCCTTATCAAATTACTGTACGAATCATACCCGCGTGGAATGGTGCTAAGAATACGAAAAATGCAGCCATATTTTCGCATTGGACAGTCAGGCTGATCCTTTGCGCAAAAATTGAGCCAGCCCTTCTGTCAACATATGAAGCTTTTGACCACGGTGAAATGTCTCGTAAAAATGTTTTGCACTTAGACTCCATGTACCTACCATGGGGCCATCCATGGTAGAATACAACATATGTCATTCAATGTTCTCAGCGTACATATTCAAAATTCTTTGATCTTTTATCGTTATGTATTTTATGTCTTTTTTCTTGTACCTTTATTCGTATTTAAATTTATTATTAATCATCTAGTTAGTGTAAGTGGCACTGCCGTTCTAATTAGATATAAAATAAATAAAATAAATAAATAACTTTGCGAGAGAATGAAAAAATTTAATTGTACAATTTTTACCGAATGCAGTAAATTCTCTGAGTCTACTTCTACTATGGTGAATTTGCATGCATGGTGTAGTTGAATAGAACATTTCGAATGACGCACAAACTATATCTATACTTAATCTATCTCAAAATTTACAGCCAAAATTACTAAATAATTAATCTACTTATCTGTGATCTGTCGACAAGTTACTTGGCAACTACATGCGTATTGGACCTTACATACTTAGAAGTTGAGTAGAATTATTGAAAGACAAGTAAGTCTCTCAATACCTCAACCCCTATTTTTTCGAAGTGTTTAAAGGTCTGGAGTCTGGACTTAGATCGATGACCTCCCTGGCGTAGTGGTGAGCGCTGTAGTAGAAATAGGAGGACCCGGGTTCGATTCCCGGCAGGGACAGTTCTCTCTGGTCTATCTGGTGGAAGGCTTCTACCGTGGCTAGTTATCACCCTACCGGGAAAGGGGTATGGGTTTAATAAAACTGCTTCCATCTTAGACTGCATCATACCTTACCAGTTAGGTGAAGGCTAACTTGTAATCGATAAAAAAAGTATTGTTAGTACTTATCCTCAAACCTAATATCTATCTTTCTATAACTCTCGGGTCTAGGGCACAGGGCATCGATAGGACCTAGAGGGGGTTCTAAAGGTCGTAGATAGGAATAAAAATGGTAGGAATATTAGTCACTATATACTCGCATAAAGCCTCAGTGGCCTTAAAATACGCTCAACGCGCGACCCAACGTGCCCGGCAGAACATTTCGATTTAATACATAAATAACATCGTTTCATTTAAATAATAGGTTTAATTAAACTTTCACCTTCAAACAATTACGAAGATTTACACCCGAATAGGTATTTTTCTCGTATACAAAGGATATTTAAAAAATAAATAAATAAATAAATAAAATGTTTTTATTTCGACCAACAAGGATCATATTGGTGTTAGTAATTACACGAAACTTAAACCTAATTGTTAGTAATTATTAATATTAGTGTTAGTAATTACACGAAACTTAAACCTATTTGTTAGTAAAAAATCTATAACTATTTAAATTAGGACAGGATCGATTTGCCAGCACGTGAATCATACAACAGTGATTCAAGTACTGGCAGTCGATCCTGTCAGAAAATACCTTCAGGAGGCCGTTGGGGCTGGACCGGACTCTACGCAACAGGGATGTGCACCGCTTTCGCATAGTAGTATAAAAACAGTCTACATGCGCCTCGGCGAACATCCCTGACGCGCTGCAGAATCTGGGCAGCCCCATCAGCATCCTGAATGCATTATTATATTGTACACGCAGGGCATTGTACTGCTTTTGCGTGTAATCGATCCACAGGCTGCTCGTGTAGAAGGAGGTGCAATATGCTCTGAAAAGAGTGATTTTGACGGCTACAGAACAACGAGCAAACCTGCGGACGATCATGTTCGCCCTAACAGACAACGCCCTGCGTTCTCTCTCTATATCTGCATCGTCTTTCAGGTCAGAGGATATAACATGCCCCAGGTATTTAAACTGCTCCACTCTCTTTAGTGGAGTCTCATACAGCTTTATAGGTGGTACAGTGGGAGGAAGTGTTTTTCCCCTGGCCTGAAAGACCATGCATTCACTCTTCTTGACATTGTAGGTCCAGCCGTGACTGTGGGCATAGGTCTCACAAATGCCCAACAGTTTCGTGATACCACAGACAGACGCACTCAGCAACACCATGTCGTCTGCATAACTAATGTTATTGAGACACGCTCCATCAATATGACATCCGACACGCGTACTGCTAAGTGCCTCTATCAGCGCATTGACGTAGAGGTTGAAAAGCTTAGGCGAGGTTAAGCCCCCCTGCCTCACGCCACACTCCAACCTATAAGGCCTAGAAAAGCTTTCCGACCATCGCACGACATTGACCTGGTTTTCATACCAAAATTTGAAGATCCTGTTAATTTCATCGGGCATTCCAGTATCTTTCAGTTTTTGCCACAGGATGTCGTAATTCACCAGGTCAAATGCCTTGGATAGATCGAGAAAACATGCGTAGACGGGGGTACGTTTTTCCGTATAGTACCGGACAGTTTGCTTAAGACACAATATGGCTGACTCTGTAGATAAACCAGGTCTGAAACCAAACTGGTTGTCATGCAGCTTAATGAACGTATCCAATTGTGTATTAAGCAAACCGTCAAGTACTTTAGCAACAACTGTAGCAAGGGAAATCGGCCTGTAGTTAGACTTGTCACAGATGTCCCCAGTTTTATGTATTTTGTATTTAAGATCATAAATATTTCACAAACGTTTATTTCGAGAGTCGTCCTAAATTTTTATTCCCCTAAAGAGGTCATAAAGTTGTGCTTGTAGATACTAGATAAGAAGTTATGTCCGAGGGGCCTTTTCGTATTTCGGCGGGTTCGGACCCTACTATCACATCACCGATCTATCACAAATAATTGCTGCTTCTTTCATAGTTCCCGAGGGCATATAGTATACTATCTTATGTCCGCGACATTGTCCGCGTGAGCTACTCAAGTTTCAAACCCTGTTTTACCCCCACAGAGATTGAATTTTCCAAAACCCTTTCTTACTGGATGTCTACGTCATAATAGCTATATGCATGCCGTATAGGACGATCCATCCAGTAGTATGAGATGTGCGTTGATAGATCAGTCAGTCAATCACCTTTTCCGTTTAGGTATGTATTTCGATTATTATATAGGCTACCTGCAGAGCAAAAAAAGATGTAAAATGTTTAATTTTTTACTAGCTAACTTGTCACACCGTGCACCAGTGCGGTGGATCTAATAATTAATTTTGAAGCCTCATAACTCTCTGTTCAAAGAGTGCACCGAAATCCAACAGGTCGGTCCAAGGTAAATTAAATTTTTTAACTGAAAAATCGGGAAAAGCTTAACATCTTAACATCTCATGCGTAACGTCATCTATCTCTATCAGCAGGATAACCTACGCTATCAGGTTGAGCGAACGTGATTAACGGGGGGTCCACTCATGCTTTCATAAGGTGATTGTACAAAGCTGCGACGGGAAAAATAATGTGAAACAATTATACCAGGATAAATCTCGACAGGCCACCACAAAATATATTATAATCCTATTAGTGGGATATATCCAACCTACACAATGTAATGGCTGAAAAACTGATTAAGTGCGAGTCAGAACACGCATAAGGTTGGGTTCCCTAGTGGTCGTAGTACGTGCGCGTTCAGTATGACCCGGCGTTGCCGTTGTCATAATACAATGCGATTACGCGATGATCCCGAGTTCGTGCGAATTTAACTCGTACGAACGCGCGATCAAACAAATTGATCTCGAATAGGTGTCCTAATTGGCATTAGCGCGACTTTCGCGTATTCTCGTTCTAAATGACGCAAGCACGCGATGGTCGCATCGCTTACTCGCACGATGATCGCGTAATCGCGTTGTATTAGGACAACGCCTAACAGAAGGCACTATACGAAACTAACCAAACCAAACCAAGACAAAACCAAGTTGCTGAACTATGTAAAATGTAAATAGACTTTTTAACCCTTATTTATTACAAATCAACATAAAACGTTACCTAGGAATACACCAACGAACTAAATCGTACACCTTTAGAAGTTAAAAGCAGTTTAAAAGTTCCTTAGAATTCGTAATTCTGTACCTCTTTCGGTTTCACCAAAAAGATTATTTATTCAAGGTTTTAGTAGATTTTAGGTTTAAAAAGTTTCTAGTATGTGGCGTTTATTGCACAAATTCTGGTAGGACTTTTATTAAAAAGCAGCACTAGTAAAAATATAATTTCTTTTAAAGGATACGAATACCTACGCTCTAACGGAAAATATTCTGTGGTAATTTCGTAAACATTTTCACATAATATTGTTAGCACATATTCCTATTTTATACCCATAACCCACCTAATTGTATAAACAAATAATAACAACTGTCGCAGAACTCCACATAATTAAAAATGAAACTATCATTATTATCAGTAGGTACAGGACGCGACTTTGTAACAAGAGTAAAAATATTGATTATGTATTGTAAGTACGCGACAGGTTGAAATGACAATGATGTTGATCATGATGATAATGGTGATACTAATTTTAACAGCTTCATAAAACACGAGTCTTATTTGGAAAAGTCGTTCCGTTCCATACATTTAATTCATTGGCGAAAGTGTAATATGAATGAAAATGTTCAAAAGATGAGTTTTCTTTTCAAAATATCTTAAAACGACTAATTTTACTTAGCAAAAGATCTTCGTCGAGCCGGAATAAATAAATAACAAATGTATGTAAGTGCTTCCAAATGAAAAAGGCCCCGAGCGAAACCTCCCGTGATGTTCAATTTGCAAAATTACATTTCTTTGCAAGTTCCTCCATTTAAGCGTCAGATAAAACGTGGAGACGGTGCCCGTGATAAAGACAGATTAGAAATATCTTGAATATGACATGTAATTCTGCAGAACCTTGGCTCTTATAACAGAATCCGTGAAAACATTCGGAAAAGTGAGAAAACAATCGAATAGCCTTGAATTTATGTATCTATCCAGAATGGAAATATGATTTTTGCATTCTCAAATCTTTTTTAGGGTTCCGCACCTCAAAAGGAAAAAGGAACCCTTACCTATAGGTTGTCTGGCTGTCTGTCTGTCTGTCCGTCTGTCTACAGAAAACCTAGAGGGTACTTCCCGTTGACCTAGAATCGTGAAATTTGTCAGGTAGGTAGGTCTTATAGCACAAGTAAAGGAATAAATCAGAAAACCGTGGATTTGTGGTTACATCACACACAAAAAAATTAAAATGTATTAATGAACAAATAATTAGTATTTTCAATTTAAAATCCTAAGATAAAGTGGAGAATATCAAAGGACTTTACCTGTATATTCTAAAAAACCGATTTTTATTTATTTTTACGCATAATAGTGTTTGATTTATCGTGCAAAATGTTGAAAAAAATACCCGAGTACGGAACCCACGGTGTGCGAGTCTGACTCTTACTTAACCGGTGATTTTCTATGTCGCTCTGGTTCTAAATTCCTCTTTTTATGAGGATATTAATGTGATTAATAATTGTATATCTGAAACTAAACCAACTAGTGTTCTGTATATAGTATATATTCTGTGCTACTAGCGCGACTGACTAATGTCCTTATATACTTACTACTCAATTTGAAGCCATTTTGTATAGAATTATGGACTGGATATAACAAGCGCCCCGGGCGCGTGGATGGGATGCTGTGAAGAAAAAATGTATGACGCTCTATGGAATGAAACAGTTGCACGGTACGGCGAGCGCTTGTTGTATTTCTTCCCATACATTTTTATCTTCACAGCGCGCAGCGTGGCGTCGCGATTTTGTGATTTTTTATGATCTAAAATATGATACCTAATTGGTCGGTCTAGTGGGTAATATTATTATTAGAGCTCTCTTCTGTCTATGAAATCCAAATAGCTTTTCTATACGAAGGTACACCATTAGCAAAACGACTTTTCTAATTAACGTTTCACGTACTTAACAAACGATTATGCTCGTTAATCAACGTTGACGAAAGTCAGAAACTGGACGCAGGATTAAACTTTTGTGGTTGGTAATTTTGCTGTCGAATTTAATCCTACGCGGGCGAAGTTGCGAGTGGATTCAAGCAGACAGATATTAATACGCAATGCAGCATCGCTCAACAGAAAACGATGTTACTTATTGAGACCACCGAATTCAAAATACGCATAGAAGTAGCAAGCTGAAGTGGCAGTGGACAGGCCATGTCTGTCGCAGAACCGATGGCCACTAGGGCAAGGGCTTCCAACCGTACTCAAAAATAAAATATTGTACTCTACATATCTACGCCATACATAAATGGCAAAATGTGAAAGGGACCATCTATGTATGTACGATCATTTACTATAATTCACATTTAGCAAAATTAAATGATTTCATTTCATTTCATTTCATTTCTATATCATGTAGGTGTACTATATAATCTATAACATTAATACAGTATGCTAAAATACTCTTTTTACACAGTTTACTATACTAGTGCCAGTCATAATATAATATTATGCAAACCCGTTATCATAACCAAAAAGTAGACTATTTACTGTTAATATGTTGGTATCCCCAGTCGTACAATTCTTTTAAAACTATGAGAAATTCCTGCAAATAGCACAAAAAGTACCTTTAAAAAATATATAACATAAAATATGATACCTACTCTTTTTTGGAAGTCCGTACAAGTATTTAAATCCTTCGAAATCTGAAAGAAAGAAAGAAAAGACGTTTATTGAGCAAACTGTGCCACACATCACATCTTAAAACTAAGAGCTGGTTATGCTGGCGCTTCTTCCACCTGAGCATAAGCCCAAAATCTGCAGATATACTCTATTTCTTCTAATAAAAGTTGGCAACTAACTGAGGCAGGCGTGTTCTGGAGTGAGGACTGCTTATCAGCAAGTGCAGTTTGTGAGGACCTCCAACCAGCTGACTGGATATCTTAAGAAGCTAGCGGGAAGTGGGTGGATAAGGAAGGTGGAGGACCGTGTGTGGTGGCGCACTCTTGAGAACGCCTTTGTCCAGCAGCGAGCGTAAAGAGGCTAATTAATTGATAGAAGTAGTAAAGGAGGTAAGATTATCACTATCTAGTAATAGACGATGATCTGTAGTGAAACTTCAATGCGTATTATTGTAAGAAAAGACGTATTTGCAAAGTGTTACAGTTTAATATCAGTCTAATACTAGAGATCAATGTGGCTAATTCCGTTGTACACAATCTCTAAACTAAACTAAAATGTCACGTCTAAATCTATTGCTATCCCTTTCATAATGTTGCTTGCGGAAAAGGATAGCACTAGATTTAGACCTGTTAATTTAGTTTAGTTTAGAGATTGTGTACAAGAGAATCGGCCCCATTATGTCCTTCCAGCTCCTAAAAATAGGCAAAATGCTGTCCTAGTATTAAAACCAGCAGATAGTACTATTTCTATTACCTTAGTTAACATTCTGTGACTGAAACATTGAGCTGGTAGCAAAAACATGAAAACTATTCAGAAAGGCGATAAACCTCGTTACTGGCGCCCGTTCGTTCGCTCGTTAGTGAATTTGGTTACAGACCGTTCACTGTAACTTGTCCCTTGCCGTCATGTTGGCACCATTGCTTCGTCAGGTTTTTATTCCTTATTTTAGACGATTTAAAGGTTATTATTGTGTGAAGTGCAATGGTGCCAACATGACGGCAAGGGACAAGTTATAGTGAACGTAGTGTACCTACTGATGGTGATGACCGGTCAAAGTTTTAGCGTGACTGATGCAAACCGTTTTAAGCTATTTCGATTTTATTTTTTCCAATTTATATCTTTGTGTATAATTTGTCACATAGGAATGGATTCCACAAATGTATCGCTCCATCTCGAAGCGACAACTCGTAGGTGGGTGGAGCCTAAAATAGTGTTGTTTCCGTAGATTACGGAAATCGGAAACGGTATCCCGAACAGATTTCATCTGTTTTCTGTAAAATTTAAGGGCCCGAAAACCAAGCAACTTAGTCAATAGTCCTGGACCTACCTATATTATGAATAACTATTCTCCCAAATATTAGGTTTCACGTTCTTATAAAACTTATGTGCTTAATCATCAGTAAAAATAACACGGCTCTACTCAGCAGCTTTTCTTGTCATTTCCACTTCATTTACTTAATTTCTGTAGGCTTAGTGAAATATGAACTAGGGCGACAAAAGAAATGAATAAGTAATAATCAAATAACAGCGGACACTGAGAACTGAAGCAATTAGGCGTGATGGATCGAAGAACTTGTCTCCCTCTCCCTCTAAATGACCTGATGCTTAATAACGTCTTGTTCGTTACGACTGATCTTTGGCGATTTGTCATTGAAAATTTGGAAGTTATTTAGAAGTCCAGGGATAAATCCAGCTAAATTCCGCAAGCGGAAAAATGTTTGCCGGATTCCACTCGGATCATTGATTGTCCGTGGTCCTACATCTATTGCTGAGTTGTACTAGTAGTATCACGGGTAATTTAGTTTTTCGGTGCTACTACCACTAAAATGCGTTACCCGTTTAACTATTATTTTATCACCCATAGAACTACCGGTTCGGGTAGTGTACCACAGCAAATAAGTATTTACTATTAGTAGGACCATGGAAAAAACATATTACCCATTGAACTATTGGTACTTGGTAGGACCAGTGGAAATTATTTTTTCCATGACATTACCAGTAGAATCAAGCAGTAGGACCACGGGTAATAATGACTCAAATACGACCTTTAGGAATACCTACCTATAGGAATATTACAAAAGCGCTATAGATAGATATCTGTGCGGACCAAACACAAAGAGAATCCCAATATAATATCTAGGTAAAGTGAATTGGGGTCATAAATTCAGGGATTAAAAATATTATTTGAGTTTTAGGGATTTATAGAATCACACTGAACCGATTTCCCCCACAGGGGTTGTATATTATAATAGTTAAGAGACATACAGGGTATAAAAAGTTAGTCTCAAATCGTTCGTAATCTTACTCGAAACCTTTTGAGATTGGTACTTATTTAAATAAATTTTTAGGAGTTTATTCTCCTTTAATTGAACTTTAATCACCGGGCTTAACATTCGACCTTTTAATTTAATCTGTCTTCCTATCGCCTAATAAATTGCGGAAGAAACTGTGGTGGTCATTTATCACAGTGTCACTTAATTATGCGACGGTCGCCGGAAATTTTTGTTGCTAAAAGTCTTTATTTTCTTTCAGAAGCAACTTAGTGATGCCCTCTTTGATGCAGTGGTAGTTACACCTTTCGAGAAAAAACAAGGTTCGAGTTAGACTTTTAGGGTTCCGTCGCCAAATGGCAAAAAACGGAACCCTTATAGATTCGTCACGTCTGTCTATCTGTCTATCCGTCCGTATGTCACAGCCATTTTTCTCCGAAACTATAAGAGCTATACTGTTAAAACTTGGTAAGTAGATGTATTCTGTGAACCGCATTAAGATTTTCACACAAAAATAGAAAAACAACACTAAATTTTGGGGGTTCCCCATACTTAGAACTGAAATTTAATTTTTTTTTCGTCAAACCCATACGTGAGGATAGGTCTTCAAAAATGATATTGAGGTTTCTTATGACATTTTTTTCTAAACTGAATAGTTTGCGCGAGAGACACTTCCAAAGTGGTAAAATGTGTGTCCCTCCCCCTGTAACTTCTAAAATAAGAGAGTGATAAAACTAAAAAAAATATATGATGTACATTACCATGCAAACTTCCACCGAAAATTGGTTTGAACGAGATCTAGTAAGTAGTTTTTGATCTATCGTGCAAAATGTCGATAAAATACGATTGTAGTACGGAACTCTGAGTGCGCGAGTCTGATTCGCACTTGGTCATTCTTTATTAGATAAATTAATCTCTACAGCCAACGATCTCTAATGTCTGTAGAAAATTCGTATTTTCAACAATATTAGCGTTTTAGTACAATGTCGCCAAAAGCCAATTAGGTTCCAAATCATAGCCGCTATAGGTTGAGGGTTGATCACTCACAAACTGAAATTTACTTAATCAAACGCAAACTTGTAAAACAACCAACACTAGGTATAAACTGCAAAAACAACACGAATATAACAAAAACTCATAAAATACAATATTATTATTCCATATCTTATTGCCAAACGTTGAAAGAAAGATAATTTTCTTATCTATACTAATATTATAAAGAGGTAATGTCGTTATGTTTGTTTGTACCGATTTTAAAAATTCTTTCACCAGTAGAAAGCTACATTATTCTTGAGTGACATAGGCTATACGGGATCTTTAAAAACCTAAATCCACGCGGGCGAAGCCGCGGGGATCAGCTGGTATCTAATAACTAGGTATACACACTTGTGTTCGACAGAAGTTTTTAGTTGTCTCCTGGGTGTTATGATGCTTACCCGGATAAAGCCACCCTTTATGGTAATCTCGGATGTAAATATGTATAAGTAAGATAACACCCATGTTTAGGATACGCCTTGTAGGGCTTTCGTAAGTATGTTTAACCCTACGATTGGGAATATAAAGTTTTATTTACGAGGTATTTTAATAATATTTACATTTCACTTGACTAGAGGTTTCCATGGGTTAAAAGGATTTTTAATTTGTAAAAAGTTTTTCGATATGGATAACCACCGAGATTTTTTTTTTAGAAATTCAGACCAAGCAAAACGACAACGCTTTCTTACACCTTTTGCTTTGTCGCTGCAAAATCCGCGACTGGTGTCGATGTCGCACTATACTAGCGGCACGCTATGATGGCCGGTTTGACGTTTGTCCGCTCATGAAGTTCCGTATTAATTGATAACGACTTTGAAGGAAATAATTGTATTACTTTATTGACGATAGTGATGTGCAGAGATTCATAAATTTTATCGAATGTAGTTTTAGGTTTAGGACTCAAAATTTATTTATTAAATTGATTTCTTAAATGTATACAAGTGTAGAAAAATCAGTTTGCACCATTTAAGGGGTGAATGTACTTGTGAATATGAACAATTTTCACTATGTGGACAAACCTCTGAAATCGCAAAAAAATATCAATAAATTTTTAAAAATGGAATCTAATACGATCGTCACATAGGATCGCTGGCTAGCACAACTACTACCTCCGGCAAACTCGCGTCAATGCTCAATGCAAAACAAAGCAGTTTCGAATTGACGTTGCTTCGAAAAGTATAAACTGTCAGTGCAATGCGATTGTGATATAGTTTTGACCTGGCTTTGGATTTCAAATATTGATACTGCATTACTGTTGACCCTTGCTCGTTAATTTGGACTCTGTTCAAGCCCTTTGTTGTGGATTTCGTCGATATGACCGAACGTACGCAGAGAACTGTTCTAAATAGTCAGACACGTGAGTTCCTAATACGCCTTCGTAACTATTTCGATCGTGAAGCTCAAAATGGAGGGCCAATTTTACCTATAACGTCAGTGGTTGAACGCGTAGCTGATGCGCTTAATATTGGACAACGAACTGTTAGACGGATAACTAAAAAAAAATATGGCGAGACTGGCACAGAAGAAAATAAACTTCACACACCAAAAAAGAGAAAACGAGCAAAACCAGTCGTAGGCATCGATAGCTTTGATGCCGATGCTATCCGAAGACATGTTTACGGCTACTATTTACAGAAGGAGTATCCAACAAGAAAAAAGTTGGTGCATTCACTGAAGGAAGCTGGATTATTCTTCGGTGGGGAAAGTTCTTTAACGAAGATTTTGAAGACCATTGGATTTCGATACAAAAAATGTAACAAACGCAAAATATTGATGGAAAGATTTGATATAGCGATGGCAAGGTATACTTTTTTACGGCAAGTGAAAGAAATCAAAAATTGGCAAAATGTTGTGTTCTTGGATGAAACATGGCTTAATGCTAACCATACTGTAGGCCGTTCTTGGAACGATGACACAGCAGCATCTACTTCCAAAGTTCCTGTAGGAAAAGGATCGCGACTTATAATTTGTCACGCCGGAACCATCAACGGGTTTGTCGAAGGTTCTCTCATGGCTTTTGCGTCAAAAACCACTGGAGACTATCATGAAGACATGAATGGAGAAAAGTTTACTGAATGGTTTACCTCAATGTTGTGTAGCCTCCCTGAACCATCTATTATAATTATGGACAACGCCCCATACCACTCGATGCAAATTGACAAGCCACCTGCCCAATCCCAAAAGAAAGCTGATATCGTCGCATGGCTTCGTAAAAATGGCGTAGATGCAAACATGAATATGTTAAAAGCGGAATTAGTACGTCTTTTAAAAGAAAACAAACCAACCAAGATCCGATACGTCATTGACGAAATAGCATTAGAACATGGGCACAGAGTTATACGGTTACCGCCTTACCATTGTGAGTATAATGCGATTGAGTTGGTGTGGGCTCAAATTAAGGGATATGCTGCAAGACACAATACAGAACCCCCATTTACCACAAAAAAAATGCTAAAATTATTAGAAGAAGCTTGTGAACATGTGACTAAAGGAGACTGGGAAAAGGTTGTGAATAGAACTGTTAAATTAATAAGGGAAGATTATGAAAGAGATGTGAAAATAGATAATATTATAGAAAACGAACATATAATTATTAATGTATGTGATGATAGCAGTGACGACAGTGAAAATAGTAGTATGGACGAATCTGATTAATTATGGCCTTTTGTGGCACCTTTTTCGGTATCTTTTGTATTCATATGTTTCTTGTGTGCATATAAAGTATGTATATTCATTTTCGTTCAAATATTCAGTTCGTTCAAATAAATTAAATAAACATATACATTTTTGTTTTATTAAACCTATTTAATCAGGTACAAAAACAAAACTTAATTGTTTTTTGTTCGAGAATAAATTGACATTCCACATCACTATTGTAATGTGTCAAACCGGCCATCATAGCGTGCCGCTAGTGTAATTAATTATTATTTATTTGCTTAGGCTGTAGAAACAACGTGAACGTTGTGAAGTATTATCGGATGTTTCTGTAATTTCTGGTCACAGAAACTACGATTCGATTTCACATAACACTCGCGTAGCATAAGATGAAGGCAAGTTAAAATTCGTTCTGCCCATTTTTTTTCTTTTTTCAATAATATCATAATACCCTACTTGTACAGTCAGAACCCACATAGAGCACTGGATAATCATTACAGTATCATTTATTCGCAAATAGCTTTTACACATCCGGATGTAATTGCTTTCATACATTCAATATGGACTAGACATCATAGATTAGTCATGATGCGGCTCGTTGCGTCTGTTGCCATCCTTCTCTAGCTCATGGAAAATTCAGGACACGAGCTTCGAAAGCATTTTAACGTAACCATGCAGCCTGTTGACATACCTATTGTGTTTTAGGAATTCACTGATGGACATAATATTAAACAAGTAATGCCATACAAAATGACGGTAATTTTTGGGGTCGATTTGAAGTGCCACACTGAAAGTACCGACAGGTACCGTGAATTGACACTGTATCAAATGGTCTTCGTGTTGACAGTAGGTATGTTATCAGTTATCACTAATTAGTTGTGAGTGCGCTCACTGCTTTGTCGCTTTGAAAAAACAGGTCGGCAATCGCAAATCCAGCGTGTATTAATAGAGGTCAGTGTAGCAGTGTAATGTCGCTGTTGAAAAGATTTATTTGTTGGCTACGTGCTTGTTGTTCAAGTGTTGTTTGGCAACGTACTGAATCCACTGAACCAGTGAAAGGATGATATCATTAGCAGACGTTGTCTGAGCACTATCTACTCTATTCAACCGTTAAGTATTAGGCAGCTATGGTAATGGTATTTAGGAAACTAAAGAGTAAGGGTTTGTGGCGTATGGAAGCCCCTACGAGAGACTTATGTCCAGCAGCAGTATCGGTTGACAATGATGATGTTGATGATCAAAGAGCATCTAAGTACCTACCTACGCCGTTGCACCATTTTTGATGTTCGAAAAAAAATTATGGTAAAAAATTCTGCATTAAATTTTATCAAAATCGATCTTCAAGAACCCGAAATACCCCTTGATCAGTGTGACAATCTAAAAATCGCAAAAAAACAACTTCACACTCACTCAAGAGTCAAGAGGGAAAGGACAAATAGGTAGGTGCTTTGCTAAAACTTCTTACGAAAAATATGAAAGTAAAACAGCAAAGCTAGGTCATACCTAACCGAAAAAACCGGCCAAGTGTGAGTTAGACTCGCGCACGGAGGGTTCCGTACTCGGGTATTTTTTTCGACATTTTGCACGATAAATCAAAAACTATTACGCATAAAAATAAATAAAAATCTGTTTTAGAATATAAATGTAAAGCCCTTTCATATGATACTCCACTTGGGATAGTCATCCTACTTTGAAAATTGAAAATACTAATTCATTGTTCATGAACACATTTTAATTTTTTTCTTATGATCTAATAACAAATTCTCGATTTTCGGATTTTTTCCTTTATTTGTGCTATAAGACTATGCTACTTGCCAAATTTCATGTTTCTGGGTCAACGGGAAGTACCGTATAGGTTTTCTTCACAGACACGACAGACGGACAGACAGACAAGGAAGTGATCCTATAAGGATTATTTTTTCCTTTTGAGGTACGGAACCCTAAAGATCCATAATACCCACATCTGGCGATAATACCTTATGCAAGCAAGGAAATTTCATGAATATACTTAGCGAGGAATTTTCTGCATCCTCTCCCGGTCATCGCGTCGCATAACAGAGTGACGTCATGATAAATGACCGCCCAACCCAACCCTACCGTAGAACAGACTACACAGTATGAATACTGGCTAAATTAAAAGCAAAGAATAATAAGCGAGCAATCCATCAAAACTCGGTAAAATTATTAAATAGAGCGCATTAAATATACCTAGGTACACTCTGGTAGAGTAACACTAACCTCTACTAATACACGCTAGACTTTCGATTGTTGATCTGTTTTTGAAGCAACTTGATTTTCGCTATTCTGGCGCTGGTAGCAGCAGTGAGCGTCATGTGAACATAGGTACCTTTTCGGAACTAAATATGAGTGATAAGACATCTATCAACATAGTGTTTACACGAGGACAATTTGACAAGTGCTAATTTCAATTTCCGGTACCCTGTTTACATGTTTTAGTTGGGTGCTTCGAATCGGCACAAAATATAACTGTCATGTTGTATGGTACACCTTTTCCAGCTTACTCATTTTTATATTATAGCCATTTCAGTGCCTATGAGGGATGGATGGACGAGGGAATTTTTGACGTTTTCGTTGGGAATAAACAATCATTTTCATTTCTAAGGTATCCTCTAATCGCCATGTTAGGTTGATGGGTTGGCGATCGCTGAGTTGGAATAAACAATCATTGTTCATTTCAAAGGCACGCCCTAATCGCTACGTTCGGGTTGACGGGTTGGCGATCGCTGAGTTGAAATGAATTGCACGTCGCGATGTCACTGCTGTGCGATGTACTGTGCCATTAATTTTATTTAATACATAGATGTTGTCACAAGTTTATGTACATATTATACAACGAAAAGCTGACTGACTCACTGACTAACTGATTGATCTATCAACGCACAGCTCAAACTAATGGACTGGCTGGGCATGCAAATAGCTTTTTATAACGTAGACAACCACTAAGAAAGGATTTTTGAAAATTCAAACCCTACGGAGGTAAAATAGGGGTTTGAAATTTCAGTAGTCCACGCGGACAAAGTCGCCGAACATTGTTCAGCAAAATATATATTTCCTGTCCTTGTATCTTTTAAACGATGACGACAACGATTCATTAAGTACACCAATTACTAACCTATTCGTGGGTTCTGCCCATTGTCAGAAATAATTTCCGTTTTAAAGAATAAAAAACAAATATATTTAATTAGAAGAAGTTAATTATGTACATATATGCATCTTATATTTATTAATTCAACTGTGAACGCATTGGTGGTTCCTTTATAAGTATAATTATCCCATGAATATGTTCAAGAGTGACCTGGTGACTGGTGACCCTCTTGCTCGTTTGCTCGCTGTTTATCTTTTAAAAAAACAACTTTTTATGATAAGAAACTACCTATCCACAAAGAATAAATACTGATCAACAAAGGAGCTTACACGTACTCGTAGCTAATGTGATTGGAACATAAGCTTCTTCGATCAAACTATCAGCCGAGATCTAAGAAAAAATAATAATTTATTCTCGAAAAGGCTTTAAGAATTCAGGAACGAATAAAAAGAAAAGATACGTTTCTATCTTTGCAGAAAAATCCTTAATTTCGAATGAGATAAATCGTGGATCCATCGGCTGCGAAGCGGAAGCGCGCGTCGAGAGCGTTTGTCCGGATATTACTACTTTCACCTTCAATACACGTTAGTTCACTCACGTACACTCGTTGAATAGGGCCCAATACGAAGTAGTGCTATAAATGTGCCATTTGTTTCCATTCCAAATACGAGCATAAAAGGTGCAAATCTAGTCAAACCCCAATATACTTAGGTTGTCTCAGAAAGTTTTGCGAGATTTTTTATCGTCTAAGCATCTAAAGTCGTCTCTTACTTGGAACAGAATATGAGCTTTTCGAGCTTCTATTAATGTAGGGGCTGTTTGTGTTGTGTAGAACCATGAGACTACCTCTTCTTAAAAACTTCACTAAGATTTGTAGGTTTAGTTAGTCCTCATAAATAGATGATTTTATGGTCTATGGTCCTTATTATATTAGTTGGAATCTGACAAAATTGTTGTATTTAAATGTTTTGATGATTCGGGTCGTTTTTACGCTTTTCTAATTTATAGATTAGCGCTTGGCTGCAATCAGACTTGGTGGCAAGTGATGATGCAGCCTAAGACGGAGCATGCTTGCCTAGACGATGCCTATTCACTCTTGACTTGAAAGTACCCATCCCATGTTATAATTGGAGGGGAAAACTCTCTCTCTCTACTCTCTGTCAATGTGCCTTAAGCCATAAATCTCAATTTTTATCCCGTTTTTAGTCAACACAGTAGGTATTTATTAGGTCGTGGGCACACCCGTTAATCACATTCGGTTGGCCCGTCGCACGACGTAAATAATCCCATTGATAAAGATTGATAATGCGTATTTTCCGAGAGTCTGACTTTAATACTTTAAGGTCACATCATGGCATGATAGCGTTTAACGTGGGGTTAATAAATTTATCAGGCGTATAGCGACGCGCCAATACGCCTACAGATTTTTCCGCCTGTCAAATTTTGTCTCGTTATCGGACTACTGAATGGTGTCTGTTTAAATCATTGATGTAGGAGGAATATAAATACCTATTTGTATGTACCATACATAGTCGCTAACTCGCCTGTCTCGCACTTGGCCGGTTTAATTGTTAATTTACAGACTAGCGCTTGGCTGCAATCAGACCTGCTGGCAAGTGATGATGTAGCCTAAGCAATTTTTGTAATAACTTTTCGTAAATACTTACGAAATCGTTTTTATCCTGCTAAAAATATGTCAAAGAAAGTTTGAAGGAGGAGGTAGGTATGTTTGTGAGTTAGATGCTGCTATAAGGTTCAATCTAAGTTATTAACTTTAAAGTTTTAAGTCCACTGTTACTGCACCTAATTTTCCACAGACACAATTAGTGAGCGGGAGACAAAAGGAATGAATAAGTAATAATCAAATAACGCGGACAACCGCTCTGGGAGCTGAAGCAATTAAGGATGATGGATCGTTGAACTTGTCTGCTGGAATGACCCGCCGCTTAATAACGTCTTGTTTCTTTCTGAAGGATTTTACGTAATTTGTCACAAAAGAACTTCGGGATATACACGATAATGTAGCTTTGTATTCTTAAATTGTTTGCAAAAAACGTTCGTTTTTCATATTCGCCACTGACAGTTTTCAATACAAAAATAAACAGTAAAATGATGTGATGAAAACGTAATCTCGTGCTTATAAAAGAAATTTTTAAAAGAAAAACTAGTTTAGGAATCCGGCTTCTTTATCTGGTCGATTGCCCTCGATGCTAGAAAAACTCGTAGCTTCGCTGTTTATTGTATACAATAATGATATTGTAAACAATAAAATCCCATAAGTCTCCACTGTCATAAACATTTTATTTCCTCCGCATCAAGCCTTTTATGGATCAAAAAATATGAGAACCACCGAGCGGTAGACGGGACTGCGAATGCGAAAAGCGCCGACTATACTGGCTCACTGTGAAAATCCTATTGAATCGTTATCGGACCTACACAGTACTCGTAGCTTAGGACTTAACGAATTATCTCGCCTGTCAGTGCACCCGACCAATTGTGAATAACGGACCGGAGAATTTATAATCATTCGTGGACCGCTTCGGCCAAGCGCGCTCAATACAAAGCGGTTATATTCCTTTGTCCGAAATTGATTTCGGTAATATAATTTGCATTTCTATAAATGAACATGAATACTGAATACGATTACGCGTCTCCTTTAGGGACCTTGGATAATGGGCGGTGAAATTCAGGCGTCGGTTAATTGCGCTGTTCAGTCAGGCTGATTAACATTTCCTGATAAAGGCAACATTAAAAACATATAAATACATACCTAGATATTATTTCCACAAAAAAATATTGTCAATTAGTAAAAAAAACAAGCTGTATTTTTTTAATTTATAGACTAGCGTTTGTCTGCATGAGACCTGGAGGCAAGTGATGATGCAGCCTAAGATGGAGTGTGCTTGCCTAGAAGATGCCTATTCCCTCTTGACTTAAAAGGTTATGCTGGAAAACTGATACCTACCTTCATTATTCTACTATTAGTACAGCCTTCGATATAGGCAATAACCTTCTGTAAACTGTGAAAGAAACGTTGCAATTATCTACTTTTGATCTATCCGTGCAGGATTATGTCCATCATAACATAAAAGAGCTCGGATATCATGCATTTGTGTGCTTAACTTTGTTTGGATATATTTTTGAACTCTAACTGGATAGTGGATATAATAATGACGTTGGAATAAATAGGTCATTAACGCAATTTTAAAGTTATAACAATAATAAGGTATTAATTCGTACATCCATGGTTATAATTAAGTTAATTTTAGAACAGTAGATTTTTGGCCTTTGGAAAAGAAAGGGCAGTGCAGTTATAACTAGGTTACCATGTTACTTATTGGACTGCATCTTCACACAAGTTATATCAGTCAGACAGCTTTGAAAACGCCTAATAGATCATAAATACCGGTATAAAAAATGTGTTTTTGATATTGATTCAGAAGCCCAATTGTAGTTGTAGGTGTAGCGAAGTTAAACGCAAATTAAATAGACCCGACTACGGCGAAGCCCAAAAGGAGGCTTATGTATTTAATTTTAAATTATTTGTTACAATAAGAAAAGGCGTATGTACTTTTCTTGATTATTTATATGCTAAGACTAGGTAGTTAACGATCAGATAGAAGTCAAAGTGACTATAGGTGACAAATTTTCAAGAATTGCAAAAATGTTATTTGGAATGGTAGGTATCTACCATAGGTGGAATGAAATATCTACGGATCAAACGTTTGCAATTCGTGAACACACGTCGAAAGCGTTTGTCCGGATATTGCTTCACTTTCACGATTCTCACGTTCGCTCGATTTAGGTGAATGGCACGTTAGCGCCACAACCTACCTAGTCTAAAATAAACCTAAATAAAATAGCATGTATAGTATGCGATGGGTCGACATGGCAATCGGGGGGTGGGTGGGGGGAGGTTTTGCACACACGCACGGATAGAAACAAAACTAATGTTAATGATTTTAATTTACAATTCATTTGAAACTAGACGATGCCCGCGACTTCGTCCGCGTGTATTAACATTTTTCAAAATCCCGCGGGAACTCTTTGATTTTCCGGTATAAAAAGTAGCCTATGTGTAATTCAGGGTATAATCTATCTCCATTCCAAATTTTATCCAAATCCGTTCACCCGTTTTTGCGTGATTGAGTAACAAACATCCACACTTTCACATTTATAATATTAAGTAGGATTATTAAAATTTGAATCCGAACTCAATATTCAAGTTGAGTACAAGATCCGGTAAAAAAACTAACAAATAAAATTGAAATTCTGCTTAGAAACTTTATCTGAATCTAAAACTAGAAATAAATTCGAATGTTGAACAACGTGTGTACCTACCTATACCTACGTCTATACCTATTCTAAAATCCATTTAAAGTTAAAAGCCCAGCGATTTCCCTTACCGGGCAGGATTTGGAACTCTAGTTTGTTACAACTCTGCAGTTCATAGTCTACATCTACGCCGATTTGTAAGAGCTGCAAAGGGATGTAATGTGTGGGATACATGGGAATATTAGAGTAGAATACTGCTTGTGCTTTGTAGGCATTGTCCAATCTTCATTTTTTCCTAACGTTTTATAAAATTTAATAAACGTCACGAATGATGCGTAGATCCGTGCTACGCGTCGTAGCATGTAGAATATGCTACGACCCGGTCGCGAAACAGGCAGCTTTCTCAATAATATTAATTTTATAAAAATATAGTGCGAGTCGAACTCGGACACGACGGGTTCCATAGGTATCATCGTTAAAGAAATAACAATTTTTTAATTTTCATGGAGGCCATTTTGTTTTTTTTATTATTAACCAGCTTATGCTCGCGACTTCATCCGCGTAGAATACACAAATTTAAAACCCTTATTCCATCCCCCCTTATAGGGGCTGCATTTTCAATAATCCTTTCTTGGCGGATACCTACGACATAATAGCTATCTGCATGCCAAATTTCAGCCCGATCCGTCCAGTAGTTTGACCTGTGCGTTGATTAGGTATAGTCCGCGGTAGGTCGAGATGGCAATCGGGGTATGGGGTGGGAGAGGACGCCCCGCACACCCGCACGTCAACTGCGGTCGCCCGAAGCGGGTTAGCGCGGGGGATATGCGGCTGTGCGGGGCGTTCCCTCTCCGATAGCCATCTCGACCTGTCATGTACTATAATAGGTAGAAATAAATTTTTAATTTTTATTAATCAAATTACCTATCTAGTTCAACTATTCAGTACCATTTAAGTTTTGTAAAATTTAATTAGTGACCTCATTTTTTTTAAAGAATATTAGCCATGTTAAATGACTAATATTCCCCTTTCCTCTCCAACTAAGCGTCAAGCTTGTGCTAGGAGTATGTACGACAATAGTGCAACGGGCGGGGTTTGAACCGTCGACCTTTCGGTTTCCAGTCCACTCCTTTACCCGCTGAACTATTAAGGCTTTATTTTATTTATTTTAGGCCTGCTTGGCCTATTATCCTACCTTCCCATTGATTAACCAATACCTACCTATATCTAACCAACAAACCAACGTAACCTACGAATAATAATGTTATTTGTGGTAGGTACCTACTTATCTTAAATTACCTAAAGTCACATGACGTTAGGTAGGTAAGTATATCCCGGAAAATTTCAAAACTGGATCCGATCTGTTTCGAATTAAAAATGCTCAGTCCGACGCTTCTCGTTAATCTCTTTTCGACGAGGTTTTTCATCCCCCGCCACGTGACCGTGTGTACTGTGGGTAGACCACGTCTGAATAGATTACCTTTCCATTAGCGTCCGTGGGAACGGATCGGTTCCTTCCTGTAAATGAATAATCAAGTGGGGTAATAACCCGGTTTCTGTGTTCATGTTTCAACATCAGAAAAAAATAAAAGAGTGACGAAAGTCTCGGATCTTCTTATACTTTGGGGTTATGTAAGTTCTTGAATACCATGTATCACTTCGACCGTCTCCGATCCATTGTGTGCATACACTTCACATTTTCTTGTCGAATCCAGTGGCCGCCAGATACAGCAGCACTTTTTTGACTGGAATTGAAGTAACATCCTCAGGGTATACGATGTGTTTCCCTAGGTGAATGCTACGTTTGTGCATTAGAGCAGGGCAGTAGCAGACCATGTGCAACGGAGTCTTGACAGACTCGTGGCACAGTCTGCAGTCTGAAGAAGAGGAAGAAGTATCGAATACAAAACATGCATCGGCATTGCCGACTGCTACGTATCGCACTATAGTTTTCGTTTATCATTAACATCACCATCACCCACTACTGAGCACTGGTCTTCTTTTCAGGATGAGTAGGGTCAGCCATAGCCCATAACGATGGCCAAGTGCGGATTGGCAGATTTCATCCCACTTTTGAGAACATTATGGAAAACCGTCTCGGAGAATGCGCAAGCATCGCGGTTTTCCAGGCGCTCTAATAAATGGTTTGGATTTAGTATGTCACTAGCTAGTGCCGCGATTCCATATTTTGTTTGCTAAAACAACGTCATTGCGCCGTGCGTCGCTTAAGGCCGCAGCGTCGACGACAGCGGTAGGCAGGGCGTAAGCAGCGGCCGGAACGGGGTGACGACACATAATAAAGGTACAGTACGCGGTAGAAAATGTAAATCGACCTTTAGAATGACATTTCGTCTTTGTAGAGCGCTGTCTCTGTCACTCATACCAATGTGACGTTTTGTCGGTCTCAACAATAGAGACAATGCTCTAGAAAACGGCTCTTTCTAAAGGTCGATGTACATTATTTTCTGCCGCGTTCCTACTGTACGCAATCATTAATAGTGCAGTCCTGCAGCGCAGACGACAGCAAGGGGGAACGACTGGGCGGATTGGTATCGTGTCCTCGCTCCGCTCTCGCCGCCCCGCCTACCGCTCTCATTGAGACCGCGACCTATCGTTTCGTTTCAGTGAGAAGCTACCTACTTGTTAAAGTGAAGAGTGAAGATTTATTTAGCTGCGTTGGGCGATTTTGTAATGTGTAAAAACTTCAAGGTCAAATCACCAACATCGACATGCTAAAGGTGCTTGGTGTACCTACTGATAGATGTAAAAATGAAATATCAATGGTTTTAATTTAAAAATGAAAAACAATTATTTTTGAATTTAACAAAAGTAAGTTATAAGTTTTACTTACCTAAATATATTTTAGATAATAATAAAATTGGTTTGCCGGTAATAATTATTTTATCACCATAGAGCCATCTAGTATGCAATGTGTAAATTATAATAGAACAGGGAGTCAGGTAATTGTGGTTCATGACTGTTTGTCCGATAGATTCTTCTACTTTAGTATAATAATTATTAATATTCCCTTTAATGAAAACTCTTATAAAAAGAAAATGGTTCAAAATGGTCTCTTGAAAGTTATAAAACATTCACAGTTATACTCATTATCATTGTTGCCAACTAATAGACGTCCACAGCTGGACATGTCTTGTAAAGATTTCCATATGCCTCTGTCTTGCCTTGTCTGAATCCAACAGCTCCGTGACTCATTTAGTAGGGGTCTACCAACACTACCCTTACCACCATTCTAGGCCATATTTTAAGGCCACCATTCTAGCATCTTGTTATAAATTACTAGGATATAATTAATAAGAAAACTTGAAAGTATCACTACTTAGACCAACCAACCAACATTTTATTAAATAATATTTACATTACATCAACTAATAAAAATATTTAATACTTATCCTAAACGTTTTTACATATTGTGATTACTGTATTTTATCTGAAGATCCTTCAGCTAACAGTTCTTTTTCTGCAGATGCTTTAGCCGCTTCAATCTGAGGCTTAACATATCGGAAGTATCTGTAGAAATGTTCTCCAAGGATTACTGACCCATACAGAGTTAGAGCCACACAGCAAACCACTACACCTTTATGTAATTTATCATATAATATCTCACGAGCGTATTTCTTCATCGTTTCTGTAATAAAAAAACAATACTTATTTTAGATAATACATAATATATTATCTAAAAAAGCAACAATATACTTATAATGTAGATATAACCACATAACGATTTAAACAAACAGAGTATGAAAAAGGTTACGGTGCGGCGTCCAATTTTAAAACAAAAATGAGCTCAACAACTTGCATTATTGTAATAAGTTAGTGAATACAATGATTGATAGTAATTTATTACCTGAATTAATTACTTTCTATTTATTAACTTTATAAACCTTTTATAACCTAAAATTTTGTTTGTAATGGTAAAAATATATCAAAAGTCAAAGTCAAAAAAATGTCAATGTCATTTTCAAAGTCCACCGACAGACTATCCACCAATCATCCACCACTATAGTAGCTGTACACGTTCCGACTTGAATGCCCATCATCCAAGAGACGGAGAGTGTAGCTGGAGCATTTATTGCGCACATTTTTGAGCTAGGTACGTAGACGGAGTAAAAAATCTGGACAAAGAAACGTTTGCTTTCTCATTCACACTAAAAAGAGAGCACAGATAAAGTTACTAGGTGATAAACAGAGACGCAGCTAACCTATTTTTTGTCCTTTACCGTGTAACCGATTTTTTTAAGGACTACAACTTTAGATGCAATCAAACTTTGAGAATTCGTGGCGTCATTGTATTTCTCATTAGTTACTTACTTGTTTTCACATAAAAAACGTTTAATACAAATATTGTTGAGCGGTTTATACAAATATTGACTACTAAACAATGGTAATTGTCGTGTTATTCATCGTTACGTCGTACTATCGCTATCTCACACGCGGTTACACAGTACTTTAGTCTAGCTTTTTTAATCAGTCTACGGCTAGGTAGCACCACAAAACTGTGCCACAAAATGTGTAATGTCATGATGACAGACTATAATGGGAATGTCCAGTCAATGTCAATTAAATTGTCAAACAATAACATACAATAACACATTCTTAGTTTTTATAATATTTTTATTATAATAATTTTTGATTATTTAATACAAGTTATGCAGTCCAATTTTGCATTCAAGACATTCAGTAAAACCAAATATATATTGCAACCTAGAAGGTTCAATTCAAAAGTACCTGCATATCCAGTGATAACATTAGAGAAAAAAGCACACGAAAGAACCGAAGTTGATACAAACACAATAGCCCTTTTGGAGAGACTTTCCTTAGTGAAATGCGATACTGACGAAGGTGTTAAGGTTTTAGAGGATTCGATAGCTTTTGCAGGCAAAATTCTTCATATAGACACCACAGGGGTGGAACCTCTTTATACAGTTTTAGAGAAGGAGTAAGTGCCCCTTTTTCTTCTCTTTTTAGCCATTTATAGACTATATAATACAAAGTAACGGCAGAAAAATACTGAACAGATTTTATGTACGTTATTATTTACCATGTCAGGCATAGGTGTCAGCTAGTTTGATGAAATTATAAAAGTGGAAAATATAAGCAAATTTTTTTCTGCATACCTATAACAAGTAAAGATACAACCACTGGTTAGGAATACAGATTCTACTAAGAGCTGCCAAGAAACTATAGAAATTATAAAGAAGGATATATAATTACTGTATTCTTTAATAAATATCTTGTTCATGAACATGGCTTTAGTTAGGTTGTTTAAAATCCTCTTGGAGCTCTTTTCCAGGACAAAAGTATCCTAGGTACAAACTATCTTTGTGTAAAACATTAAGAATAGTGTTTTAGTGGTTCAGCTGTGTAAAGATAACAGACATACAGATAGGCACGTCTTGTAAGTCCATCGTGATTTCTTTTGATCAGGAATTGTCTTGACATATTATATTATTTAACATTTCACAGAAATCTAACTTTAAGAGAGGACAAAATAACCCAAGGCAATTGTCAAAAGGATATATTAAAGAATGCTGCTGTGACCGAAGATGACTATTTTGTTGCACCCCCGGGCAACATCCCACTACATGAAGTGCAACCAGAAATAAAAACTACACAAAAGGCAAAGAAAAATGAAAACTGAAATCCAAAAGCTTACTTCTTTAGCAACATTTTTAAATCTAAAACATTCAGTCAAAACAAAAACAGTAATAAGTTTAGAGCAACCAAGTAAGATTTTACTAGAAAATATTTACACTAGTTGGTTGAAATCAATATACAGTAAAACTGTACAACATTTCCCTGTATACTTAAATAAAGACAAAGCATTAAAATCTCAAAAATTCTGTTATGGTTTGATCAAACCACAATCAATAGATATTGATGAAATATTAATAGAACTTAGGAATAATCATTATGAGCCAAAAAGTAGAGTAGAGCTGAAGCTGAACTTAGTTGTACCACAGCAAGATGTGATGCAGTATTTCATACAGTGGCAAAGATACAGGAAATATTGGTGGAGCTCGGTAAGTATATGTTATTTTAAAAGTACCTACTGTTTTCAATTTTGTTTTATTTTTTGATTTAGTAGTTCATTTTATAGTGTAGTTTTCTTTCTTTCTAATATTGTCTAAGATCCACAAGGTTCCTTTGGAGTGACGTTTTCTGTTTTACTACTTGTCTGTGATTCAAAAGTTTCTTTTGGGATAAACTTTTCTATATTTTTATTGCTTGTCTACGATTCACTAGGTTTTTTTAGGGTAAGGTTTTGTGTATTTTTATTACCTGTTAAGCTACTAGGTTTTTTGTTGGAATTAAGTTTTCCTCAGAATAAGGACTGTTAGAAGTAGCCCTATTGTGACACTTACTGTTTGAGCGAGATAGCTAAATGCATTTAAGCTCCGTTTGTCCTTATCACCGTGGCCATTTTTTTTGTTTGTCAAAATGTATTTGTACGTGAGTATTTGACAAACAACGTGAAGTGTAGAAGGAATGACATTTCACAAGTATGAAAATCTGCTTGAGCGAGAGGGACTGAGGGGGCCACGCTAGTTGCAAATCTGGACATATCTGTGAAGTTTTCTATTATTAATTGCCAAGTTCTTTTTGGGGGTGAACTTTTTGAAACTTAAATTATTAGGTACTTATTTGTTTATTATTCACTATGTACTTCATATTTACAGATAACAACCACACCAAGTCTGTTCAGTATAAATGATATGAAGCAAGGAGAAGAAAGTGCTGATGTGAATATCATAGCCAACTTTAATTGGGAGCCGCAAATTGTAGAAACAATCAGTATTAACAGCAGTAGTCTGAACAATAATAATAACGTAAGATAATGAAACATAAATAGATTTAAATGAAATTATTTATTTTTTAAACTTTAAAGAGAAAAAATGCATTTTTTTTAAGTACATGTCTAGATAAGTTTTAATTTTTTTTTAAACTTATACTAAAAACAGTTAATTATGTCAGTGTTGGCTGAACAAAATGAAATTGTACATTATTATTTTTATACACAAAAAAAATGAGAAAACTGTATGATAGAATGTAGCAATACAAAAATAGGCAGCCTTATCGCTAAGAAGCCCAAATTACTTTTTTAAGGAAAAAGATTTCCATTCCAATGTATTATTTTTTCAACGAAAATTATATATTCAGAAATTATTGCTAAACAAAATAACTACCTCAGCCTTAGCTTTTTTTGATTGCTAATAAAAGTAATAACTGATAATATGTTATGGTTTCTTATTTCAGAATAAAACTAAAACATCTAGTCTGACTTGTAACATGGGATTAGAGAAAGCGTTACTTACACTTTTATTAGATGGCATTTCAAATGCTACAAAAGAAGAATACTTAAGACTTCACAATAAAATGGCTCCTTACAAAATTTCCTTTGCATTGGATAGCGAAGGTATGACTAGAGGTAACCAAATTTGAAATAAACTTAATAAAAACTAGTTCCCTGTAGCTTAAGGAAGCTGTGATAGTCAGTGGTTTAGGGTAGAAACTTTCATTTTGGGGGGCTCGGGGTTTCGACCCCAGGCACACATTTCTAACTTTTTAGAGTTATGTGTGTTTTGGGTTGGGCCTGCCCTCCATGAAATATTTCAAACAGACAGATTAACATTTACAGTAATGAGGATAACAGATGCACTTTTACAGTAGTGTGGATAGAGACTAATGATTAGGATTAAATAAAACAAACTAAAGAAAGTTGTTGATCTGTAACGTTTTACATTTAAATAAACGTATGAACCTAGATTGTTGCAAAGGAAAACTATGGGTGTGTTTGTGTGTGTGTGTGTGTGTGTGTGTGTGTGTGTAAGTGTAAGTGTAAATGTGTAGGGGTAAGTAAGAAAGTCTCTAAAATCTAACTGAAATTAAGTAATGTTGTGTAAGTAAATTAAAATAAAAAATAAATAAATTATATTTATTTCTATTCACTTTAGTTATTATTATTTATTGAGAATATTATAAAATTGTTATTGCTCCACAGATGAGAAAATATTAAGTACGCTGAAACAGTTAGCTCGACTGATATTCCACAAACTGAGCTCTAAGGAGATTTCCAGTTGGCTTCCAACTTTTACGCTGCCCTTACAACTTCAGGTAAACAAATCGACATTTCTATTTTTTTTTAAATACAAATAGCAAACAAACGAGCAGGCGGATCACCTA
Source organism: Maniola hyperantus (assembly GCF_902806685.2). Taxonomy (NCBI): domain Eukaryota; kingdom Metazoa; phylum Arthropoda; class Insecta; order Lepidoptera; family Nymphalidae; genus Maniola; species Maniola hyperantus. The sequence continues at coordinate 5,046,024 of NC_048548.1, read as the reverse complement.
ATGTTAAGTGATTACCGCCGCCCACAGACTACAGTGTATAAAGGGAGATAGCCGCCCATGAACATTTGCAGCACCAGTGGAATGCCGATGCGTTGCCGGCCTTTCAGGAATTTGTTGGTCCACCCCTTGAATAACCCTATGTTGTAATCTAGTGGGAAACCGCCGATGGGAATTGATTCTACAGTTTGCATGTGCGTGGAAAGAAGAATCTGACACAATGGACTGTCGAAGTGCACCTGACACCCAGGTGGTGAGGGTGAAATCAAATTAATTTGTTTGCCCATACTTTGAAAATCAAACTTAGATCCTTTCGCTTGTAGACCACAGAGGTCTGTTAAAAGGTCAATGAGGTCAACAAACAAATGAAAGTTATGTTTTACAGATCAAAGAAAACCTACACATGGGAGTAACATACACAGCAATACTAAACGAAAATACGCTTTCAAATGGGATTTTTCATTTGTTAAACAGCAATACTATGTTGAAGGTAAGATTATTGAAAGTTCAAACCATTTTTAAAATTAAAGTCAAAGTCAAATGATTTATTCAAAATAGGTACAATAAATTACTCTTTTTGATAGTCAGATGTTGGTTTGTAAGATATAGTGGTGATAATTATTACGCAAACTTAAAACTAAAGCTACGAGGGTTACTATACCCTATCCACGGAAAGAAGTTAGAATTGCGCTCTCTCTGTTACGTAATGCCATACAAATGATGGAGCTAAAAATCTCAGTGGGCGCTAACTATTTTCAGTCACTAACCAATCACAAACGAAACTATATTTTCTAATTGAATTTCGAATGTTTTTTGATAACATGTTTTATAAAGTTCAGGTCCAGGTTTCCCAGTTGGGGCAATATGGATTTTTTTCTTTAATAAAACTACCGTGCCTCTTCCAAATTAAGAAGAGTTTAGTACAGTACGCTGCAGAAAGTAATGTACATCGGCCTTTAGAATGACATTTCGGCTTTGTAGAGCGTTATCTCTGTCACTCATACCTATATGACGTTTTGTCGGTCTCAATGACCGGGACCCGGACAACGCTCTACAAATCTGCTATCTCCTTCTAAATGTCGATGTACATTACTTTCGGCGGCGTACTGTAGTGCGCTCCAAATACGAATCTTTGAGCCCTTATAATTTTGAAACTACACTTTTTTACGGAAATCTGGCAAACCAGAGACACATATTTGTTTCTAGAAGATGTCTACAAAATTTTATTCGGTTTGAGATTGGTTATTTAGGTATTCAATAACAAGAACCAGACTATGTTTAAATGGAAATTACTGTGGAGCGCGCTAGGAAAACTTCTCTTAAAATAGCTTCTTCCGCAGTCAAAGAATTGCTTGACAATTTCATGTCGCTTATCGCCATACTTCGTGGCTTTAAAATAATTTTATCTATCAGAGGCCGCGGTGCCGCAATGCGTTGACTGCTGCTCAAAGGCTGTGGCTCCGGACACGGTCAATAATAATATAATCAAACCCCGACAAAGCGTGTATAAGTATATTATCTACAACCAGCTTAATTTTCGACGCTTATCAAAAAACCTCTTAAATTGCGGCGTGTACTCCAGATAAGGCGATAAGCAATAAGCAAACTCATTATTCATTCCATGTTTTATCGTTGACACTTGTTTTATAACTGCTAAATTAACGCTATCACCTAATTCTTAAGATCCGTAAGGCTCAATTCAAACCGGGATGGCAGTGGCCGGCAAACGACGATGCGACGTGGCTAAAAGAGCAGGCCGCGTAATCGAAAAGGAATTACTAGGCCCGCGCCACTAAGCACTAAATTCGGCAAGCAAACTCGTGTGTTTGGATTGAAAATGATTTTAACGAGTAACAGAAAACTCGAATCCTAAAAATAGCCGACTCGGCACATCACTATAATTGCGGGCTGCGGCGGGGGTCGAGCAAAACGAGGAGCGCGTGGCTAAGCGGGCAGGACCGCTGAAAAGACGCGCGGGGCAGCGAGGCCGCTGGAGGCTACGCGGCCCGCTGCGCGCGTCTGCAACCTTTTCGAGCTTCTCAAGTGATACTGGTCTTTTAAATTAGTAATATTATAATATAAATGAAGTATAAAATTATATATAGTAAAGTTTAAAATTCTTTTACACTGTACGCAGTAAAAGCGCCCGCCGCGCCACTGCCATCGCGCGGGGTGATTACGTAAAGCGTTGCAGCAGCGACAGCAACGCGAAAGCAGTAGCAATCCGACAGTTCATTTGCTCTCTCTTCCTATTTTGCTTTGTGGCTATTGCTCTCTCTCTAGCCGGACGTTTGACAGCAATGATCGCGAGATTTACGCCTGTCGCAAGAGGCTCAATTCACACCTAGTGTGAATTGAGCCTAATATTAGTATCATTGTTCAAATCTAACGCAGACGACCCGCTTTCAATCTGCGGCCGATTTTTGCTCGTCGACGACGGTCAGAAACTGTGTCCGAATTTTTAATTAAGTGCGCTGACGCAACGATCTGATTTTACTGGGACATAATTTTATTATTATACGTATTAAAGTAGTCAGTAACTAAATTATTTTATTGTTACAGGAACAAGTACATGTTGCAGATTTCGACACCTATGCTGCTTTATTATGTGGAAAACATTGAGAGTTGAGACATATTTTTTTAATCTACATTTTGCTCTCAAATCTATATTTTTTTTTGTTAGAAAGCAAGAAAAAAGTAAGAAAAAAATTAACATCTTTTCTTTTAATAAATTGATTTGATCTAATGTTATGTGCCTACTTAGTTAAAGTGGTTTTAGAACTTAAGTAAGTAAAATAATGGTTTAGAACAACAAATTCGTAGATTTTTTAAAAATATTTTTTTAACTTGAACCAACTTATCAATAAAAAACAAGTTCAATTTCACTTCCAAATTTAATTCTTATTGCATGACATTTTTACATTAGAATCTTATCTTAGGCTATATTTAAAAACTTTCCAACGGTTTGATCTTAATTTAATTAATAACATTCTAATGCTTGATCTTAACTTTTATCATTTAATTAAAAGAATATAATGTTTAAATTAAAATAAGATCATCAGATGCGTTATTGCAAAAAAATACTTGGTACCTACTAAAATACAGTTACCTATGTAAACATGGAATTCGATTTTCAACGAATTTATTTGTATTTCAAACACAATAGGTAGGTATCTACTTTTATAGTAATAAAAATAAATACTTCCAAAATCGAATTAAAATTAAGTAGTACCACCATATTTAAAATGTTTATGTAATTAATTATTATTAGAAAACAGTAATTATTTGCTATTACCAAGTAATCTGTCATCTATAAAGGCATTTTATTTAAAAAAAAATCACCCTTCAAACTATTACCGATTTACGGAATGTCCTTGCTTGGGTTTTGCTGTGAACTTTAAAAAAATCTTTCGCGAATCTTCTGTTTCACGTTTATAACATTTTCTACGATATTGAAAATGAAATAGCAATAGCAGTATCGTCAAATGGTCCATACAGAATGTACGGCGTGGCTAGCCAGTCATTATTTGTGCTAAATTCAATAAAATCATTTCAAAGACATGTTTGTCAAAAAACTCAAGCTTTAACATTTAGTATCATCCTCGTTCGTATAAAATAGGTCATTGGTAAATAAGGTAATTAATTAATACAAAAAACTTCATTATTTAATTAAGAAATAATATATTAACATATACTTAAATTATTTTAACTGTGTCACACATTCGATGCATCACATAAAACGCACGCCGCTAAGTTAATAATAATATGGCATGTCCACAAAACGTCGTGGCCATGTCAAATATGCAGTACAAGTCGTTTAGGGCCCTAGCACACATAATACCTTTAGCATCGGCTATCAGCGTTTTTTTGTCTGCATCACGTTTTGAGGAGGTATTGAAATCGCGCGTTTAGCGTTCGGACGCGGCATCGAGCTTCCGAGAAAAAAGGCGATCGCTGCGACTGTTCATTATTGCGGAGTGGATCATTCAAGCACAGCATCGAGCTTCCGAAAAGCAACTAAAACGCCCAACGCTGATGCTAAAAGCATCGTGTCTACTATGGCCCTTATTAAGTAATACTAAAATGGTTTCAGTCCCTGTATTACGAAACTTGCGACTATAGCAATGTGACTATCGCAATAAGTATTATTATTGGCCGAATTAATCAATGGTATTTTTGATAAAGGTGATCGCATACCATACTCGATCGCAACGCATATACCTATTATCACAATTGAAAATAGGTACGTGTAGCACAAACAGCACCAAAATTCAGCCGTCGAAAAAATTACACCGAAGGTCTACTGATATTTACTCACAATATTTACCACACGCCTGATACTGCTGACGTATTCAGTAGTCTGTACTGAAAAAGTTAACTCTTGGCGCCGTTTGTAAAATTCTGACGCGCGCCTGAATGCTTATACATTTTTTACTAGACCATGCGCCCTGTCAGATCTGCCACACAGATTATTGACAATCTCAGGAATGATTGCGACGGCAAGTTTCGTAATTAGGATTCCAGTATAAAACTTGGTAAGACATGCACACTATTAACTATTTAATAGTAATTAGTTGTATTTTTGGTTTCCAAAATTAATGAACGATATCCGTAAGAACCAATTTTGTAAACATAGGAGTCCTATGGCCTATGGGCATACTTGTTAGACAAGGCAGGGGAAAAGAGATAATTTGAATGAATTAAGTAATTTTATTTTAGCTAGTTCAATATAAAAGAAAGTACAATTAATATTTCTGGAACCTATATGCATAAAAATTGCATAATTTTTCCTTATAAAAATCATTTCAATCTACAGAATGCTTCACAATTTTTCAATACTTTTACCTTGCTAATCCATACTAAATTATAAAATATACGAAAGTACTACCTTCTCACCAATTTTAACGAAATTTGGTGAAAGATTTGGTCGAAGACGAAATTTGGTACTAAATCCACGCACGCGAAATTGCGGGCATCATCTAAAAAGATTCTAGTACATACTAATATTATAAATGCGAAAGTGAGTCTGTCTGTCTGCTAGCCTTTCACGGCCCATCCGTTCAACCGATTTTGACAAAAATTGGTACAGATATAGCTTGCATCCCGGAGAAGGACATAGCCATAGGCTAGTTTTTATCCTGGAAAATCAAAGAGTTCCCACGGGATTTTTAAAAACCTATACCCATGCGAACGAAGTCGCGGGCAACAGCTAGTATAATATAAATATGTCACATACCTATATGACGTTTTGTCGGTCTCAACAATAGGGCCAACACTCTACAAATCCGCTATGTCCTTCTAAAGGTTGATGTACATTACTTTCTGCCGCGTACTGTATATCGAAAATCATTTTGTTTAAATCCTTGTTTGGTTTTAATTTAATATTAAATTAGTATCCATCAGGCCCTTTCGTTTAGTTAATGTTTATTGATTCTACCCCTATCTACAAAATCTATGTACGCCCATCTGCCTTATGATAAAGTAAAGTTAGTAAAGGAATCACAAAGTCATAGTATACAAAGTAACAATAGTACATGGTTTCAGTAAACATAATGACAAACGCTTCATAATAAATGTTTTCACAGCTGCAAAGAGTCACTTGTACAACTAGGTTCTTAGGTAATTAATTATTGACTTATATAAAATATACTTGAAGACATTTCTTGTCAGTTTTATATTGCACGCTAAATCGCTGTGTGGTTTAGGCTGGCAATTGTAGTTTCTTCCCTTTAAGAACTGAAACAATATAAATAAAAACATCAACTATCATAAACAATAAAAATATAACAAGAGAGAGAGATGAGAGAGTTTACATGATAGAAGAGAGGTATTTGTTAAATTTTAGGCTGCAGTGCAGTGTTAGCAGAAGCATAACAATACTTATAGTTATTTAAACGTCTTTTCAGAGTGAGGTTTGTATTTTTAAGGTACCATTAAGTATTTTGTGGTATATTATTATTATTATTATTTATTTATTATTTAATTAGAACGCCCATAAAACCAATTACACTAATTAAACTACGAGTACAAACTAACATAAACATATAAAAATTGTTAAAATTATAAATTTTAAAAAGCAAAATTATAAATTTTCACAAAAGTGCAAGATCTGACCCTGATTATATGCACACAATTGTCCCTTGTGTTTAGGAAAAGGTGCAACAGGGGAGCTTAGATTTTAATGTAAATTTGTGTTGTTTTTTTTTCAGCCAAATAATAATTATACTTTTTACGCTTGACATCCTAAAACTCTGTTGAGTGACCGTAAGGTTGCAATCTTATTAAAACAGACAATGAGAATAAAAGAGAAATAAAAATAGTTAGATTTTTCGACTGAAGCAGTGGATGTGAATTTCAAATCTGATTGGGTGCAAATCTTTTCTCTCACTTCAGAAAAAAATGTACACTGAAATAAAGTGGACTATTTCTTCTTAGACTGCTACCAGCTGAATAGATGATTTATTGTTGATCTTTAATTATGTTGATCTGCACTGTCGACTAAAATAAAATGCAGCAGCTTGAACATATATTTTTTGGCATACTACTCACACCTATTAGACTAGGAGACTAGTAATCATTATTTACCTTTAGTGATGTAGAGGTAGAAGAAATCGCAATACAGCACAGTTTGCACGACACCAGCGATTACCGCTATAGGCTCGAAATGCTCCTCAACAATGTAGCGGTATATCTGAAATGACAAGTAATATTTACATGAACATTATTTTAGAAAAAAATAATTAGCAGTTTCTGCTTTGTATAGCATTGTATGCGTTTTGTCGCAGACTTGTCAGTCTCAACAACAGAGATGAAACCAAACAAATAAATATTTTATTTGTCAAATTGTGAGCACTAAACAATTTAACAATAAGTCAGTACAATCCCTTACACAATCAACTGTCACCGACAGTGTAGCTGTAGGGCGATTGTCTAAAACCTGCATCAATCATTATTACAATCTCAATTGTTCTGATTGGCTGAATTTGTGCGATTCTTGTTGCAACAATGCATTGTGGCCAATAGTGAGTGAGCATTAACCAATCAGAGATGATTGCGATCGTGACATTGTAGCTGTCAAACAACCGCGGTAGGGCTTCTGCTTTATTGTCTCTTTCTAAAGTTCAGTGGGTAATGTTTCCTACTGGGTACTATCATCAGTACCCTATAAATGTGAAAGTGTTTATTTGTTGGTTTATTGGTTTGTCCTTCAATCATGCAACGGTGCAACAGATTGAAGTGATTTTTTGCATGGGTACAGATGGGTACCTGAAGAGTGACATAGGCTACTTTTGATCCCAGAAAATCAAAGAGTTCCCACGGGATTTTTAAAAACCTAATTCCACGTGGACGAAGTCGCGTTAGCTAGTAATTAATAATACTTAACTTGAAATTGTAATTTAGCATAATGTTTGAGTAACATCAAAGATACCTTTTTTATCAGCAGAAAATAGTAATTCGGTAACTATAAAGATGTGTGAAGTTGACCAAGTTTGCAGACTATGACCAAACTGAGAGGGGTTTGAGAGACCCCCATTCTCATTAGTGAGCCAGCGATGGGTTGATCATGATGATGATAATATTCACAAGACATATTTTCTTGTCATGCTATTCTCAGATCTCTACATATATATATTACTTGTTTTTCTAAAAAAATGATGAGGAAGCCAAAACAGATTTTAATGACACCAACTCATTTTTTTTTCTCAAACTTGTAATAAAAAAATATCAAGATAAACACCAATACGATGTTAAACAATACTCACCCAGTTTAAGAGATAGAGACCTCTGTAAGAGCCCAGGGCAAACAAATAGTGAGATGTGATACTTTCAGCTTCTCCAGTCTTGGACACCAAGAATAACTGTGGTAAGATTGCAACCGACTCCAAATAAATTGAGAATGTCCATAAAACCTGAAACATAAAGTGAGATTGTCAAAAAGTCATTATGCAAAATATAATTATAATTAAAATAAAATTGTTTATCCTGTGAAGAAAATCCCCAATGAACTGAGTACTTTTTTTCTGTGTACTATAGCCAGAGAAGAGGTTCTCTATTCAATTATGAATTGAGTATACTAGTATTAGCTGAGTATACAATAAACGGGTGCACAAAAACAGACTTTTTAGCTCAGTTTATGAAAACCAGTTCTCATGTACCTACCTATAGAAAACAAACATAAAATATGGAATCTAAATTTTGAATTTTATTCATGTCCTTTAATATGAATTGGATGCTTTTGCAACTTTTGCCACTCACTTAAAATTTAGTTTTTAAAACAAGTTGTGTTTTAGTTCAACAGCTCAGTTGATGAATCTGTAATCAGTGGGCATTGATTCCATTGCTTTTAATTGGTCAACCAATTTAAGATTCTCTTTTACTTTAATTGGTCTTATTTTAGTTTGGTAAAGATCTTCATTGATGACAGCACATCTTAATAGACAACAGAATCCCTCCCTCAGAGGAAATATCCCTCCCTCGTAATAATGTTGGCACATTAATGGATAAGTAACACCCTAATCAAAATACAGTAAGTAAAATATTAGATCAAGTTTAGATTGTGTACCTATATGTGATGTACTAATAATTGCTTTAAAAATTATTCAAATTGTAATTAGAAGAGGATACGCAATGATCGTTCGTGATGAAATTAATTGCTATAAATAAGGTTTTGGTATTATTATAGATCAATGAACTATACTAACCTCCAATGCTGTGAATTCGCGATTAACTAGCAATGCTAGTATCAGAGTCGGAATCAACAAGAACTCAATCCTAAATGTGTCGTGGTTGTGATCGTAGGTGGCCTTAAATTTGACATACATCAAATACACTGTAGCGTAAGATGCCGCGATAAAGACTATTTTCATGATGGTGTTATAAGCAGACACGTAAGCCGTTAGCAAGTCCAAATACCGCGCCGTGTATACCACGGAAAATAGTATTTGCGATTTTCCTGATATTCCTGAAATATTTAACAAAACAATAGAACAATATTACACACTGTACACTTGAAAAATAAAAGGAATATGCCGGTTGTGATTACCTGCACATGATCTGGTTTTCCATATTTTAAGTAGCAGTATAATTATAGCTAACAGGTGGGATAAGTCGGCGAGTAAACGAAATATATTCATGATTTAATGTTTTACGGAATAGTTAAAATAGACGCCGCGTAAAATAACACTCAACAATCTCCTCATTCAAGCAAAAATGACGTGGCTGAATGACAGACAAACCTAAAGAATGTTTTTGTTGCCAGTATCGAAACTGAAATCTGTAAAATAACGAAACTCGGATACGTCTTGTACCTATTTAAAAGGCCCTGTACTGTATACTATCTCTATGCCCTGTACAGTGTACACAGTTGTCAACCAGCTCTCAGCCACAAAGAAGTTGGAAGTACTACTACGTAGTACACCCAAGATGACCTTCCAGTGGTTGTGTCGTGTCGGATCAACTCGACATAACAGCATTCAGTCTATAATTCTAAACAAAGCTTTTGCTCTTGCTTGTTCTAAAGTCTAAACCTAAACTATCTCTAAACGACAAGACAAACAACATAACTACAGCCAAACACCATAGATGGCATGCCTGCCAATCGGAGCGCTCCCAAGCGTTGCGTTGGCTACCATATTACGCAACAACAGCAAGTGTGTACTGTGGACGAGTGTGTGGACGACACACTTGTTGTTTGCTGTTTATCGAAAGCATTTGGCGGATCATAAAAAAATATAATAGAATATTCTTTTTGGCTTCTGGCTCAAAAAAACTAGAACCCAGAGCCGTAATGATTTCTAGATTTTTTTTTGAGAAATTCTGTACCTATGAGTATCTTAGATGAATGACCATAAGTCATCCATAAGTATAAATGTTATGAGTCGGTGGTCTGTGTGTGTCAATGTGGTGTCAATCAATGTTATTGAAATTCCAGACAGGGCGATTGTCTAAAACCTGCATCAATCATTATTACAATCTCAATTGTTCTGATTGGCTGAATTTGTGCGATTCTTGTTGCAACAATGCATGGTGGCCAATAGTGAGCGAGCATTAACCAATCCGCGGGCCGATTGCGAATCGACTGCATCTATCATTTAATGACAGCATCAATGTCAAAATATGGTTTTCCTATCACGGTTCGGTGAGACAGTCCACAAAGGATAGATGTGGACAAAAAAATGTTTTGACAGTTCATTTACACTATCGATAAAATTTATTGTATGAAAAATGCTATTGCGGACGCGTTTTGAAGTTTGATGTCATATAAGAACCTCGACAAATCTTACGTCAAATGAGGTTTTCATTGAAACAACTCGAGAGGTGTTTTTATCAGTGACATAAGCTATCCGCAAATCGTTTTACTACTCATATTAATTAAAATAAAGTTACGAAAGGGATTAAAAAGGCTATAGTAATTCTTCTGCTAGATAAGAAATCAATTATTAATTTTAGAAGCTAGTATAATAGTATAAAAGCATTTTTTAGATTAATATAAGTCTCATAAGTACTTTTAAAAGAATATGTGATGACTCTTTCATTAGTAGGTTTGATGCACAGAGTACATTAAATATAGAGGTATACTAACACTGAAAAATGAGAATCACAGAGTACTTTTTACATGCACCTAACTTCTTGGAGAACAGTTATGTGCATTTTAAGTAAATAATTAAATATCATTGCTTTAACGGTGATGGAAAACATCGTGTGGAAACCTGCATGCCTGAGAGTTCTCCAAAATGTTATCAAAGGTGTGTGAAGTCTACCAATCCGCATTTGGCCAGCATGGTAGACTATGGCCAAAACTATTCTCACACTCAAGAGAACCGTACTCTATAGTGAGCTAGCGACAGGCTGAACATAATAGTATACCTTTGACTCCTTTGAGAACAATATGGAGAACTCTCAGGCATGCAGATTTCCTCATGATGTTTCCTTCACCGCTAAATCAAGTTAAGTATAATTAATTGTTTAAAACGCACATAACTCTTAGAGATGCGTACCTAGAATTGAACCCCCAACCTTCAATTATTCAGAGGTGGACATCCTAACCACTAGGCTCTTCGGGGGACTTCTTCTAAAATTATTATTCCCCAAAGTAATGTCCAAAAGTCAAATCATTTTCTGATTTAATTGATTTAGCTTTGGAAATTACTTTGGAATTTAAATTATTTAGGCAAATAAAACAACAGTTTGATGATTTTTTATGTTTGCTTTTATTAAAGTAGATTAGATTCTGACATTTTAATTATATCACCATCTGCTTCTTATAAATCTAATCTGGCACCGTTCATTATTTTATTTGTCTCTGCACGGGGTCCAAGAGCTAGAGTTCACAACATATCCCAATCCATATCTTTGTCAGGATGAAGAAATGAATGCAGCACTGTATCACATTTGCCTGAAAAAAAATTATGATAACTGAGTAAGTGACCACTGACTGTTGCTTAATCTATACCACTAGGCACTACCAGCTTCTGTTTAGGTATGACGTTGTCTGCGAAGACTTTAGAATCAGTGTATATGGTATCTTTGTTACTAATTTAGCTAATCCAAATTGTTTCTTTAAATATTTGTGGTGCGAAGGAGTAAGAAACATCCAAACTTTCATATGAAGAGCAACGTTTTAGGCAGCTCTAGATACATAAGGAAACATACTCGAGAAAGCACTTGTAGTGTGGAGGTACTTACTATGAAGTCATAACCACCAGTAGCAATGGACTCAATTTGTATAATAGGTACTTTATGAAACGCTGTTAAAACTCCTCTAACTTTTCGGAGTTTAATACCATTGTAACAACTAAATATCACTTGCTTAGCTGTGAAGGAAAAGGAAGATCGTGAGGAAACCCGCATGAGAGCCTTTACTTGTATTGAATGATAACGTTTGTTAACTTACGAGTTCTAACTTCCAAGCAGCCACAGTCCGTCAATAAGGGTCCCAATACTTAGGCAAATCAGTGCCCAGGCATTTGCGTATAAGTTCAGTGAGAAAAACTAAGTCTCCGGAGTCCGAGGAGCAAGCAAAGTTGCAGAATTAATCATAAAAAACAAACGCGTAAACTAAGGAAAAACAACAAAAAATTGTACTTTGTGGTCTGGGGTTCTAAATAGTTACCACAGACTAACTACTTATTTGTAATAAGTAACGTAGCCAAATTTAGGAGACTGTTATGTCCATGTAAATTGCTAGATTACCAAGTGATTACCATAGATATTCGATTTAGTCGGGTTATAAATAGGTCCGCAGGCCGATTGCGAATCGACTGCACCTATCATTTAATGACAGCATCAATGTCAAAATATGGTTTTCCTATCACGGTTCGGTGAGACAGTCCACAAAGGATAGATGTGGACAAAAAAATGTTTTGACAGTTCATTTACACTATCGATAAAATTTATTGTATGAAAAATGCTATTGCGGACGCGTTTTGAAGTTTGATGTCATATAAGAACCAAGACAAATGTTACGTCAAATGAGGTTTTCATTGAAACAACTCGAGAGGTGTTTTTATCAGTGACATAAGCTATCCGCAAATCGTTTTACTACTCATATTAATTAAAATAAAGTTATGAAAGGGATTAAAAAAGGCTATAGTAATTCTTCTGCTAGATAAGAAATCAATTATTAATTTTAGAAGCTAGTATAATAGTATTAAAGTATTTTTAGATTAATGTAAGTCTCATAAGTACTTTTAAAAGAATATGTGATGACTCTTTCATTAGTAGGTTTGATGCACAGAGTACATTAAATATAGAGGTATACTAACACTGAGAAATGAGAATCACAGAGTACTTTTTACACGCACCTATAACTTCTTGGAGAACAGTTATGTGCATTTTAAGTAAATAATTAAATATCATTGCTTTAACGGTGATGGAAAACATCGTGTGGAAACCTGCATGCCTGAGAGTTCTCCAAAATGTTATCAAAGGCGTGTGTAGTGAAGTCTACCAATCCGCATTTGGCCAGCATGGTAGACTATGGCCAAAACTCTTCTCACACTCAAGAGAACCGTACTCTATAGTGAGCCAGCGACAAGCTGAACATAATAGTATACCTTTGACTCCTTTGAGAACAATATGGAGAACTCTCAGGCATGCAGATTTCCTCATGATGTTTCCTTCACCGCTAAATCAAGTTAAGTATAATTAATTGTTTAAAACGCACATAACTCTTAGAGATGCGTACCTAGAATTGAACCCTCTAGGCTAGACTAGGCTCTTCGGGGAACTTCTAAAATTATTCCCCAAAGTAATGTCCAAAAGTCAAATCATTTTCTGATTTAATTGATTTAGCTTTGGAAATTACTTTGGAATTTAAATTATTTAGGCAAATAAAACAACAGTTTGATGATTTTTTATGTATTCTTTTATTAAAGTAGATTAGATTCTGACATTTTAATTATATCACCATCTGCTTCTTATAAGTCTAATCTGGCACCGTTCATTATTTTATTTGTCTCTGCACGGGGTCCAAGAGCTCGAGTTCACAACATATGCCAATCCATATCTTTGTCAGGATGAAGAAATGAATGCAGCACTGTATCATCTTTGCCTGAAAAAAAATTATGATATCTGAGCAAGTGACCACTTACTGTGTTGCTTAATCTATACCACTAGGCACTACCAGCTTCTGTTTAGGTATGACGTTGTCTGCGAAGACTTTAGAATCAGTGTATATGGTATCTTTGTTACTAATTTAGCTAATCCAAATTGTTTCTTTAAATATTTGTGGTGCGAAGGAGTAAGAAACATCCAAACTTTCATATGAAGAGCAACGTTATAGGCAGCTCTAGATACATAAGGAAACATACTCGAGAAAGCACTTGTAGTGTGGAGGTACTTACTATGAAGTCATAACCACCAGTAGCAATGGACTCAATTTGTATAATAGGTACTTTATGAAACGCTGTTAAAACTCCTCTAACTTTTCGGAGTTTAATACCATTGTAACAACTAAATATCACTTGCTTAGCTGTGAAGGAAAAGGAAGATCGTGAGGAAACCCGCATGAGAGCCTTTACTTGTATTGAATGATAACGTTTGTTAACTTACGAGTTCCAACTTCCAAGCAGCCACAGTCCGTCAATAAGGGTCCCAATACTTAGGCAAATCAGTGCCCAGGCATTTGCGTATAAGTTCAGTGAGAAAAACTAAGTCTCCGGAGTCCGAGGAGCAAGCAAAGTTGCAGAATTAATCACAAAAAACAAACGCGTAAAGTAAGGAAAAACAACAAAAAATTGTACTTATAGTTACCACAGACTAACTACTTATTTGTAATAAGTAACGTAGCCAAATTTAGGAGACTGTTATGTCCATGTAAATTGCTAGATTACCAAGTGATTACCATAGATATTCGATTTAGTCGGGTTATAAATAGGTCCGTGCTACCAATACGTCATCAAAATGTCGATAATGACCAAATGCGATATAGAGCATTAGTCGTCCGCGATAGCAAATTTATCAACTGTAACGATCACGATTCTTAAGGATATTTCTATTGCGATGTCACATGTCAGTTTACGGCAATCGGCCTGCCGTGCTACCAATACGTCATCAAAATGTCGATAATGACCAAATGCGATATAGTGCATTAGTCGTCCGCGATAGCAAATTTATCAACTGTAACGATCACGATTCTTAAGGATATTTCTATTGCGATGTCACATGTCAGTTTACGGCAATCGGCCCGCAGAGATGATTGCGATCGTGACATTGTAGCCAGCAGGCCGATTGCGAATCGACTGCATCTATCATTTAATGACAGCATCAATGTCAAAATATGGTTTTCCTATCACGGTTCGGTGAGACAGTCCACAAAGGATAGATGTGGACAAAAAAATGTTTTGACAGTTCATTTACACTATCGATAAAATTTATTGTATGAAAAATGCTATTGCGGACGCGTTTTGAAGTTTGATGTCATATAAGAACCTCGACAAATGTTACGTCAAATGAGGTTTTCATTGAAACAACTCGAGAGGTGTTTTTATCAGTGACATAAGCTATCCGCAAATCGTTTTACTACTCATATTAATTAAAATAAAGTTATGAAAGGGATTAAAAAAGGCTATAGTAATTCTTCTGCTAGATTAGAAATCAATTATTAATTTTAGAAGCTAGTATAATAGTATAAAAGCATTTTTAGACTAATATAAGTCTCATAAGTACTTTTAAAAGAATATGTGATGACTCTTTCATTAGTAGGTTTGATGCACAGAGTACAATAAATATAGAGGTATACTAACACTGAGAAATGAGAATCACAGAGTACTTTTTACATTTTAAGTAAATAATTAAATATCATTGCTTTAACGGTGATGGAAAACATCGTGTGGAAACGTGCATGCCTGAGAGTTCTCCAAAATGTTATCAAAGGTGTGTGAAGTCTACCAATCCGCATTTGGCCAGCATGGTAGACTATGGCCAAAACTCTTCTCACACTCAAGAGAACCGTACTCTATAGTGAGCCAGCGACAGGCTGAACATAATAGTATACCTTTGACTCCTTTGAGAACAATATGGAGAAGTCTCAGGCATGCAGATTTCCTCATGATGTTTCCTTCACCGCTAAATCAAGTTAAGTATAATTAATTGTTTAAAACGCACATAACTCTTAGAGATGCGTACCTAGAATTGAACCCCCAACCTTCAATTATTCAGAGGTGGACATCCTAACCACTAGAAATTACTTTGGAATTTGAATTATTTAGGCAAATAAAACAACAGTTTGATGATTTTTTATGTTTTCTTTTATTAAAGTAGATTAGATTCTGACATTTTAATTATATCACCATCTGCTTCTTATAAATCTAATCTGGCACCGTTCATTATTTTATTTGTCTCTGCACGGGGTCCAAGAGCTCGAGTTCACAACATATCCCAATCCATATCTTTGTCAGGATGAAGAAATGAATGCAGCACTGTATCACCTTTGCCTGAAAAAAAATTATGATAACTGAGTAAGTGACCACTGACTGTGTTGCTTAATCTATACCACTAGGCACTACCAGCTTCTGTTTAGGTATGACGTTGTCTGCGAAGACTTTAGAATTAGTGTATATGGTATCTTTGTTGCTAATTTAGCTAATCCAAATTGTTTCTTTAAATATTTGTGGTGCGAAGGAGTAAGAAACATCCAAACTTTCATATGAAGAGCAACGTTTTAGGCAGCTCTAGATACATAAGGAAATATACTCGAGAAAGCACTTGTAGTGTGGAGGTACTTACTATGAAGTCATAACCCCCAGTAGCAATGGACTCAATTTGTATAATAGGTACTTTATGAAACGCTGTTAAAACTCCTCTAACTTTTCGGAGTTTAATACCATTGTAACAACTAAATATCACTTGCTTAGCTGTGAAGGAAAAGGAAGATCGTGAGGAAACCCGCATGAGAGCCTTTACTTGTATTGAATGATAACGTTTGTTAACTTACGAGTTCTAACTTCCAAGCAGCCACAGTCCGTCAATAAGGGTCCCAATACTTAGGCAAATCAGTGCCCAGGCATTTGCGTATAAGTTCAGTGAGAAAAACTAAGTCTCCGGAGTCCGAGGAGCAAGCAAAGTTGCAGAATTAATCACAAAAAACAAACGCGTAAACTAAGGAAAAACAACAAAAAATTGTACTTTGTGGTCTGGGGTTCTAAATAGTTACCACAGACTAACTACTTATTTGTAATAAGTAACGTAGCCAAATTTAGGAGACTGTTATGTCCATGTAAATTGCTAGATTACCAAGTGATTACCATAGATATTCGATTTAGTCGGGTTATAAATAGGTCCGTGCTACCAATACGTCATCAAAATGTCGATAATGACCAAATGCGATATAGTGCATTAGTCGTCCGCGATAGCAAATTTATCAACTGTAACGATCACGATTCTTAAGGATATTTCTATTGAGATGTCACATGTCAGTTTACGGCAATCGGCCTGCAGTATATATAATGTACTCTGTGATTGTAGCTGTCAAACAACCGCAGTAGGTTATTGATTTTCAGTTTTATAATATTGTTACATTTTTGGACAATGGTGAGAATTATTAATAAAATAAGGTATTTGAATTCTCGTGCTTTCAATAAAAGCATTTATAAAACGTAAGTAATCATGAATTTAAGGATAGCCTAAATCGGCTAGCGATACGACGGTCGGCTGAATAAAAATAAGACTTCCGTCGGTCGGTCGGCTAGACACGTCTTCCATCTCTTAAAATAATCGTAATATAGCTTCTTTGATTTATCAAAAGTTCCAAGGTATTTTAATACCTAAAACTAAATGGCAACTAAGTTCAAGTTTGGACTTATTGTTTATCACAGAAGCTTTAAGATACAATCCTTTTTTATACATCTATCCATTCATAATAGGCGCCTGTACAGTTCTAATATTGATGCTGAAGCAATTGAGGTATCAAGAATAAGAAATTTCAGCATAGTTGCACACGTTGACCATGGCAAAAGTACCTTAGCTGATAGGTTACTTGAGTTGACGGGAGCTATAAAACCTGGCAACGAAACCAGCCAAGTATTGGACCAACTTCAGGTAGGTAAGATTTTATTTTTAATCAGAACCAAATTTTCTTACAAACTCAATTCGTGACTGACATACGGCAATAAAAGAGATTTTAAATAAAATATAGTCTCAGTACTTGCTCCAACACACACTCCTCATTATTGCTCTCTCTAAATATCTCTGTTGGTTAACTGTATTCTATTTAAACTGTGTTATAGAACAGTATTGTAACAAATATTTTAGGTGGAGAGAGAAAGGGGCATAACTGTTAAGGCTGTAACAGCATCTTTAAATTACAAATACAAAAATAAAGATTATCTTCTAAATCTCATAGACACCCCTGGTCATGTTGATTTCTCCAATGAGGTAAGATACTAACTGTTCAACTAAGATTTTGAGATAGTAAAAGCTGCTAAAGAAATTGTATAACATTCTCTAACAGTTGTTTTTTGTTTTATAGGTTGTCCGTAGTGTAAAAGCATGCCAAGGTGTAATATTCCTCGTTGACGCTAACGAAGGCGTTCAAGCACAGACTGTAGCCGTTCATTCTCTAGCAAAAAGGAATAACTTGGTCATAATACCAACACTCAATAAAGTTGACTTGCCTCGAGCGGACCCAGAGAATACCAAATCACAGTTAAAATCCCTATTCAACATCAACCCAGACACTGTTTTAAGTATATCAGCGAAAAAAGGATGGGGAGTCAAAGAGTTATTAGAAACTGTAATTTTAAGAATCCCACCACCAAATGCAGATTTAAGCAAACATTTTAAAGCAACGATTATAGATACATGGCACGATAAATACAGAGGTGTTATGTGCTTGGCATATATTGAGTCTGGGTCGATAGAAGTTGGGCAGATTGTAAAGTGGAGATCAGATTTAAAGCAGCATACTCTGAAATATTTGGCACTTCTACGACCATCCGAGGAGCCTATACAGAAGGCTGTTGCAGGGCAAGTAGTAATGGTGGGTAAGTAAGATACATAAGCATTAAAATTGCCATACTGCCATTCTTCCATACTTAATATTATAAATGCGAAAGTGTGTCTGTCTGGTTGTCTGCTAGCCTTTCACGGCCCATCCGTTCAACCGATTTTGACAAAATTTGGCACAGCAATAGCTTGCATCCCGGGAAAGAACATAGGCTACTTTTTATCTCGAAAAATCAAAGAGTTTCCACAGGATTTTAAAAACCTAAATTCACGCGGACGAGATTGCGGCCATCATCTAGTGTTAAATAATTCATTACCTAATTTATAAAGCCAGGAACAGACTTAAACTTTAGAGAAAAAAAAGGAACCCTTATAGGATCACTTCCTGTCTGTCTGTCTGTTGTGTCTGTCAAGATCCGTCAATGGAATCGAAACCTATAATGGTATTTCCCATTGACCTAGCATCATGAAATTTGGCAAGTAGCAATCTCTTATAGCACAACTAAAAGGAAATATCCAAAATCTGTGAGTTTGTGGTTATATTAAAAAAAAGTGTTATAATTCCCGCAAAATTGCTAATGCGCGTGGCCGCCATTTTAGTTTCGTCAGCACTAGACTGAAATTTCGGGCTGATGGTATATTTTTATTTCGGCTGACGTCATGTCGCTGTTAATGAGACATGGTTCCCGCGCTATAGCAATTTGTGGGACTTATATTTCTTCTACGATGGTACGGAACCATACGTATGCGAGTGCAACTATCAGTTGACCAGTTTTTTCCTTTATTAAATAGGTTGTGGCCCCAAAGGCGGTGGGTCAGTGGGCGATGAGCTACTGTCCCTAGAGTCAGCGGAGACAACGAAAGTAGCCTCGGCTCCCGCAGTGAAGCACATGGTGTACGCGGGAATATTCCCCGCGGACCAGTCACAACACACGCAGCTCAGTGAAGCTATCAAGAAACTGGCGTTGAATGATTCGGCCGTCAGCGTCAATGTAGATTCTAGGTTAGTAATAAACAAACTTCCTTAAATCGTCAAATATGTTGGGCTAAAAGTTTTATGAAATGGACAATACGGTATTTGACAACTAGTTAAATCAGTAACTTTTTATCAAACGTCAAAACGCGGGCTTAGTATGCGAGATTCTATTAAATACTGTGTGCTGGAATGTGATGTCACATCATATAATGACGTACTTTTTTAGTTTAATCGATAATTGAAAATGGTTATTTCACTTAAAACTAACAAAGGACGTGGATTTTACATACAGTACCCAGAAGGAAAAATTTCACATCGAACTTTAGAAACATTTTGACATTTTGGCTTCGTAGAGCAATCTGTCACTCATGCCTATGTGACGTTTCATCACAGTCTCAACGACAGAGACAACAACAATTTGAAACCATTATCTTATTCTAAAGTTCGATAAACATTATTTTCTGCAACATACTGTAAATTAAAGACAAATTAAAAAGAAAACTGTACTTACCTACCTGCTTCTAAAAGAATGTTGAAAATATGCAATAACTAACTATAAATTTATTGTGCAACATTTCCTAACAGGTATCGTTTTAGTGTGAATAGAATGAGATGTATATATTTATAACATGTTATTCTTATGGTATTTCAGTCCAGCCTTAGGTCAGGGATGGCGAATCGGGTTCCTTGGTCTATTGCATCTGGACGTATTCACGCAGCGCCTCTTACAAGAACATAAAGCTGAAGCTATACTGACTGCACCCTCAGTGCCATACAAAATTAAGTAAGGATAAACTACCAACCTCTTAGTAATCAACTAATCACTAACCATAATATTATAATAAAAATATTAATATTTTTATTCAATTAAACTTTTACAAGTAGGTACTTTTGAATCGTCATATTATGCATTAAAGATTATTTTATTTATTAGATTATATTATATCAGGTAGTAATGTAAAAAATGGGAATTAAAAGAGTGGATATTAGTGCTCATTCAATTATACTCAAGTCTTTTAACTAAATTGAGTAACAAGACTAATAAAAGTTGTGCTGTCCTTTTCCAAAAAGATTATTGTGAAAAAGATGTAATGGTAGTGCCATTAGATATTTGTGTTAAATTGAATAGGCACCGTTTTAATTTTGGTAATTAGGAAGATTTAACAATTATTATGTATGTAATGTTCAAAATATTTTTATTGATGTTTTCATTAATTCGAGAGTTAAATAATACATATTTCTCTATTTTCAGAGTGAAGGGAGCCAAACTAATAAAACAATACAAAGGCGAAGAGGTTATCATCACGAATCCTTTGCAGTTACCTGATCCCAGCAACATCGTCGAGTATTATGAACCGTTTGTTACAGGTACCTACTCAACCAATACTACATTACTTGTCCAGCGGGGTGGTTCGCTAACTCAGTGTCCAACACCCAATGATAGCCACTGAGCTCTTGAAATTGGTTGGTTCTCCATTGCTGCTTCACTGAGTGATATCAAAATAATTTTTTGTAGAACACCTCCAATAAATTAAAAATAAAATGTCAAATGAGCTCGGTGGCTATCATTCAGTGTTAGGCATTGCGTCAGCAAATCAGTGGGCAAGCTGGAAATAAAGGAATTGTTGGCCGAGTAATATTAGAAAGACTATGAGAAGGACTTCTAAATTGATTTTAAAAGGTTGAGGCGTCAGCCGAGTCCTTTTAAAGCTAAACGAGGTCGTTAATATTGCTATTTTGGCCGATTGATATTTGTATACTACTTTCTCCCATTTGTGAGGAAAATAATTTGAATGAAAATAATAACTTCAAAATGACGTAAATCAAGTTTTAAGTTTTAACGCTTTGCGGATGCGTCTCTATTTACAACCTCTAGAGTCACATCTTTATAAATCGAAATTCTCCAGTTTCTGTCGTTTTTTCTAGCGAGTAATCGAGTAGTCGACACTAAGCAGTGCAAAACATTGATTAAAAAGTCCTTTTAGATTTAAAAAAAATTTCAGGTACAATAATAACACCGGTAGAGTACATTGGGGCTGTGAACACTCTCTGCGTGGATCGTAGGGGGACCCCCCTCCCATCGAGCGCAGTGGACGAGAAGATGACATTGATGCAGTTCATACTACCACTTTCAGAAGTAGTTATAGACTTCCACGACACATTGAAGAGTTTGACCTCCGGATTTGCCAGCTTCGATTATCAGGACTACGGGTTTCATCCAAGCTCCTTAGTTAGAGTATGTTTTGAATAGGTAGTTTCATAGTTTGTACGAATTTTGAAGCTTCATTCCCAGATTAGTGGATGGGATTGAAATTCAAGGGTTGAGATTAGTAGATGAGACTGAGATTCATGGATGAGATTAAGATTAGTGTATTCACTGATTATGGTGATCAGGACTGATATTGGAAAATGAGCCTGAGATTTGGCCCTGGGCCTGCAAATGTGACATAAATTGAAATTTGGAGCTCAGAAGAAAGTGTTTTCTTGAGATTTGCGGATAGGAATGAAAATAGCAAGTGATAAGCCTGAAATGAGTAAATTGGGCACAGATGATGGGGAACAGTCAGATTGGAGCGAGACTTGAGATTGTGATTGTGAGATGGCTCTGAGATTGAGAGATGAGTTTAAGTCTGAGAGATAGGTCTGAGGATGAGATTTGGGCCCGAGATTGAGTTTTGAAATCGATTAAAAATTAGAATATACACTTTTTGGTTTTATCAAAAAAGTATGTCTGTCTATAATATGTTCTGAAATTCTAAACATATTGCTTGTCTTATATACAGATGGATATACTAATAAACGGCGTGTTAGTGGATGAACTAACAACCATAGTACACAGCAGCCGTTTAGAATATAACGCCAGAAGACTGACGTCGAAACTCAAGGAAATGATACCACGGCAAATGGTGCAGGTAAATCAAATCATATAACATATTACTGTACCCGGCAGGAAATATTGTCATCATCATCATCATCGCGTGCCTTCTTCAAAACGAAGTTTGGAGGTCATCATGCGAAAAGCTTCTCTATTTAAAGCCGCTTCTTTCTAATTTGGGTAACTAAGTCCTGTCCTGAACTAAGGAAATATTGTATCAACCTTAAGAAAGAGATAGCGGTTTCGTAAAGCATTGTCTCTGTCTTCGAGACCGCCAAAACGTTACCATAGGTATGAGTGACATAGACAAAGCCCTACAAAGCCGAAATCTCTTTCTAAAGGTCGATGTACAATATTTCCAGCCGCCTAGTGTACATGGCCGCTACTTTACCAGCGTGGGTTGAGGTTTTCAAAAATTCAATGGGAACTCTTTAATTTTCCGGTATAAAAAGTAGCCTTCCTTCCCTGGGGTACAAAATATCTCTGTATTAAATTTCGTCAAAATCAGTAAAACGGATGGGCCCTAAAAAGCTACTAGACAGACAGACATACTTTCGCTGCTGTGATATTAGTATGGATTTATGTTACTGTTATACAATACCGTGTGTTTCGAATGATTATAAAAAGTAATGGAATGGGACTGATCCTAACATTAAATAAGACTTTCACAAAATAATGGGCTACTTGACTCATATCTAATTTCGTCCAATAAATCATTATTTATTATAGTATTTTGCTTAAGACAACGAAATATATCAATAACAATTATTAAAAACGCAGGATGAATATATAAATCCAATTTTAAAAAATACAGTTTTTATTTTTATTTGAAACGCAGAAAACGCTGTCAGCCATGATGTGACGTCATTAAATATGTAAACAAAGAAATGTCATCCCTATGTCACGCGGGGACTAACGTAGTATCCATATATATAAAATTTAGAGTCCTGACTAACTTATATATCAACGCACAGCCTAAACATCTAAACAGCTGGTCCTAGATACATGAAATTTGGTGGGTGTGTTCTTTGTAGGTAAAGAGAAGGTATCCACTAGGAAAGGATTTTTTGAAATTCCACCCCTGAGTGGGTTAAATGGAGGTTTGAAATTTATGAAGTCCACGCGGGCGAAGTCACGAGCATAAGCTAGTTTTTATATATTTCTAAAAACTCATAGTAAACGTAAAAAAATATCGTTTTCTCTTTATAAATTGAATAAGTTATTACAACAAAGTGATCTTTGCAAAAATAAATTTGGGTTGAAGTCGTTAGTCATATTATACTTAGGATCCCTTTAAGCAAGTCTTCGCGTGTTACGTATATTTATTTCACTGGGCACTCTAATCCACAACTTTCCTGTGGTCTTTATCGATGCGTTTTTTACATTCTCGGATGATACAATAACGAAAATTACTATATTTTTCATGTACACTAGTATAGAAGTCATGTTTATTAAACTTTGGGAGGTTATGCTGTTGTTTACAAATGCATGACGTCAGAGCACAGATAATCTATCGGCCAAACATGGCCGACAGTGTTTTCACCTGTCTAAGAAAAATATATTTTTAAATGAAAGTTTTACGGTTTTTAGGGCGCAAAAAAATATAGTGTTAATTTTTTTGATATAATAGCACAAATATTAACCATTTAAGACCAACTTTAAAAAAGTGTCAAGTAGCCTATTACTATTTTTTTGTACAGGTCGCCATTCAAGCTGTTGTAAATGGAAAAGTATTTTCACGAGAAACGCTTAAAGCCTATAGAAAAGATGTAACTGCTAAACTCGTAAGTGAAGATTGTTTACAGTCTATTTTAATCTTTCATTAGAATTTCATTAACTAATGTGGAGATTAAACTAATCTTAACATATAAAAGGAAAAGGTGACTGACTGATCTATGATTAATTTTATTGTTTATACCTAGTTCAGAAATTTAAAAAAAAACATTTTCTAATATGCTTATAATTTGTTGCAGTATGGTGGCGATGTCACGCGAAAAAAAAAGCTATTGAAACAGCAGGCCGAGGGGAAAAAGAAAATGCGAAGTGTTGCCAACATTAAAATACCAAGAGACACATTTGTAGATGTACTAAAAAGATAGTATTAAAGTTCTGAATAAATAATTTATTAGTTGTTTTATTGTTTTTCTTTGCTTAAATTATAATCAAACCACGAGGTATCAATTCAATAACTGGTCAAGGGCATATCACACGTATGATTTATAGGATTCCATAGGGTTGCTAGTTGCTAAAATCTTTGACGGTAAGCGGTAGTTTTTCCCCACAAAATTCTAAGAACTAATAATTTAAAAATGCCTATTTAGCGAAGAATCTGTCGAGGTGTACCAAAATTTTTCGCAGCATTCTATTGTATTCCGCGAAATATAATAGAAAGCGCGCGATTTTTCCCGCGGTGATTCGCAGCACGGGCTTACCAAAGATTTCCTGTGGGACCCTAAAAATGTAGGCAAGGAGGTAGGTAATAAAGAAAATTCCATGATTTAAAATACTTAACTTTTATTTTAAAAAAAAGGATTACAATAAAGTCATTGGATAGCTAAAAAATCATAAACAAAGTAAAACAGTACCTATATCTATAGCATAATAATCGTATGTAAAAATAATAATAAGAAAATAACTTGTATAGCAGAATAATTATTATTAATGAACAATGAGTTAACATTTTTGTAGGGTAACTCTGAATTAATATTATGAAGCACTAAGAAGTAAGCCTAATTATTTAGGCTGACCGTTCACCAGCTAACATACCACAGAATGTCTTGCAGCTGCATATTGACCAGGAGCATTCGCTTGTAATGCAACAGCTCGGATTCGATCGTGACATAGGCGTCGGCAAGATGCCAATAGTGATACAGCTTCGAACATTGCTGTAGTGAGCGAGTGTTACAAAAGCGAATGTTACTCTGGTCAGTAGGTTTGATATTGGGGCCCATTCTCTTGGACACAATCTCTAAACTAAACTGAATTAACAGGTCTAAATCTAGTACTATTGTACTTTCCTCCAGCACGGACAGGAGAGATTGGCTTTTGAACCAAAAACACGGCGGTATATAGACTCACCCACCATCGCGTTTTACCTCATTCAGTCAAAGGTTTCTTTTATTATCAGTTATTGACAGAAAAATACTGACCTGCTCCTAAAGTACCAGACCCCGCAGAATGACAGAATTTTGACGAGTCGGACATGACTTAATGTTCGCAGAGCGAATGCGACAAAGTTTTCTGACAGACGATTTCTGGTATGCGACCGGCCTTAAGCTGCTATTATTTCTTAGTTGGCAAACGCTCAGTCTTAGCCTTTTTTCGTATATTATATACAATTTGCAGTACTCATAATTTCAGTTAGGGCCGCTTTTTCAATCGCCAAATAATGTTTAACTGTGGAATTTTGACGTTTTTGTATTGAAATCTATAAAAACGTTATTATTTTTCTGATAAAGTTAATTTGTCGATAGAAAAATCAGCCTTCAAAAAATATCTAAATTTATAACAATTAAAATCTTTTTAGAATTTCACTATTTTATTTTATTTTAGTTTTTAACTAATAAAAACTTTTTCCGAGATCCATTAAGGCAACCAAAATGATATTATAGGGTAGTCATATTATTATAACCAATCATAACAGGTCCATAATGTTACATTTAAATTTCTTAGATCATTTTACTGATAACAACATTATTATAAATGTACAAAGATGTATCAAAATCAAGCATGTGCGCGATATAATGTATCGTTAAGGTCATCGTATACCGCAAGAACCGCACCGCAGAAAATGTGCGTCGACAGTAGCAAGATTACATCATATTACGCGTAAAATCTGAAAAAGGACTTTCCATATTTGCTCTAGTATGTGTCAATTGTCATGTCAAAAGTACGGTTTAGTATGGTTTAGAGCAAATATGGCGAGTCCTTTCTCAGGTTGTACGCGTTATGTCGAACGCATCGAATAAATGTAGATGCAGTCTGATTAGACCTCTGCGCACACATTTTACGCATTTTCAATAATGAAAAATGTGACTCATGCAACCATGTGCGAACTCCTTTATTGAATTTTAAGCTCCATTTTGAAACATTTTCTTAATCTTAAATATAAAAATTAATGTGTCGCGTATCGTCCATCCGATTGAGTAAAAATTTTGTACACTTTGTTGTGTACACTTACGAAAGGTGTGTCTACATAGTACCATCAACGCAGAATAGTAGGTAACAGCAGGTATTAGTAGGTAAAACCTGATCAGATAATATATAAAAAAAACTTGTTCTGGGGGCGCTACTAGTAGCTCTATGGTATTGCATTTAAATAAGTGTATTATTAGGTATTTTATTTTTCTGCAGGCTTTAATATAAATAACGCGCACATTTGATTTAAAATATTTGGTACTGTATAAATAAAACTCATGTACCTACCTAATAACTGCGTACAGACCGTACAAACGAAACTAAGGAGTTTTTTTTATATTTTCGAAAATTTATATTTATTGGCGACGTCCCTAATCTATACAACCATAAGTGGGACCATATTTTAATTTTGCAGATTGCATATATTTTGTTCGAGTTTATCATGGTCTGCACCCAGCTTAAACTTTTCCAGCCTCACTTTTTAATTATTATTCTAAGCCTAGTAAAATTAAAATAATATATTTTTTAAGGATATGTAATGTCAATGCTAAAAACTAATAAAATAGCTCAGTACAAAAATAATGGAAAAGTAAAGACCCAAGCTGTTACAGAGATTTTATGTTTTTATTAATACTTAGGCCACTTTGGCCTAGAAAATTTGAATAGGCTAAACCATTAAACAATCTCTTTTGAACTTTTAAAGTAATTTGTAGTAGGTAAATCAAAAACCAAATTAGTAGGTAATCAAATTATTAATACATGTATACACAAAAATCCAGGTTAAAGCCGCGTCTACACCAATAAAAATATGCGTCGTGTTGAAAACGGATGAGAGAAAATGTTTTGGCCGGACACAATAACCACGGCTTGGCACCGTGACGCACGGCATCGTACATACTTAACTCTCAACATAAATCAACTTTAATTACTAAACCAGCGACGGGCGCGTGAACTCTCAACCAGGGAGGTTGTGGATGCCAATACTGTGACACCCGCTGATGCGGATCATTAAAAGTTCACATCCGCGGAAGCGGATGTCTGAATTAATGCATGTTCCACATTTGCGGATGCGGATGCGTTGGGCACCATTGTACACTTTTTGATTGATCAGTTAGCAAACGAAGATATCAATTAGTAAACACGCTGGTACGCGCCACTCTGGCCCCACCCACTTTCTTTGCAAGTCGTTACTTGTTGCAAATATGAATCTGCATCCGTAAAAGCTCCGCATTAATTAATGCAGATGCGGATGTCTGAATTAATGCGAATGTTATGCATTTGCGGATGTGGATGCGAATATCCGTAACACCCCTGCTCTCAACGGCGCCACACCGTAGTACTACGACGCCGTGCCATGGAACGACCGCGCCGTGCTGTGTGTATATTTGAATAAATTTCGCCGCAAATTCAAAAGATGTTTAAACGCGCATTCATTTTCATTTATGCCGAACAAAACTCAAAACTCTTTCTTGGTGTACACGCGGTTTTAGACCAATTTCGCATTGACTGCTCAACATACAAAACTATATTATACACATCACAATATCTATACTTTGTTTATAACAGTCGCATTGGTCACCGATATCTCAATATCGTTCAATAAATTTATTTAGGTTAAGGACACATTAACGATTTTTTGGCGCCTCGCACTCCACTCCACACACTTGCGACTACGATTAGAGGTTAAAATTTTAAAGAACACAAAACAATTTGTCTTATCAGCAAGTATGAACCGATTAAATCGGTTATTTTAAAAAGAATACAAGTCAGACATTTTGTTAAACCTGAGTTATGAATATATTATGCGAATATAAGCGCTTATTTAAGTTGCACGTTGCCACCGAAAATAGCCCTATACAGCTCCTTACACTCATCATTAATTAAAAAAAACTGCAGATTTTTGTACCTCTCGAATATTTTTAAATAGTGGACTTGTTCTTTTCATAGAACCGATTTATTTATGATGTCGATTAGCGAAAGTTTACACTAGCGCCTTTTTGTCTTGTCGTATCTACTTACTAGTAAGACACGACCTAAATAGAACTTACGATAGAACGTAAGATAAAACACAAAAATCAGACAATTTGTCTGATATCGAAAAAAAACTGCCCTTAACATTTTGTTTTGCTGGCCCTTATGACTATAAATATAAAATTCGATATAATATATTGTTTTGGAATAGAAATATTTTGTCGAGCCCTAGTGTAACCTTACCATAAGAGTTTCATAACACAGTACCATTACAGCATTGATAAGAAATTAGCATGTTACTAATTCGATCGTACTAATTTCTTCATATTAGGTCAATTCCACAATTATGTGTTGGATACCACTTATCTGTCCTCTGAGGTTTCCAGGAATTGCGCGTAGACGTCTCTGGTACATTCACCTTTTTCGTTAAACTTGTATTTGTAGTATGACCCATCAGCACAAATAACTGTAAAAAAAATGTGTAGTTTAATTTTCAAAGTCAAAGTCATTTATTAAAAATAGGTACCATTATGAACTTATTGCTGTCAATTGTTGAATTTATAAGATCCATACTAATATTATAAATGCGAAAGTGTGTCTGTCTTTCTATCTGCTATATTATTAGCCTTTCACGGCTCATCCATTCAACTGATTTTGACGAACTTTAGTACAGCAATAGCTTGCATCCCGGGGAAGGACAAATGCTACTTTTTATGCCGGAAAATCAAAGAGTTCCCACGGGATTTTTAAAAACCTAAAGCCACGCGTATGAAGTCGCGGGCATCATCTAGTAAATAATAATTGATGTAATAAACTAACTAAAGCTACGAGGGTTCCAAATGCACCATGGTCTTTTTAGGGTTCCGTACCTCAAAAGGAAAAACGGAACCCTTATAGGGCCACTTTGTTGTGTCTGTCAAGAAACCTATAGGCTACTTTCCGTTGACCTAGAATCATGAAATTTAGTAGGTAGGTAGAGCTTATAGCACATGTAAGGGGAAAAATCCGAAAACCGTGAGTTTGTGGTTACATCACAAAAAAAATTAAAATGTGTTCATAAACAAATAATTAGTATCTTCAACTTTCAAAGTAAGATAAGTATACCAAGTGGGGTATCATTTGAAAGGGCTTTACCTCTATATTCTAAAACAGATTTTTATTTATTTTTTAGTTTTTAATTTATCGTGAAAATTTCGAAAAAATACGACTGCAGTACGGAACCCTCGGGCTGCGAGTCTGACCCGCACTTGGCCAGTTTTTTCCAAAAAAAAAACTACAAAACTATAAAGAGATTTCCCACTTTTAATAATGTAAAATATATCTTATCAACCCTTTTATTAAGACTCCGTACTATAACATTAAATTGAAATAAAGCAATAGTAAGTGTTGTTAACCGATACTATTTTCGTTGGTGGAATCACGAAGGGGCGTATTTTAATTTTATAAATTCTAAGTATTGCGTTTTTCAGTAGTGCTGTAATGGATTGTCGTAACTTTATATCTAGGACTATTACGGAGTTTATAGGATCATCATTTCGATCGACAACTAGTTCTCTTTCATCTAGTCTAGTCTTAACTATCTTGTCTTTTAGGCTGAAATCTATAGAGCATACTTTGACTTTGCTCAGACTTAAATTTGAGTTAAAACGAGCCAGATTTATGTGAAAGATATAGCTGTCTCGTTTTAACTCTGTCTTAAGTCTAAGCAAAGTCAGAGTGCGCTCTATAGATCTTGCGCCCTTAGATTATTTTAGTGGAGTTGACTAAAAATCGAATATTTGTTGGATACGCCCTCGTGATTCGACCGCAACGTTTTGACTGTAGCCCTTTGACAACTCACCAATAATAGAACTTTTGTCCACACCAAAAGCACAAATGCAAGGCGGCCCATTAGGTATGGTGAATTTACAAAAACTCCAGTTGCTTGAGAAGTACTTTGGTAAGAAGTTCACAGTCGCCAGGCTGGATTGTTTGTTCAATTTCTCGTCTTCTAAACTGAAAACGTGTACCGTGCCATGGTCTGACGTCACACAGAGGTTGGTGCTTGTGTGGTTGAAGTTTATGCAGTATATTGTTGCCTGGAAATAATCATATTTTGGCTTAATACACTGGTGGCGTACAAACTATAGTCGACGCATTTTAAACTGAGTCGTCGAGTTATGTCTGTTTCGCTCGCACTTACCTACGACCTGTAAGTGCGAGCGAAACAGACAGTTAACTCGACGACTCAGTTTAAAATGCGTCGACTATAGTGAACTTTGCATATATGTATAAGGTGTCACAGTAAAATGTATAAATATAATATACACTGTGACTTTTGAGTCATCTTCAAAAGGCATAGCCTGTCATTTTTTAACATTTTGCTATGGAACCCTGAAAAAGAAAAATAATGAACAAAAAAAAAAATTTAATCAAATAAATACTTAGGTTAGTAATCTATTTACTAGAATAAATGATTGTGGAGATCCAAGGAACAGTATTTGCTGGCTGATGCACTGCATCCACCTTTGCTTTTGCTATAGGTTTTTAGTGAAGTAAATTTTTATTTTTAGGGTTCCGTATCTCAAAAGGAAAAACGGAACCCTTATAGGATCACTTTGTTGTCTGTCTGTCGGTCTGCCAAGAAACCTACAGGGTACTTCCCGTTGACCTAGAATCATGAAATTTGGCACGTAGGTAGGTCTTACAGCAGACATTTGGGGAAAAATCTGAAAACTGTGAATTTAGGGTTAGATCACACAAAAAAAAATTAAATTGTGGTCATGAACTAATAATTAGTATTTTAAATTTTCAAAGTAAGATAACTATATCAAGTGGGGTATCATATGAAAGGTCTTTGTGCATTCTAAAACAGATTTTTATTTATTTTTATGCATCATAGTTTTTGAATTTTGTTTTGCAAAATGTCGAAAAAATACGACTGGAGTACGGAACCCTCGTTGCGCGAGCCTGACTCGCACTTGGCCAGTTTTTTACACAGGCAGACGATCTGGACCAAACTAAGAGCTCTTTGTTCTTCGGAATCCAATACATTTATTCTCAAAAGTAGAAGTTCATTATGGGATTTGTTTTACAAGCAAAAAATCCCAAACTGCCACAAACACAATGAGTTTCACATAGGTGCTATTTGAAATTACAATATGGCCAATTCTCTTGTACACAATCTCTAAACTAAATTAAATTAACAAATCTAAATCTAGTGCTATCCTTTTCCGCAAGCAACATTATGACAGGGATAGCAATAGATTTAGATGTGTTTTTAGTTTAGTTTAGAGACTGTGTACAAGAGAATCAGCCACAATGTAGGCTATTAATTAGATATTAGTCGCATTTTTTACCTGATGTGCTCCTCTTCTTAGTTCCGCCAACTTTTGACCAGTGTTTGTATCAAATACTCTGATAAGAGTGCCCTTAGTGGATGCTGTGGCCAACCTTGTGCCACCAACGTTTAGTGCCAAGCAGCTTAATGGGGCTTCGTGAGCCACTATGAGATGACCTTCTGGGGCTGCACTCGTTCCTGCGAGGCTAGTTAACTCAACTAGCTGTGGATGTAATATTATACTAACTTTCATAATATACAGGGTGTAACCAGAACGCTGACAAAAAAGAAGACAGGTGATAGTACTGATGATCAGTGATGATACATCATCACCGATCATGATACCATCATCATAAATAAATTTAAAAAAAAGTGACTGTCATAATATAAATACTAGAAATAAAAATAAACTTGTAATGCCCGCCTCTAGGCTCAGTAAAGTTAGCAATTCATTTGCTCGTAATTCCATACGTTTCTATAATAAGCTTCCAGAAGACATATTGGAGATGTCTCTCAACAAGTTCAAAGTTTTCATAAAACGTAAACTAATTGAAAAATCCTATTACAATGTAAAGGATTATTTAAATGATAAGCAAGCTTGGGAATGAGTTGCTTAACGACTTTGTGATAGTTCTAATAAGTTTCAATAATTTTGTAAAGTGGTGATAATAAAAAGAATACCCGGCTGAGTTTGTTGTGGGCTCTTCTCAGACCTGGGCGCGTTTGGAACCCTCGTAGCTTTAGTTTTAAGTTTGCGTTATAATTATCACCACTATATCTTACAAATCTAACACTATACCAGACAATCAATAAGAGTAATTTATTACCTATTTTGAATAAATCATTTGACTTGACTTGACTTGACTTGATACCACAAAAAAAACGCGAAAACACTAAACAAAATTCCTAAATTTTGAAAAATTTCACGATATATTGCAAATAAAACATCTGATTGACGCTGAAGGTCCATCGAACGTTTCGGAAGTAGGCCACTCGAAGTCAATGCCGCGTCGTAGGCAGGTCTTTGATCGGAGTATTGCACGCTATACATTGCGGGTTCGAAAAATACTAAATCACTAAAACTACAAACTGAGGCAAATGGTTATTGGTATTGGATTGTGTTTATGTAGTATAACAATAACGCTAAGTTTTTGCTAACGTTCTGGTTACAACCTGTATACATTCAATTCAATTTTATTTTATGGCGCGCGGTTGCATCAGACGGGCGCAATTTACTTCGCCAATCACGTGTGGAATTGAAGAGTCACGTTATGAATGGTTGGTGATAGATAGCAATATGTACCAAAGATATTATTTATTCTCTACAGTCTACATTATAATCACTAACCATATTATAAATGCGAAAGTCTGTTTGTTCATTGGTTTGTCCCTTAACCACGTCGTAATGAACCAACAGCGATATGATTTTTTGCACAATATAGTTAAAGATGTGGAGAGTGGACATTGGCTACTTTTATCTCCGAAAATTAAAAAGTTCCCACGGGATTCTAAAAACCTAAATCCACGCGAACAAAGTCGCAGGCATCAGCTAGTAACTCATACATTCGTTGTCAGCTGAACACGGTCTACTCATCCATCTTGTATTTGCACTATTTAAATTGAATTGTCATCAAAACTAAAGCTGAGTACCAAAATTTAGATCAATCAGACCTATTATCTGGGCTATCAATTACTAATTTGACCTACACATGACAAAAACAAGGCAAACTAAGTTAAACTGCTTTAAATATCACCATCCCTTTATAGAGGAGGAATATACACTTGATAAAGATACAAAGAAATAAAATAAGAGATAAGTATTATCAAACATTACATTAATATGTTCATAGATAGATTATCTACCTACATTTTTCTTTTATCATTTACTGATTTTTTTAAATTTTATTATTATTAATTCTTTATTTGAACTTAATAATAGTACATTTTCAGCTTGACATCCTGAAACTCTTGAGTTTATGTGGATGTTGCACATTTCTCATAAATATCTAAGATACTGACTGTAAAACTGATAAGAGTTGCTGTTTAAAAGTATATGGATAAATCCATACTAATATTATAAATATGAAAGTGTGCCAGTCTGTCTGTCAGTCTGCTAGCCTTTCACGGCCCATCCGTTCAACTAATTTTGTCGAAATTTGGTACAGCGATAGCCTGCATCCCGGGGAAGGACATAGGCTACTTTTTATCAGGAAAAATCAAAGAGTTCCCATTTAGCACCAAGATTTTTAAAATCTTAAATCTACGCGGACGAAGTCGCGGGCATCATCTAGTCTTTAATAAAACTAAGGATCCAAGATTCAGCTTAACTACTATTACACATACAAAGCTATAGGGGAAACTATAGCACATAACTGAGTAGGCTCCTGCGGAAGTGGAGCGGTGCAGGAGCGTGACAGTTGTCACACGTTGACCAATCACTTAGCTCTCGTGTCACGTCATCACACCCTTCCCGCACAGCTCCACTACGGCAGTTACCTATTCAGGTGTGCATTATGAGTTCGAGTTATCTGTCTGTTTCGCTCGCACCTACCTACGACCTGTAAGTGCGAGCAAAACAGACAGATAATTCGACGACTCAGTTTAAAATGCATCCACTATAGTAGTTATTCTTTAAGATATTCACCTGAACATGCCCAGTTTTTCTGCTTGGATATGCAAGTAGAGCATTGTTGCTGTTTGGACAAACCACACACAAGCCTCTGGAGTTGGGACAGGTCTCAAACACATGAAGTAGCTGAGGCTGTGCAGTGAAAGTGTAGACCTTTATCAAATTCTCTGAAATTGTTGAAAATGGGTATTAAGTCGATAATACATTTACAGTACTAGAGGAACCACCAATGCATTGCTAGCCTTTTAGGAATTTGTTGGTTCGCCCCTTGATTAACCCCATGTAGTAATCATTAGATTACAACATGGGGCATAATTATTGGCATTAGCCAATAAGTATGGTTTAATTAATTTAAGGCATTAAAACTATTCAAATACTATAGAGCTGCAAACAATTAGTATTAAACTGGTTTAATAACAAAATCAGCAGAGCATGATCTTGAACAATAATTAATTTTAGTTTATAATCCTAATTTACATAAACGAATAGATTATGCTCAAAATTGGGTGTTATATCTACCTTTAGTAAGTTTAAATGCTGTCTATACTATTACAAATAGATGATATACTACAGTGCCATGTAAAAATTAATTGTATAAAGTGATACTTATAAAAAACAGACAGACATATTATATCAACAAACCCAAAAATCATTTAATCTAGAAGCTTAAGATTTTGCATTAACATAGACCCCCCCACTAAGTAAGGAATTCCAGAAGTTTTATGCGAAGCTAAGGAGGATCAACTAGTTAGTAAATAGGAGTTTTAGAAAGTTTACCCAAAACAACAACAATCCGATCTCTTCTCAACTTCACAGCTTTTACAGGACTGTTGAAGTCTAGTGAAATAGCCGAATCCTTTTTCAAGTCATCCCATATGATTACTCTGTTCGGAGGGTACACGGGCGTCTTGCCTCCGCCGACCAGTGCCATGTAGTTACATCTAAACAACATTTCGACGTACGAAAGACCACCTTCCGCGAAATTTTGTCTCTCTTTTTCCTTGAGAGGATCGCTGTTGAACACCCTAAATCCGTTCTCAGTTCCACAAGCGAAACAACCTGAAATAAATTACGATACGGAATCTTTACTAAACGGTAAATAATTATGAAAACATCAAAACAAGAAGTTACGTTTTCACTTTCAACATGGTTACAAAGCAATTTATTTCAGCCACCTTGATCTTGATTGAAGCCTACGTACAGCAGGCCGTTCGAAAAACTGTTCTCCTCAGATAAATTCATGGTCAAATACCTAGTTAATTTTTACGTAAAATAACAAGTAGGTAAATAATTATAAAATCATAGTTGGACTTTGCGGCGATTTGACAAATGACAGATATCATAGACAAATTTGTTGACAGAGCCAGGTTTTGACTTGACAACTCTCTAAGTCTAAACCATAGAGCAATAGGGTTGTGCCTCAGGCTAAGAATCAAGAGACTTGTCAGACGTGTATACCCGAAAGGGACAAAACAACAGAAGAAATAATACTAATTACGTATGAAAGGTTATGTTTCATAATTTGCGTTCACTACAACTTTTACACAGCAATGCACCATAATTAATGGCTTCTACACACCATCAATACTAAATTTATAACAGAAAACTAAAGATAAACTCGTAATATTTGCAATAAATTACTATCACAGAGGTTAGTTGGACACAAACTAAGACGTGCCCTACAAAGAAAAGCTAAACTATGACAAAGACAAAAAACTGTGTTTATATCTCTATCACTCTTCAGAGCTTTTCTATACACCTAGCTTGCTCTGACAAGGTATTATAATTTTAATGCCACATCTACTAGATTCTTAAATTACTGAGGATTGTGCCTATGCAAATGGGTTTATGACCTTTATTATGTTGTCGTAAAAATATGTACCTATGTAGTGGGAACGGGTAAGATTGATATTATAATAGCAGGGGGTTTTAGGATGTAATTTAAACAGTTTTGTGTAAGGTATTTATTTGTGGAACTAAGTACCTACCTTTTACTTAAATCTAAATATTATATAAAAGGAAAAGGTGACTGACTGACTGACTGACTGATCTATGAACGCACACCTCATGGACGGATCGCGCTAAAATTTGGCATGCAGATAGCTATTATAACGTGGGCATCCGCTTAGAAAGGATTTTTGAAAATTCCACCCCTGAGGGGATGAAATAGGGGTTTGAAAATTGTGAAGTCCACGCGGATGAAGTCGCGAGCATAAGCTAGTAATTTATAATACAAAAGAAAAGTTAAATACATTTTACTTAAATCGGCTTTTTGTGCTATAACAATATTAACGCGACAGGTTGAGATAGCAATCGGGGAGGAACGCCCCGCACACCCGCACAGCCACCGCGCTAACAAGGTGCGAGCAAGCGTGGGTGACGTGCGGGTGTGCGGGGCATCCTCCCACCTCATACCCCGATTGCCACCTTGATCAGTCGCGGACTAAACCTACATAATCTTAGATAGTTACATAACGCTATATAAGTATAACAATGAATTAACATCACTCAAACTAAACCTAAATAGCGGGAAAATAGCCCACAGCTCCAGCAGGGAATATTAAGTAAATATTAATCGTCGCAGCTCCCATTATCCCTTCTTTAGCGTCCAGACGATAAAAAACCAAACCTAGCGTTAATTATTACCACTGCGGCTCGGGTGGGTTTTAATTTTGCGTCCATTGCCTTTGTTGTTATAAGTAGCTATACGTTCGCGCCAGTTATTCACCTATGTAGGCAATACCTATTTGGTTTTCGTTAGGAGATATATTTTCAAAGTACATAAGTACCTAGTATACCTACCTACC
Organism: Maniola hyperantus; assembly: GCF_902806685.2. Taxonomy (NCBI): domain Eukaryota; kingdom Metazoa; phylum Arthropoda; class Insecta; order Lepidoptera; family Nymphalidae; genus Maniola; species Maniola hyperantus. The sequence goes on along the minus strand of NC_048548.1, from coordinate 5,008,869 downwards.
TACCGTTGTTTGTTGAATGCTAGACCGCAGTGCAGTGCGAGTTGAAATTGCACTTTAATGCGTGGTGACAAGAATCACTATTTATTTGAATGCCTTTTCAAAGAGATCCTTATCTGTACCCGGAAGGTACCGGCAGAAAGTAATGGACTTTCCTTTAGAAGCAGATTTGTAGAGCATTGTCTCTGTCGTTGAGACCGACAAAACGTCATATAGGTATGAGTGACAGAGACAACGCTCTACGAAGCCGAAATGGCATTCTAAAGGCCGATGTACCTACATTATTTTCTGCCGCGTACTGTACTAATTCTTCGACATAATTACCATGAAATCATCATACCTATTAGGTATAGGATTTTTTACTAAGCTTGAATATCCATCGTTCGATCGGGAGGCTGGTGTTTGCCGATCTAATGGCGTTTTCAATTTGCATTCAAATACCAACTTGCATAGCTGAACCGGGCGCGGACGGGCGGGCAGGATGAATGCAAGCCCGAATACCCGAACGATGGGATACTCGGATGCTCCAATTCCCAAATCGAATTATCCTAACGACGCGCTATTCAGTATCGCTCCTGCAGTAGGTTTGCCTCTGCCGGTGCCATCGATATTTTGTTATCATAACTGCTACCTGCTGATTTAGTTAAACATGAAATAATACTCAATAAAGATTTTTACACATTTAGTACCTACTTAGCCACATAGTTGCTCCTCTCAGAATTAAAAGTTTTAGACTTTCGGCCATAGTCTTCCACGCTGCCATTATAAACGCATTTCCCAGCAATAAAAAAAGTTATCTTTCTTTGAAAATACTAATTACTTATTTATCTGCTGTCTCCTTCTAAAGATCGATGTTCATCACTTTCGGCCGCGTACTGTACCTGCCAAATTTCGTGATTCTAGGTCAACGGGAAGTGCCCTATAGGTTTTCTTGACAGACGAACAGACGGCCATACAGACAGACAACGAAGGGATTCTATAAGGGTTCCTTTTTTCCTTTATGTGTTATTTCTTGTGGGAGTTAACCCGTTTTTAAACTTATCTTGCCTTATAATTAAAAGTAAATATTTTGCAAATAATAAAAAACCGAAACAAATTACCGTTAAAAAAGGATTAGGTACCTATATAATTATGAAACAATTATTAAAATTAGTATTATGAATTAAGAGCTAGCGCGTGCGAGACCTTTTTTTATAAAAGCTGCGTATTGTCCCCAACACTGGGAGGATAATATGGCAACCCCTGCCAGACACCCTTTAAGTTCAAAGGTTTAAGGGGTCTGGCAGAAGGTTGCAACGACCCTAAGTGACTGGCAATGCATGACGTGGTTTTTAATACTATTCCGTAGAAAATATAAAAAAGTTGACTTTATATGATGGTGTGCGAGCCCGACTTGCACTCGACCATTTTTTTTTGCTTTTTACATAAATAACACTGTTCCTTTAACATTTCAGGTATTATTATGATGTGAATGAGGAGTCCTGCAAACAATTCGTGTACGGCGGTTGTGGAGGCAATCGAAACAAGTTCGACACCATGCTCTCTTGCATGAAGACTTGTGACAAATAAACTAGGGGAGCAAGCGATTCCATTAACAATTACCTATATCTAATATAAACAGGAACACTATTACATATACATAATATAATATGTACAACAGCTTTACTCACGTAGCCGACTAGTTTCGAACCCATCCGGGGACCGGGGTCCAGGGTCCTTTTCACAGGGACACAGTTCGCTCACGCGTCGCGGTCGTGGTCGCGGTTGGTTAAACAAACACCTATCTACCATAAAGGTAGACTAGCTACTTACTTGTAGTCCGTATAAAATGACTTGTCACGCGTCATTTTAACCCTATGGGTCAACTGTCATGTCAAAAGTACGGTTCACCTTTAAAATAAGGACTAAAATTTTGACATAACATTTTATACATAAATGGAGCATGAGAATTTTTTTTTTACGCATTATACTTATAAAAATTATCGAAACACTTTACGTCACAGTAAAATAAATCTAAAGTCCAACCTTCACGACTGCCCAAAAAAAGGAGTGAATTTGTTTTCAGGGATTACAAAGTATGTGAATTTCGTTACTCCACCTTAACCCCTAAATACCTGAAAAAACTTGGATGTAAGTATGGGGTATCGTTAGAATCCTTACATCATCCCTAGTAACACTAGCTTTAAGTTTATGAAAAAATATGAAAAATTAAATTTAACTTTTTACTTAGTTCATTTTTCTGACAGGGCAGTTGTGTTTTTCATTTTTTAATTAACGACTTGTTCGTGTATTCAGTCGTACAATGCGAAATAATTAATATTGTCAGGCACGTAGTCACCAAACTTTATTTCAAAGTTACTGTTTGCCGGTTTTAATGTCCATTTTACATTTTATTGTTAAAGTTTTTCAATACCTACTCTAAAATCTATCAACTACAATCAACATTGTCTAATTTTTCAAACTCATGTTCAACCTACTAATATAGTCTTGCCTTAAATTGTTATACTTTTATACTTACCATTATTTTACTTATCCTAAATTCTAAAACATTTTTGCCCGACGAACGGGATGATTTATACGAACACCTGGCGGGCACGGGCCGTGCCACGTCCCGCGCCCGCCTCGTGTTGGCATAAATCATCCCGCACTGAGGTTCTCTCGGTGACCTACGGGCTAAAACCTCCTGACTTGTCTGGCTGTCATTCCAGTTACTGCGATGTAAGTACAAGACATCAGGAAGGGGGCTGTCCGGTCGTTCACACGTTGTCTCATTATTTAATGGATAACTTCGGATACATATATTCAGGAGGAAGGTATAAAAGACATTTATCTATACCCTCTTCATGTTCAGCATCTGTGGCACCAGGCAGTATTTAGTGAGAGGCCTCCGTTTCCGCGTGTTTCGATTCTTATATTTTCTTTGAACGCACTGCACTCGAACTGTTAAGTGTGTCCTCCTCATCGAAGTAGGGACAGCTTTTTTTGCTGGCTGTTTAGCCGATGGCACGAAGGTAGCAATGTGTTCAATACTTACACGCTAACCAGTATATTATGTATTATCTATGCACACTAAAAAAGAAAATTTTAATGTCGAAAATACCTAACTACCTATCTTATACCTATGTTACTGATAAAATACAGCTGTAGCCAACTGTATATTTTTAAATTAATTTACGTAATTAGATAATTAAAATGTATCAGTAAGGTAGTCAATAATATATTTTATTTAGGTTTTATATTATTCGATTGTGTGTGTTTATAAATAAAAGCGAGTCCTATAGTGTTGCATGAGAACTCCGATCTATTGGTTACAGTAAGGTTCAAGTGCCAAATTCTTTTGCGATGAGTAGAATATTTTGTTTTTGTTTTGTATTTACTTTAATTGAGGTTAGTACTGTAGTTCACTCTGGCACTGTAACCAAGGAAGCTAAAAATATGAATGTTGGTAAGTTGTCAACCAAAGTATGAGTAATATCAGAAGAATTAGGGATGATTAATTATGCCAACACGTGGCGGGCGCGGGACGTGCTACGAACGAGGCGTGGACGAGGCACGGTACCCGTAGTAGAAGATATTTTTACGTCTCACCAAACCAAACCAAATTCGAGAGTCGAAATACTTCCGCGTTACAGTAAACTGGATCTTAAATGCCTTGTTTTAAAGCTCAAGTTTGTCTACACTTCTACAGCCAGCGCTCCAAGCGGAAACATTGCGAAATTAAAATCAGTGGCATTGAATATTTGACTTCAATTCAAGGCTGTTTAGGTCCATTTTACTGTAACGCGGAAGTATTTCGACTCTCGAATTTGGTTTGGTTTGGTGAGACGTAAAATCTTGTACTACGGGTACTGTTCAAAACATCATGAATATTTTATATGAAGCAGATCATGTTTCACCGTGTGGCGTCCGTGCACGGACATGGCACGGACCGCGCCACACGGAAGCTATCTCTTGAAACAAAATATAATATAATGACCGCGGCTTCGTCGGCGTGGATTTGGTTTTTTCCAAAATCCCGTGGGAATTCTTGATTTTCCGGCTCTAAATATCCTTTCTCGGGATGCAAATTATCTCGGTACCTATAGTACCTACCCTTCAAAATAGATTAAGCGGATGGGCCGCGAAAAGCTAGCAGACAGACTCTCGGATACGCTTATATTAGTACCTATGGATAGACATCTCTCATATTGTTTTTGTGTATTAATATTAAGTAGATATAGTAGTAACCTACCTAATAATAAATTTCCAAAAATTCAGGGGAAAATTTCACGCCACCCGCTCTTTGCTATCTGCAATCTGAGATAGGATACTGCAAAGCAACAATTACGAGGTAAGTGATCATAAATCATAATCTTTGCTATTTTTAGGGTTCTGTACCTCGAAAAGAAAAAGGAACCCTCATGGGATCAAGTCGTCGTCTATCTGTCAATACCTGTTGCGGACAGGAGCTTCGAGCCATGCGCAGCGCCGGCAATGACTGACCCTGATTGGTCGGCTGCTGACACCCCCATGCCCCGCTACGACCTCACCACCCGCGATCGCCTTGTTTCCCGCTCAGCACGACCTTATGCGCTTGCCGAGTGGGAGAATTAGATATAAGGTCAATTTTTATTGTATAACTTACTATCCGCGCACTTCTCTCATTAGGAGACTCCGTTATCGTGGCCGGAGACCTTAACGCCAAACATCAAAGTTGGAATTGCCGCTCCCCGAACTCACGAGGACGCCAACTCGAAAGACTGACGCACCGCCCCGATCTTAACTTCATAGTTATAGCCCCTGACACACCGACTCGTTATCCAATGACCGACAATTCAACAGACAGACCAGACATACTCGATATAGCTCTTCTAAAGAACATCGCCCTTCAGGTGAGTCCTTTGGAGGTGCTGTCCGAGCTAGGTTCAGATCACCGTCCCGTCCTAATGCGGCTAGGACCCCCGCCCACCGCGGCCCCCCCGACCAAAACAGTCATTGACTTCAAGAAGCTCTCAGAGCATCTTAAGTCTATAGACTCAGTGCACATCTCTCAAATTCCTGACATTATAGGTAGTCTAGATGAAGCGCATGCAGCCTCACTGCACCTTACTAATCATATCCGCGATGCTCTAAGCGCCTGCTCCCGACAGATGCCGAACGGTTTCACCCGTCGACAGTTGCCGGACGACGCCAGAGAGCTCATCACCATCAAAAACGCTAAACGTAGAGCCCATGACGCATGTCCTAACGCCGACAACCGGAGAGAACTCTGGAGAGCCCAGAGGGAGGTAAAAGCTCGCCTTGCCGAACTCCGCGACGAACAATGGGACAGGAAGCTGAGTGAGCTCAAGCCATCGCATGTAGCCTACTACAGCCTGGCGAGAGCTCTCAAAGCCGACCCTGTCTCGGCCACTCCTCCGCTTTTACGTCCCAATCAACCGCCCGCCTTTGAAGATGTCGATAAGGCCGAATGCTTGGCCGATAGCTTAGAAGCCCAATGCTCCCCGAGCACCATCTCTGTAGACAAGTCCCATATAGAACTAGTCGAAAACAAACTAGCATCTATCTTCTCTTCCGCCCCAGGTGGCGATCCAATCCTCCCGACGAATAGCGGCGAAGTTCGTCAAATTATCAAAGAATTTCACGCCAAAAAAGCCCCAGGCCCCGACTCTATTAATAACAAAACTCTAAAGTTACTCCCCGACGTATTAATCAACCTCCTGGTTGTCATTTTCAACACCCTCATGGCGGGATGCTCCTTCCCCGACAGGTGGAAAGAAGCTACCGTTATAGGCATCCCCAAGCCAGGGAAACCTAGGAACCTCCCTACTAGCTACCGCCCCATTAGTTTGCTCAACACCCTTGGCAAGGTGTATGAGAAAGTCATCCTCAACCGACTTAGGTCCGTCGTAGAGGAGAAAAACCTCCTCAACGACGAGCAATTTGGCTTTCGAACCAGACACTCATGTGTTCATCAAGTGCACCGCCTCACGGAGCACATCCTTCTCGGTTTCAACCGATTCAAAACGAGAGGCATCCCAACGGGAGCCCTCTTCTTCGATGTAGCCAAAGCCTTCGACAAGGTGTGGCACGCCGGCTTGATCTACAAGCTTTACCATCTAGGCGTGCCCGAAAGACTCGTACGTTTACTACGAGAATTTCTCACCAATCGAACTTTCCGCTACCGTCTGGATGGAACCCTATCCTCCCCAAGACCTCTTCGAGCAGGAGTCCCTCAGGGCTCCCTGCTCTCGCCACTTTTGTACGCGCTGTACACCAGCGACATTCCCAGATCCCCTCATGTTCATATAGCCCAGTTCGCGGATGACACCGCTCTATACAGCTCCGACTTAAACTACCGGAACGTTAAAGCTTGACTCCAAAAGGCAGTCAGTAGCCTAGGCCACTGGTTCCGCCTTTGGAGGATAGAGGTTAACCCGGAGAAAAGCGCAGCAGTGCTCTTTCAAAAGTCCAAAAGGAAATCACAATACAAACTTCGACAGACTGAAATAACTCTTTACGACCGCCCCATTCCCTGGCAAACTAATACCAAGTACTTGGGTGTAACCTTTGATGACAAGATGAGCTTCGCCGCGCACATTCGTAGAGTCCGCAAGAACGCAGCGTATGTGCTCTCCCGTCTTTACCCCATGATTTGCGCAAAGAGCAAAATGTCACTTCGACATAAAGTCACGCTATACAAAACGTGCATCCGCCCAATAATGTCTTATGCCTGTGTTGCATTTGCACACCTGCCGCCCTCCTCTCTCAAACCTCTCCAAGTCCTACAGAATAAGTTTATGCGTACGGCCACTGGCTCCCCGTGGTACATGCGCAACGTGGACCTCCACAGAGACCTCCAACTCCCGACAATAGCTCATTACTTTAAACAGCTTTCCAAAAATTATTTTGAGAAAGCCATTAGACACCCCAACCCCCTAATAGTTGAGGCAGCGACTTACACCCCTGACCGAAACGACCCCCCAGATAAAAGACGCCCTAAGCACGTCCTTAACGACCCCGACGATCAAATCATGACCGACAATGCACCCTATCTCGTAGGGATACACAATTCAACCTCATCACAGCGTCTTCGCCGGCGAAGACGAGGTCCCCGATTTCTAACGTCACCCGGACGTGGGCTCACGCCACGGCCTCGGGGGCGTACGGACTAACCAACAAAACCGACAACTCCACCCATCCCAACGTCATCCTAAGCCGTGGTCCGAGCCTCACAGGAGGCGCCCTTAGGAGGACGTTGCCCCCCGACCTCTCGAATTATTTCTTCGAGCCCTAGGGCTCACCCCCAGGCGGAGCTTCGCGCTCGCCAACCCCCCCGGTGACGCTGTAGCGGCCAATAGGGCCTACGCAGCATAGTCAATCCGAAACAACAAAAAAGTATAACTTACTTCGCCTCTTGCTTCCGAACGAAGAAGACCTCAGAACTCGAAGTACCGTGAACCATTGTGAACCTTGAAAATTGTGAATTAATGTGATCAAGAAAGAAATACAGTCCACTGAACCCTCCGAGGAATTTGATTTGAATCCCTCCCCAACAATACCGTTTTTCTTGGGTACGCGTGAAGGCATCAAGTTTAAATTAATATTAAATACTCAGGTCTAGGTACAATCCCTTGGAGCTGTGAAAAAATCATTAAACTTCTAAGCCAATGCAATTAAAAGATACGTATACTTACTTGATTAATTTGTAAAAACAAATTCCTGAACATAAAAAGCGTGGGTCAAACCCTTTCTTAAATACTATAAAAATATAAAATATTGTTTTAAAATCATTATGAGGTTCCCTAGACAGTTTTTGGAAAAAACTAATAATAATGACCGCCTAAGTTGTAAGCAACTAGCATAGTTACCTAGGGAACCCTACGTTATACGTCGTTTTCTGACACTGTACGCACTTAACCAGTTATTTTAAACTTTTCAGATATTATTACGATATAAATGAAAGATCCTGTAAAGAATTCATGTTCGGTGGCTGTGGCGGCAATCAAAACAATTTCAAGACCATGTCTTCTTGTACGAAGACTTGTATCGGACAATAATTCACAGGGGTTTATTCGTACTGCGTTCCAAACAAACGTATTTTGGTTCTTATTTGAATACTAACCAACCAAACTCAATGAAAAATATTCAGTTTCAAAGGCCTCAAGAATTTACATACAAATCTTTAAGCCGTGTAACTTTATAAAAAAAAGATTCCGACGAATTGAGAACCTCCTCCTTTTTTTGAAGTCGGTTAACTAGTAAATTTTATAGAAAACTGGTAAACCAGAGACGTAGATATTAGTATCTAGAACGTGTCTACAAAATTACATCGAGTTTGACTGTTTAATATTCAAATGAGAACTAAATAGGTACATAATAGGTACCTATAGTATGCGACAGGTCGAGGAGGGAACGCCCCGCACACCCGCACAGCCGAGCACGGGTGACGTGCGGGTGTGCTGGACATCCCCCCGCCTCATACCATTGCCATCTTGACCTGTTGCGGACTATAGGTAGGTCCCTACGTTTGTATCAAGAGCGCTGGGGAGCGCGCTGGGGTGACTTCTCTTAATTAACTCTCGACTCTAGTATCATAAGGTCGGATGTGGATTTTTGCTACTTTTCAGGAGAGCCAAAACAAAAATGCTAGGGAAATCGGGTCATAATTTCTAAACTACTAGAGATAAAATTTCAGTTGTTTTTGTAATATTTAACACTTAACTGTATCTATCATTAACCATTACTAGAAATACTTTATCATTAATAAATAAAATATAAACTCACAATTTCTTCAAAATGGACGATATGCGACTTTATGCTGGTAATATTCGTAACTGTGCTAAAAAATTGTGTGCATAAGTTGTAAACCGACTTTATGGCTGCAATTTTTACTATTACAAATTTGAAATAAAAGTCGGATCTATTACTTAATATTTCATAATACGTCTTAACTGATTATACATAAGTAATATTCGGACAAAAGATCACAGTAGTTATCTCACAAAAATCATTTAGGAGTTTTGTGCGATAGCAACAATGTACCTATCTGATTTTTCTGAAACTGATTAGTTAGATCTGAAACATAATAATTGCATTCGCCCGATAGTCTGACCATTGCATCCGTGTAAACCTTGTTACTTCTGAATGAATGAAAATAACATTTACAAATTCACAAATAAAGCCCATTAATTAAAAACAACGGCCAAAAATTGAAAAAAAAATACAAAGTAATTAGAAACCTACAGTGGGCCAAACATTTTTTGTGGAATTGCATACATTGCGGTTAGATCAATATAGAAATCTAAAACATGCCAACATAGCCTGATTTTCCTTATAATGATTAGGTACGTAAAGTAAGAATGGAGGTCAGCAGGTACCTACTGCAAAAGTTGGTTATATTTTACAGTGGATAATGGTTTCTCATTATGTCGTATATTGGGCGAAAGCGGGGAAGAATTTTAAGTTTATATGTACCTATATCATACTAATGAAATACAAAAAAGTCTTCTTTAAAGTAGTTTTTATAAAATAATAACACCCAGCATTATTGCGTTAGTAGTAGCCAGGTAATATATTCCGAAATCTGAAAATCCCCGCCGTTCTTATTTTTTTTTTTGATATAACAAACGGTCCTGATATATCACCTTTGTAAAGGGATGTGGTCTTTAAAAATATGTTGTAGTGCCAAATCAAACTTATCAAAAAGTTTTGTTTCCTTCGCATGTTCTTGTAAACTGTGACCAATCTCTTAGTTTAGTAATCTGCATTGTTTTCAGCTGTTCCCTTTTTTTCTATTTGTGCATGGATGACATCTTACTCCACGTAGGTACATGTTGCATTTTAGCATAAAGCTTGTGATTTATCACCTTTTAGTGTGGTAATCCTTATAATAATCATAAGTAAGCCATAACGATTATCATGCTCCAATTATGACCGACACAATTATCAGACCACAAAGTCAATTCTTCAACAATTTCGAGAATACTTTGTTTCTTCTCTAGTAGATTAATGAAATAAGACAAGATACTGTTTTATTCCTTCCGTTGCAGCTGATGTTTTCAGACTACATTAAAGTAGCAACACTGCTGGTAGCATCATGAATCGTTTTTAAGGTGCAGAAACTACGCAGGTATAAGGATTTACTGTTAGTCAAATCCGGCATTGCCACTTTTGTAATAAAAAAAATACTTTCTGCTTTTTTGAAAATTCCATTGCTTCTGTTTCGACTGTTCTTTTTAACAGATACTTTTTTAAACTGTTTCTTTCGTGTTTTAGTTAAGTTTTTTTTATATTTTTACTTTCACTTTTATTAGTTGTTTAATTAATAAATTAATTTATACTACTTTTATATTTAAATTAACATAATCTAAAGCTTCCTATAATTAGGTATGTTTCGTTAGAATCACTATCATCACATATTGTAGGTACCTTATAATTTCTGCTCTCGATTAATATCAAATTCGGTCGATTATAAGACGGGTAAAGAAGAAAATAATTGATTAGGTACTCTAATTTTTTAAGGCTACCTTAAAAACCTAGTTTTTGAACTGATGATTTGAACTGTGATTCAAGGTTTTTGCTTAGTGGGGTTTTATTATAATATATGTTTAGATTTCCATGGTGTGATTTTCGTGGTCCTAAAAGATTTTCTAGTCTACATTTTCAGAGCTTTATTCTGGCTCTTTACTTTTTTCCCGCAGTTTAGTCCAAAATTTTGGTGAAATAGGATGGATCTCTTACCTATTAATCACATCAACTTTAATGTAGTCACAAACAAAAAGCTTTATTTCAACTTACTTCCATGAATTTTATTGCAAAATTATTTATATTACAAGGCAAAAAGTCTTAAATGATTCACAGTCCAAATATTAATACAAAAAATTCGAAGCATAACATCTGTTGTGATTTTACCTAACAAAATTATTACATATTTTAGAAGCAGAAGTGCGTAACTGCAGTACCAACTAGTATTACAAATAAACTTATTTCGTAGCATAATGGTCGAACTCAAAATACACCTATCATTTTTCTCCATTGCTTTGGTGCATACATACGCAAGTCAAAAAATATAGTTATGGTTCTCCAAATTTTTAGAATGTGTTCAGATACGACATTATGCATGTATTTATCTTTGCAACGAAAAGAGATAGAAATACTGGTGTCAGCTTGGCAGAAAGAGCCCGAAATGCTCATTACCTTTATGTAAAAAAGTGAGTTTGGTCGGAAGTACACATCCGACCTTATGATACTAGAGTCGAGAACTATATTTTAATTATTATTGTTGATTCGTAAATTCATATCCTTTTCTTTGTTCACTTCTTTTTTTTGTTCAATTTTGTTATTTGCGATCAGTCCTAAGACTTTTAGCAAATTAGGTGTAGGTTAGAATTATCCTACTTACCCAATTATTATTTCATAATTTAAATAAAATTTAATTTAGGTAAATAATTAAATTTTAAAATTAATTAAATTTTAATCTTTATTGTTTTATTGTTTGTTTTACTTAAAAATCAATGAGTGTTCCTTTATATACCTATCATTAGATATATAGGTATAATAAATTTTAATTACCTCGTTGTTCTAGAAAGTACCTAGTTAACATGTTCTACTAGCTTCGATTCCCGGGTCTGGCTAAGAACTAAAAGGGATGATTTTAACAGCTAAGATTCAATGACCGGATTGGGGAAACTGGATTACTTAAATGTTAGCTTTTAAATGGTGCTACTTTCATCTTATTATCACCAGGGCCCAGGAATATATAGAAGCGTTTCGATCTCCTTTGTGGTTACATCATAAAATAAAATTAAAATGTGTTCATGAACAAATAATTTTAGTATTTTCAATTTTCAAAAATTAAGATAACTATACCAAGTGGAGTATCATATGAAAGGACTTTACCAGTAGGTACATTCTGTTTTTCTGGTTTCAACTCACTGGTTTAGAATAATAAGTGATCTGGTGATACAGGGAATGAGAAAAATGAACCTTTTAGCTATAAATCTGTTAGACGGGCGATAAATTAGTCTCAAATTACTGGCGTTGCAAAATGTAGCGCCCGCAGCGACACTGAAAAATCGGAGCTTTCATTTTGGATTTTTAGCACGCTTTTTAATCTTGAATTTCAAAGCATGTTTTATTAAAATACTTACACTAAAAAGACAGATACTCATAAAATTAAAAGCAGTTAAATATTTCTATACTTTCTATTGACTTTGCAATAACAACGCGGTAGGTACCTAGCTTGTTGGAGTCTGTTAAAAAAGTTCACTTTATAGTCTATTATATTATAGATACAGTTACTTAATATTAAAAAACCGGCCGAGTGCGAGTCAGACTCGCGCACCGAGGATTCCGTATTCGGGTATTTTTTTCGACATTTTGCACGATAAATTAAAAAACTCTTAACCCTAAAACTAAAAAACACGAGGACCATTCTGGGCTTGTAACTGACTACAAATAAAGAAGGCCGAATTTCTTGATTTTGTACTAAGGTACTTAAATGATTGTAGTTTAAAGATTAAAGATAATAATTATGTACCTATTCATACATTCATTCTCGAACAAAACAAATGTAGGTAAAGCCTAAATAAATTTCGATTTCTGTGCACAAATAAATTCCAAATGTTCAATGCCGCAAACGTGGATTCTTTTCATGATTTTCTCCGCTTAGCTACAAGTAGCTACATTCATGATGGTCGCAGTTTGATTCGTTCTAATTAAGTTGTGCCCACCTGTATAGATTAATTAAAATTAACCGCTATTCAATCTTTTGCCAAAAGGGAGGAAATGTCCGGAAATGACTCTAGAATGCCTTACAGACTAGCTAAGGGTACGTCATAACATTTCTATGAATTAGCCGGGTTGTAATGTTGTACTGAAATCCTTGAATGTTCGTCAGTATAAATTGGACCAGGGTAGCAAGCAATAAAAACTGTCTTATTATTGGCACTGGAAATGACCTCAGTTTCACGTTGGCACGTTAGTTTGGGTGGCGTCAGATAAAATTGGATAGGATTGCTTGTTGATGGGCATTCATTTTCATAAGAACTAGAGCTAACATAGATAAGAGTCTGGCGGCCTTGGATAAGTTATATGTCTATTGCTGCTCAGCTATGCTGGCGGCAAATAGTTGACATCGGTGACAGAATCATCTTAATCGCTCAACGTAATTAGATCCTCCGTGTCATTTAACTTTTCTGCGCAATTATATTGTTTTAAATAGTCGATATTTATCTATAATATTAAGATCTGATTCAATATTTGTTACAATAATTGGTTGGCATTTGATTTACTAGTGGTTCTGTTAGTAAAAGCATATTAGTAGTAATGTTAGATTCGAAAGAACACTTATCAGTCAGGTATGTTTAAACAAAGTGAAGTCCTGATTCACTCAATGATAGACTCATCAACACCCAGCCTAGAAACTTAGAAAGCTGAAATTTTGCACAGAGCTTCATTTAATAATAAATGTAGACATAGAATAAGGCTGAATTTTTCGACATTCCCTCGGGATAAAAAATACAGACGATCTGTATGTTTGCCGGGCAGTGGATAGTAAGAAAATATTGAAGAAGAATGCTCATTGATCTAATAACAAAATTTATTAATAATAAATAAATAAAAGTAAATATAATTACAAAATACAATACGATTATGTACACAATTTAAAATTATTATACGAGAATTTTATTTATCAACACACAAATTAATTTTCAATAGCCATCAGCAATATAGAAAAAGGTTGTGTAAATGTATAGACTGATGAACTTTTCTGCGCTGCACAGAACGCAGTCAATAATATTCACACGATGTTCAGCAAAACGTCGCGATCTCTTAAATAATTAGTATGATGGATTGTAGGAAAGTCAAAATATGTTATTAAATGATGCTTAATACCTAAGTGGCGAAAATGCCCCAGTTTTGATATACAGGCTGGGAAAAGTATGACTCCTCCACGGGAACTACCTTAATTCATTAAGTTAAATCATTTTACAGAAAACATTCCCTCATTTATAAAAAGAAACAAAAAAGCATTCAAAGATTTTCTATAATTAGATTTTTGGAAATTTTATCTTTACCATTGACTTTATCGGCTAGTGTAATAAAATAGCGAGTGTATTTTTTGAATTTTTAGCTGGTTCGATTCCCGGGTGAGACAAGAGAATTTTAGAAAATCGTTGAATGCCGTTTTGTTTCTTTTTTTAAAAAAAAAGGCAATGTTTCCTTAAGTAAAATGGTCTAACTTAAAGATTTAAAGTAGTTCCCCTTTAAGGCCCATGATTTTTTCCATCCTATATATATCCCATATACATAATATCCGATCGTGACGTTTTACCAATTACCCTGTATATTATTTCACATCTTTTGTTTCCATTGTTTCCCTTGTTTTGTATCTCGTTTTGAATTTAGAACCAGCTAGGGCTTGCAAAGTGAAGAACTGTTTTAGAGCGTTGAATATCCTCGAATAGTACTTCGATGAGCTGATCGACGTGTCAGATTTAATCTTTCTGCATCTTATTTTTCTGCCGCCTGAAAAGCGAAAGTGAAACCTTAGCTTACACGAAATTATGCTGACCGCACATTACCAGTATATAGGTACGCACTTGCCGCACGCACCGTAAAAAATCTCTTTCTCATACTGCCTCTTGATTGTTATTGTTATCATGCTGTATTTATACAAAATTCGTAATTTTACAGCGGCGATCACACAATCGCGGCTTGTCAAATCATGAATTTTGCATGGTATGACAGAACGCTGTCATATCAAGTTCAATATACTCACAAAAAAATATAGAACCAACGTTCTAATAACACGACTGGCGTTATCAAAGCTTGAGCCACACTCTCCGAATTAATGCGGCTAAGCACATCTGCTAATTTGTGAAAATGAATTGCGGATCTTGTTACGTGGATAACGGGTGTGGCTCAACTTATAATGTGCGACCAGCTCAAACGGGAGCAAACAAAAGGAAGACTTGATATTTACATATTCTTACCATCTCGTGTCGTATCTCTGCATTGATCCTCTCGCACAAGTCCGTAGGTATGTCGTCCTCTGTAACGTCTTGTAGGACATATTTTAGCTGGGACGTTCTGAAATCATTAACAAAATACTATGCTTTTACCACTAAAGAAAAGTTTTTACATCGGCAGGAGGAGACCAAAGCTCCCACGATGCTGGAAATTGCAAAAGCCGCAAGAGACGTTTTCGTCGATCGCGGCAGTGTGCGAACAACTTTAAAATGTACAAGCTTACTCTTTTCAGATTCGCTCGAGCGGAATTTCTGAAAATCATTTTTAGTGAGGATTTTCAAGTAGGTTTCGCACACCGAGGGTTCCGTACTCGGGTATTTTTTCGACATTTTGCACGATAATTTTTCCTTTTGAGGTACGGAACCCTAAAAACCACGTGAGGTCGCCATTAGGTGCTAGACCTACCCCAACGTCTATCAGTTTTTTGAATTATATGCCATACCCCATCACCTCTTCAGCCCACTGCCATAAACTACTTATAAAAGTTATTCTAAAACGTGGAAATGGGGATGATGCCTATGTCAAAAAAAATCATAGGAATTATTAAGTAGAGGGTCTTCCAAAATTCGTAAAATCTACGTCCACTATTAATTTTAAGTTTTGCACCATTTTAAATTATTCTTCTTCTTATTTTGCTTTATGGCTATTTTAAATTATTGATTTAACTAAAAAAGTACCTACCTAAATCATATAACGACAAATGTTTATGACGTCAAATCTATGTATTTCGTAGAAACTCCCTTACTAAGCGAGCGTTTTGACGTTTAATAAAAATTCCCTGATTTGTAGTCTTCATCCCTATTGATTGAAACCGCTACCTACTGTACCGTAGGCAAAATTACAAGGCACATGCAAAGCCGATAACTAAGTTCACCGCTAATTGCATTTTGACATAGTTCGCCTAACCTGGCTTCGACAAGTTCATTATAAGTGAGTATTTCGGATGCTCATATTATACGGTATACCTAACTAATGTATCATCAATTTCAACACCGGATACAGATTATTTACTAATTACTATGAGCTTGATAAGAAAGCTCAGAGATATTCAAAGAGACATCGAAATATCAATGCGAGTTTCCGTATGTGAGCAAAGAAAATAGGAGGAGCTTCATAGAAAGAGCACGGATCTCCTCTCCTTAGTACAGTAAGTATAACACTACTATTCTTACTCTGTACCAACACGCTGACCAATTGCGGTTGGTAGACTTCACACACCTTTGAGAATATAATCTAATCGAGAAGTTTAAAGGTGAACCTTAGAGTAGAGTGTCTCTGGCGTCAGAGGCGCTTGTCAATGAAGCCGCGACAGAGCGGCAGATTAACGTAAGTATCTACCTGCCAAAAATAGGGAACGTCATATCTGACTCCGAAAAGTTAGAGGTGCGTGCCTAGGAATCCCCCAAATAGGATGTCTTAACCAATCACCGCTTGATTAATTACAAAAAACCCCGAAAATATCTCTCATCAACATCATCAACAACTAATAGACGTCCACTGCTGGACACAGGTCTCTTATAGGGACCTCCACACGCCACGGTCTTGCGCCGCCTGAATCCAATCTGAATCCGACTCGCCTGATGTCGTCCGTCCACCTAGTGGGGGTCTTTCAACACTGTGCTTTCAGGTGCGATGAACGACTCTAGAAAACGTCTCTATTAATTAGTATAATGTAATGGTAAAATTATTCTTACTGTATGTAAATAAGCATATAAGCACTCGTCGCTCGTCGAGGAAGATGCGGTACTTCTTCCTTGCCTCCAAAGTTGTATTCAATTGCTTCTTGTTTGGTGCATCGGGAGACCACGTCGTCGTCGAACTTGCACCACTGAAATGAAGATCGCTTCGATGTGTGGCCTAGTTGTGACAACGCATATCAATTGATTGCGGTTGTTAAGCAACGCTGACCCAAGTCGGTAACTGGTAAGGGTGACCAACTTTGGAGGCCTGAATTTGAACTTTTCGTTTCCTTCGTGTGGAGAGCACGTTAAGTCGTCGGTCCCCGTTATAATCGTTAACATTTGATAATAACTGCAAATTAACCTAAGAGCCGAAATCTCGTTCTCTTTAGTCAAGTTGTAGGTATGTGGAAGGGGAACTCACTGCATCAATATCGCAAAATATTTTTTACCGTAATAAAATTGATAGAAAAAGTGTCACGGCCCTCAGTGAAGAATACGACTATAAAGAAGAAGATAGAGCGTACAGTATTATACCACTTTAATTTATAAGCCGCATGCGCAAAATTCGTTGGCGCAGAAAATTCGGATACTTGCAGCGACTTACCTACTACAATTTTTAGGTAACCTGTCATTTTGTGGTGCAATATATTATATAATAGTATAATATATACATAAGTACACTATTCTATTCTGCAGTTTAAGGTACATGTCTGTCTGCCAACAATTATTATCAAGAAACGAATTGTTGAGCAACGGGAATCGAGTGTGTACTTAGTTGGGATAGTTTTGTCGCTGCGCTATGAGCGAGTGTGCGAGTTTGACGGGAGACAACTCGCATCGGTCACCGAGACATAATAAATATTATTTAATCCTTGTGCAAACTGCGCGTTTTGTTTTGACCGACAAGAGAGCGTCGCTGAGCGAGTTTTTTTATTTGATAGCTCTTGTCGCTGCGACAAACTAAAAGTGGTGAGAGAGTGAGTAAGTTGAGAACTTCTGACTGACAGGCGACAGTGTGTACAGTCATCGATCAATTGTTAATAACACTTTACAGTTTAAAAGTGTTGCCATTTTTTTTATAAGTAGGTAGTAGGATCTATATTTTATCTATTTTATTGACTCGGAATCTCGAAAATTTACATCGAATGTAAGGTTCCTGAGCGAGAAATTAGTCGATAGCTGGTCTATTCCTCGTTGGTGGTGGAAGTGCCTTAAGCGAGACGATACCTTTCCATCCCCCTTTGGGTTAATGAATACAATATAGTGTCCTCCGTGGTTGTCCCCAGAATGTACGAGAACCGCATGAAGAGTGTAGTGTGCTGGGGTTTGCGGTACTTCTTGTAGGTACTGGTCGAGGTTTATTTCTTGGTAAAATTCAAATCTAAAAAAAGAAAATCGGTCAATTAGTGCTAATTGGAAGGGTTCCGCACAATCATTTTTCTTTTTTTCGGTAATTTTTATTATTTTTATTATTTGTTTTTTATAGATATAGCGGCAATACGATACAATTTATTAATACACATTCTGGAACTCACCACATAATATAACGGTTCATGAGATACAGCCCGCTGACAGACGGACGGACGGATGGACGGATGGATGGACAGACAGCAGACCCTTTGTACACAGCTTCTAGTAATTGCATCTATAGTACGCGACAGGTCGAAATGGCAATCGGGGTATGAGGCGGGGAGACGACCCACACACCCGCATGTCACCCGCGCTATCCCGCACCGTGTTGTGCGGGACTTCCCCACCCTGATTGCATCTCGACCTGTCGCGTACTATAAGGTAATCACGATCAACCCATCGCCAGCCCACTACCTACTGAACACAAATCCCCTCTCAGAGTAGAATAATGAACGCTGGCCCAGTGCGGATTATCAGATTTTACACACTTTTTAGATCATTGTGGCGAACTTTCAGGCATGTAGGTTTGTTCCCTCACGATCTTTACCTTCACCATTAAAGCAATGCCAAAGTCGCATATATACATGCACTGCATATCCAAATATTATTTTGTTATTCATATTCATATCAAATCATATATTATTCAAATTGGGTCACATTGTACACTTTTTGATTGTCAAAATGGTTGAATAAGATAATAATGTAATGGTGATAATAATTAATTACATAAACTTAAAACTTAAGCAACGAGGGTTCTAAACGTGCCCTGGGCTATTCTGTATAGTGGATTATATATATATATATATATAATCCAGCTATTCTGTATAGTGGATTATATATATATATATATATAAGTAGTAGGTATTATTGGGGCATCTGGATCATAGGAGATCCATATGCCCCAATCTATTAGAATAGATGCCACAATCTATTAGAATAGATGCCACAATCTATTAGAATAGATAAACATCATCTATTTGAATCGACGTAAATGAATAGGTGAAATTGAATAGATGAAATTTTATCTATTCAAATAGAGCAAAATGTATTTCTTAAACATAAGTTTTAATAGAATACGACGCTTCTCATCCATTGGAATAGATCCAATTCATCTATTCAAATAGATGTAAGTGGATAGGTATAAATATATGAAATTGAATAGATGAAATTTACCTATTCACATTGAACAAACCGTATTTTAAAATCAATTAGGAATAGATCCAATTTATCTATTCAAATAGATGTAAATGAATAAGTATAATATAAATGAAATTGAATAGACGAAATTTACCTATTCACATTGATCAAAATGTATCTATTTGTTAACCCGCTTAATTAGGATGGATGAATTTGAAAGGATAGGTAGGTAGGTAGGTGAAACGTAAGACTAAAACAAAATAATATAAATTTGAGTTCATTTATTAAAATATAAAGTTTGAAATGATATATCACTTATCTGTTTAAATTTCAAGTAATTCCAAAATATCTATTAGAATAATAAAACACTAAAAGATGGAGTTTAGTTATTTATTTATTACAATTCACTTATTTAAATAGGTAGAATAAAACACAAGTAATCCAAATTTAAATTTAAATTTAATATTGTAAATTTGTTTTTATGAGATATTTTTACCTATATTTTGTTGAATTTGTGCTATTATTTCTTTGATTTTAATATAAAGATCGTCAAAAAGTCCACATGTGACTACGTGTTGCACTGAAACTTCTAGGTCAGTACAGATGTCTTTATTGTTTACATCAAATATCTCTATTTTCACAATTTTAGTTCCTCGCACAGGGACTTTGATATATGTATAGAGGTGATCATCGTTATTTCTTCTTTTCCTGCTTGATGGCTCAGACTGCACTCTTTCCACGAAGTTGAAGAGGCCCTCATTATCCTAGAAAAGTACTTGAGTTTAAAATCCATTACAATCGAAATCTATTATCTAAATAGTAGGAGTATTATAAAACATAGTCTTCTAAACTTCTTAGAGGATTTCAGTTTGTTAGTATTTATTAGGTTTCATAGATAAAAATAGAAAGAAAATTAAAAAACTTATACTTAATGTTAAAATTTATTATTTTACTTACTGAGGACATCGTGACACGTCCGTTGTGATGAAAGCGAATATTGAAGAAGTAGTAAATGTTTAAATAAGATTTAAAAAATCGAATTATTGGAAAAACATGTATCACCGTAGAGAGCTTCAGGTACCTACTCATGTGACATCCTAAACGATCATTGTTTGATATTTCGAAATTTCATTCCTAGTAATGTTCATGAGTAATGGGCATGTATCTACATGTCCGTTTATTGAACGTTTTACGAACTGATTTAATTAATGAATATTTTATTGACGAAACCCGGCTGCAAAGCTTGACTTGATTTACAAATACATACCTACCTTAAAAATATTGATAAATAATTACAACAATTATAATAATATTATCAATCCGCGCTTGACCAGCGTGGTGGACTTCTTTAGTAGAGGCCAAACCATCTCACTCCGAAAGAGACCCGTGTTCTGTAGTGACCCAACGATGGGTTGATCATGATGATGATGATGATGATGATGATGATGATGATGATATTATGAGTAGTTAGGTTTGACCAGCGTGGTAGACTTCTTTAATGGAGGTCAAAACCTTATCACTCTGAAAGGACACCCGTACTCGGTAGTGAGCCGACAGTGATGATGATGATGATGATGATGATGATGATGATATTATGAGAAGTTAGGTTTAACCAGCATGGTAGACTTCTTTAGTAGAGGTCAAAACCTTATCTCTCTGAAAGGACACCCGTACTCGGTAGTGAGCCGACAGTGATGATGATGATGATGATGATGATGATGATGATATTATGAGAAGTTAGGTTTAACCAGCGTGGTAGACTTCTTTAGTAGAGGTCAAAACCTTATCTCTCTGAAAGGACACCCGTGCTCGGTAGTGAGTCGACGGTGGGTTGATCACGATGATGATATTATGAGAAGTTAGGTTTGACCAGCGTGGTAGACTTCTTTAATAGAGGTCAAAACCTTATCTCTCTGAAAGGACACCCGTGCTCGGTAGTGAGTCGACGGTGGGTTGATCACGATGATGATATTATGAGAAGTTAGGTTTGACCAGCGTGGTAGACTTCTTTAATAGAGGTCAAAACCTTATCTCTCTGAAAGGACACCCGTGCTCGGTAGTGAGTCGACGGTGGGTTGATCACGATGATGATGATGATATTATGAGAAGTTAGGTTTGACCAGCGTGGTAGACTTCTTTAATAGAGGTCAAAACCTTATCACTCCGAAAGGACACCCGTGCTCGGTAGTGAGCCGACGGTGGGTTGATCATGATGATGATATTATGAAAAGTTAGGTTTGACCAGCGTGGTAGACTTCTTTAGTAGAAGTCAAAACCTTATCACTCTAAAAAGAGACCCGTGCTCGGTAGTGAGCCGATGGTGGGTTGTTCATGATGATGATGATGATATTATGAAAAGTTAGGTTTGACCAGCGTGGTAGACTTCTTTAAAAGAGGTCAAAACCTTATCACTCTGAAAGGAGACCAGTGCTCGCTAGTGAGCCGACGCGGGTGGGTTGACCATGATGATGATGATGATGATGATGATATTATGAGAAGTTATGTTTGACCAGCGTGGTAGACTTCTTTAGTAGAGGTCAAAACCTTATCACTCTGAAAGGAGACCCGTGCTCGGTAGTGAGCCGACGGTGGGTTGATCATGATGACGATATTATGAAAGTTAGGTTTGACCAGCGTAGTAGACTTCTTTAGTAGAGGTCAAAACCTTATCACTCTGAAAGGAGACCCGTGCTCGGTAGTGAGCCGACGGTGGGTTGATCATGATGACGATATTATGAAAGTTAGGTTTGACCAGCGTGGTAGACTTCTTTAGTAGAGGTCAAAACCTTATCACTCTGAAAGGAGACCCGTGCTCGGTAGTGAGCCGACGGTGTAGGTAGGTGCAGTAGTCAATCGTATTAATATTCTATAATTGAACTTATTTCTTTAATTTTAAGTGTTAAATTTGAATAACATTTTTTATTCGAGATATATTGCTGTGAAAGCTTGCTTTTATTAACACAATGCAATGCCACCCAACGCGATGATTTCGACACCCCATTGTTCTTGTACGTATCCGTTTTACTAACTATATAAAATAATTTGTCCGCCCATTGAATATTTTTAACCGATTAAGGCAAAGGAAGGGTTATGCTTTCAGCAGTGTATGTATGTTTGTATGTATTTGTATTAATGTATGTTCCAGCGTAGCGCCTAAACTATGGAGCTGATTTGAATAATGTGCTGACAGGCGATTCGTTATTATGATTCAGCTGACATTTTAGCTTCTTAATATATAAAAAGAAAAGGTGACTGACTGGCTGACTGACTGACTGACTGACTGACTGACTGACTGACTGACTGATCTATCAATGCACAGCTCAAACTACTAGTCGGATCGGGCTGAAATTTGGCATGCAGATAGCTATTATGACGTAGCCATCCGTTAAGAAAGGATTTTTGAAAATCAACCCATCATACTGATGATGATGATGATGATGATGATGATGATTGTGTTATTGTTAAACAAAGCTAACCATACTAAAAATATGACGAGGAAACCCGGCTGCAAACAATAATATAATATCAAATAGAATTGTTATGGATAATAATTATTGCATATGTCTGTTCATTGAATATTTGATCATACAAACCTTAAGTGGTATGTTTGAAAGAAGAACCAGAGGCGAGATGTTGTATGGCTTTACTGAATTTTACGCTGACGCGAAGATTTCGCCAATGGGTTAGAGGAATTCCTTTATGAGTAACTTTAATGTAAGTGTATATCCGTTTATTGAATATTTTTCAAACTAATTTGAAGGAAGAAACTTTTAATTATGACAACCAAACCCGGCTGAAAAACATAAGATACATGGAAATATTGTTATGTTAATAAATTGGTATTTATTTTTGTTAGTTGAACATTTTACCATACAAACTTTACCAATGCGGCAGAAAAGAAAACCAGAGGCAAATCATAGTCTAAATTTAAAAATTATTCATATCTTAACTCTAACTTCGTTATTTCTTTCACCTTAAGTGTTAAATTTGATTAGCATTTTTCACCTTAGGGAAAATGCTTGTGATGCTTTTTTTTATTCACACATTTACATGTCTCCAGAACTATTTAAGTTTTCATAACACATGAGGATCATCTTATTCCCTCGCTACCAGTCTCATCGTGCAGAACTCCTCAAGTCAAGCAGTTCAGAAGTTTTTCCTGTGCAAAATTAAAATGTAAGTACATACCTACGTTTACTGCTATATTTTGTAAATAAATCATTGTACTCTGAATATGACATCATTTTAATTACATAATCATGTTTATCTTGTATATTGAAAGTACCTATAGCCCAAATAGTATATATAATTTTAATAGAAGTATTTAAATAGAATATAGAAGTACTATATATTTAATAGAATTATTTTTATAGTGTAGTATATATTTTAATAGACGTTCTTTTTAATAATAAGTAGTAACTTTATAGGTGTTTTGAATAAAAGGTAATGAAACGGAGGGGGGAATATTTTCTTCTATTCATTACCTACCGATTATTCAAAAACATGTAAAGTTACTAATGTTCAATTCCATTAATTTTAAATTGTATTATTGTTTATGTTTTAAATTGTAATATGTTGTAATTGTATATTGAAAGTACCTATAGCCCAAATAGTATATATAATTTTAATAGAAGTATTTTAATAGAATATAGAAGTACTATATATTTAATTGAATTATTTTTATAGTAAAGTATATATTATAATAGACATACTTTTTAATAGTAAGTAAGTAACTTTATAGGTGATTTTAATAAAAGGTAATGAAACGGAGGAGGGAATATTTTCTTCTATTCATTACCT